>NC_072428.2:4547954-4850984 GCF_028878055.3 Symphalangus syndactylus
CTTGCATTTTCTACAGAAAGAGTGTTCAGAACTGCGCAATCAAAAGTATGGTTTAACTCTGTTAGCTTAATGAACATATCAGAAATAAGTTTCACACAATGCTTCTGTGTAGTTTTTATTTGAAGATATTATTTTTCCCAATATAGGCCTCTTAGCGCTCAGAATGTCCAATTGCAGTTTCTACAGAAAGAGTGTTTCAGAAAGGCTCAATCAAAGTAAGGTTCAACTCTGTTAGTTGAATGCACAGAACAGAAGGAAGTTTCATACAATGCTTCTGTGTAGTTTATATTTGAACATATTCTTTTTTCCGCTATTACCCACTTAGCGCTACGAATGTCCAGTTGCATTTTGTACAGACAGAGTGTTTCAAATCTGCTCAATCAAAAGTATGGTTTAACTCTGTTAGCTGAATGCTCAGATCGGAAAGAAGTTTCACAGAATGCTTCTGTGTAGTTTATATTTGAATATATTCCTTTTTCCACTACTACTCTCTTAGCGCTCAAAATGTCCAGTTGCATTTTCTACAGAAAGAGTGTTCAGATCTGCTCAATCAAAACTATGGTTTAACTCTGTTAGCTGAATGCACAGATCAGAAAGAAGTTTCACAGAATGATTCTGTGTAGTTTATATTTGGAGACATTCCTTTTTCCACTATTACCCTCTTAGCGCTCCGAATCTCCACTTGCATTTTCTACAGAAAGAGTGTTTCAGAACAGCTCAATCAAAACTAAGGTTCAAATCTTTTAGTTGAACAAACAGAACAGAAAGAAGTTTCACACAATTCTTCTATGTAGTTTTTATTTGTAGACATTCCTTTTCCCAATATAGGCCTCTTAGCGCTCAGAATGTCCAATTGCAGTTTCTACAGAAAGAGTGTTTCAGAACGGCTCAATCAAAAGTAAGGTTCAACTCTGTTAGTTGAATGCACAGAACAGAAAGAAGTTTCATACAATGCTTCTGTGTAGTTTATATTTGAACATATTCTTTTTTCCACTATTACCCACTTAGCGCTACGAATGTCCAGTTGCATTTTCTACAGACAGAGTGTTTCAAAACTGCTCAATCAAAAGTATGGTTTAACTCTGTTAGCTGAATGCTCAGATCAGAAAGAAGTTTCACAGAATGCTTCTGTGTAGTTTATATTTGAATATATTCCTTTTTCCACTACTACGCTCTTAGCGCTCCGAATCTCCACTTGCATTTTCTACAAAAAGAGTGTTTCATAACTGCTCAATCAAAAATATGTTTTATCTCTGTTAACTGAATTTACAGATCAGAAATAAGTTTCACAGAATGCATCTGTGTAGTTTTTATTTGAAGATATTCTTTTTCCCAATGTAGGCCTCTTAGCGCTTAGCATGTCCAATTGCAGTTTCTACAGAAAGAGTGTTTCAGAACGGCTCAATCAAAAGTAAGGTTCAACTCTGTTAGTTGAATGCACAGAACGGAAAGAATTTTCACAGAATGCTACTGTGTAGTTTATATTTGAATATATTCCTTTCTCCACTATTACCCTCTTAGCGCTCCGAATGTCCACTTGCATTTTCTACAGAAAGACTGTTCAGAACTGCGCAATCAAAAGTATGGTTTAACTCTGTTAGCTTAATGAACATATCAGAAATAAGTTTCACACAATGCTTCTGTGTAGTTTTTATTTGTAGACATTCTTTTTCCCAATATAGGCCTCTTAGCGCTCAGAATGTCCAATTGCAGTTTCTACAGAAAGAGTGTTTCAGAACGGCTCAATCAAAAGTAAGGTTCAAATCTGTTAGTTGAATGCACAGAACAGAAAGAAGTTTCATACAATGCTTCTGTGTAGTTTATATTTGAACATATTCTTTTTTCCACTATTACCCACTTAGCGCTACGAATGTCCAGTTGCATTTTCTACAGACAGAGTGTTTCAAAACTGCTCAATCAAAAGTACTGTTTAACTCTGTTAGCTGAATGCTCAGATCAGTAAGAAGTTTCACAGAATGCTTCTGTGTAGTTTATATTTGAATATATTCCTTTTTCCACTACTGCTCTCCTAGCGCTCCAAATGTCCAGTTGCATTTTCTACAGAAAGAGTGTTCAGATCTGCTCAATCAAAAGTATGGTTTAACTCTGTTAGCTGAATGCACAGATCAGAAAGAATTTTCACAGAATGATTCTGTGTAGTTTATATTTGGAGATATTCCTTTTTCCACTATTACCCTCTTAGCGCTCCGAATCTCCACTTGCATTTTCTACAGAAAGAGTGTTTCAGAACGGCTCAATCAAAACTAAGGTTCAACTCTTTTAGTTGAACAAACAGAACAGGAAGAAGTTTCACACAATTCTTCTGTGTAGTTTTTATTTGTAGACATTCTTTTTCCCAATATAGGCCTCTTAGCGCTCAGAATGTCCAATTGCAGTTTCTACAGAAAGAGTGTTTCAGAACGGCTCAATCAAAAGTAAGGTTCAACTCTGTTAGTTGAATGCACAGAACAGAAAGAAGTTTCATACAATGCTTCTGTGTAGTTTATATTTGAACATATTCTTTTTTCCACTATTACCCACTTAGCGCTACAAATGTCCAGTTGCATTTTCTACAGACAGAGTGTTTCAAAACTGCTCAATCAAAAGTATGGTTTAACTCTGTTAGCTGAATGCTCAGATCAGAAAGAAGTTTCACAGAATGCTTCTGTGTAGTTTATATTTGAATATATTCCTTTTTCCACTACTACTCTCTTAGCGCTCCAAATGTCCAGTTGCATTTTCTACAGAAAGAGTGTTCAGATCTGCTCAATCAAATGTATGGTTTAACTCTGTTAGCTGAATGCACAGATCAGAAAGAAGTTTCACAGAATGATTCTGTGTAGTTTATATTTGGAGACATTCCTTTTTCCACTATTACCCTCTTAGCGCTCCGAATCTCCACTTGCATTTTCTACAGAAAGAGTGTTTCAGAACGGCTCAATCAAAACTAAGGTTCAACTCTTTTAGTTGAACAAACAGAACAGAAAGAAGTTTCACACAATTCTTCTGTGTAGTTTTTATTTGTAGACATTCCTTTTCCCAATATAGGCCTCTTAGCGCTCAGAATGTCCAATTGCAGTTTCTACAGAAAGAGTGTTTCAGAACGGCTCAATCAAAAGTAAGGTTCAACTCTGTTAGTTGAATGCACAGAACAGAAAGAAGTTTCATACAATGCTTCTGTGTAGATTATATTTGGACATATTCTTTTTTCCACTATTACCCACTTAGCGCTACGAATGTCCAGTTGCATTTTCTACAGACAGAGTGTTTCAAAACTGCTCAATCAAAAGTATGGTTTAACTCTGTTAGCTGAATGCTCAGATCAGAAAGAAGATTCACAGAATGCTTCTGTGTAGTTTATATTTGAATATATTCCTTTTTCCACTACTACGCTCTTAGCGCTCCGAATCTCCACTTGCATTTTCTACAAAAAGAGTGTTTCATAACTGCTCAATCAAAAATATGTTTTATCTCTGTTAACTGAATTTACAGATCAGAAATAAGTTTCACAGAATGCATCTGTGTAGTTTTTATTTGAAGATATTCTTTTTCCCAATGTAGGCCTCTTAGCGCTTAGCATGTCCAATTGCAGTTTCTACAGAAAGAGGGTTTCAGAACGGCTCAATCAAAAGTAAGGTTCAACTCTGTTAGTTGAATGCACAGAACGGAAAGAATTTTCACAGAATGCTACTGTGTAGTTTATATTTGAATATATTCCTTTCTCCACTATTACCCTCTTAGCGCTCCGAATGTCCACTTGCATTTTCTACAGAAAGACTGTTCAGAACTGCGCAATCAAAAGTATGGTTTAACTCTGTTAGCTTAATGAACATATCAGAAATAAGTTTCACACAATGCTTCTGTGTAGTTTTTATTTGTAGACATTCTTTTTCCCAATATAGGCCTCTTAGCGCTCAGAATGTCCAATTGCAGTTTCTACAGAAAGAGTGTTTCAGAACGGCTCAATCAAAAGTAAGGTTCAACTCTGTTAGTTGAATGCACAGAACAGAAAGAAGTTTCATACAATGCTTCTGTGTAGTTTATATTTGAACATATTCTTTTTTCCACTATTACCCACTTAGCGCTACGAATGTCCAGTTGCATTTTCTACAGACAGAGTGTTTCAAAACTGCTCAATCAAAAGTACTGTTTAACTCTGTTAGCTGAATGCTCAGATCAGTAAGAAGTTTCACAGAATGCTTCTGTGTAGTTTATATTTGAATATATTCCTTTTTCCACTACTGCTCTCCTAGCCCTCCAAATGTCCAGTTGCATTTTCTACAGAAAGAGTGTTCAGATCTGCTCAATCAAAAGTATGGTTTAACTCTGTTAGCTGAATGCACAGATCAGAAAGAATTTTCACAGAATGATTCTGTGTAGTTTATATTTGGAGATATTCCTTTTTCCACTATTACCCTCTTAGCGCTCCGAATCTCCACTTGCATTTTCTACAGAAAGAGTGTTTCAGAACGGCTCAATCAAAACTAAGGTTCAACTCTTTTAGTTGAACAAACAGAACAGGAAGAAGTTTCACACAATTCTTCTGTGTAGTTTTTATTTGTAGACATTCTTTTTCCCAATATAGGCCTCTTAGCGCTCAGAATGTCCAATTGCAGTTTCTACAGAAAGAGTGTTTCAGAACGGCTCAATCAAAAGTAAGGTTCAACTCTGTTAGTTGAATGCACAGAACAGAAAGAATTTTCATACAATGCTTCTGTGTAGTTTATATTTGAACATATTCTTTTTTCCACTATTACCCACTTAGCGCTACGAATGTCCAGTTGCATTTTCTACAGACAGAGTGTTTCAAAACTGCTCAATCAAAAGTATGGTTTAACTCTGTTAGCTGAATGCTCAGATCAGAAAGAAGTTTCACAGAATGCTTCTGTGTAGTTTATATTTGAATATATTCCTTTTTCCACTACTACGCTCTTAGCGCTCCAAATGTCCAGTTGCATTTTCTACAGAAAGAGTGTTCAGATCTGCTCAATCAAAAGTATGGTTTAACTCTGTTAGCTGAATGCACAGATCAGAAAGAAGTTTCACCGAATGATTCTGTGTAGTTTATATTTGAAGACATTCCTTTTTCCACTATTACCCTCTTAGCGCTCCGAATCTCCACTTGCATTTTCTACAAAAAGGGTGTTTCATAACTGCTCAATCAAAAATATGTTTTATCTCTGTTAACTGAATTTACAGATCAGAAATAAGTTTCACAGAATGCATCTGTGTATTTTTTATTTGAAGATATTCTTTTTCCCAATGTAGGCCTCTTAGTGCTCAGAATGTCCAATTGCAGTTTCTACAGAAAGAGTGTTTCAGAACGGCTCAATCAAAAGTAAGGTTCAACTCTGTTAGTTGAATGCACAGAACAGAAAGAATTTTCACAGAATGCTACTGTGTAGTTTATATTTGAATATATTCCTTTCTCCACTATTACCCTCTTAGCGCTCCGAATGTCCACTTGCATTTTCTACAGAAAGAGTGTTCAGAACTGCGCAATCAAAAGTATGGTTTAACTCTGTTAGCTTAATGAACATATCAGAAATAAGTTTCACACAATGCTTCTGTGTAGTTTTTATTTGAAGATAATATTTTTCCCAATAGAGGCCTCTTAGCGCTCAGAATGTCCAATTGCAGTTTCTACAGAAAGAGTGTTTCAAAAAGGCTCAATCAAAAGTAAGGTTCATCTCTGTTAGTTGAATGCACAGAACAGAAAGGAATTTCATACAATGCTTCTGTGTAGTTTATATTTGAACATATTCTTTTTCCCACTATTACCCACTTAGCGCTACGAATGTCCAGTTGCATTTTCTACAGACAGAGAGTTTCAAAACTGCTCAATCAAAAGTATGGTTTAACTCTGTTAGCTGAATGCTGAGATCAGAAAGAAGTTTCACAGAATGCTTCTGTGTAGTTTATATTTGAATATATTCCTTTTTCCACTACTACTCTCTTAGCGCTCCAAATGTCCGGTTGCATTTTCTACAGAAAGAGTGTTCAGATATGCTCAATCAAAAGTATGGTTTAAATCTGTTAGCTGAATGCACAGATCAGAAAGAAGTTTCACAGAATGATTCTGTGTAGTTTATATTTGGAGACATTCCTTTTTCCACTATAACCCTCTTAGCGCTCCGAATCTCCACTTGCATTTTCTACAGAAAGAGTGTTTCAGAACGGCTCAATCAAAACTAAGGTTCAACTCTTTTAGTTGAACAAACAGAAGAGAAAGAAGTTTCACACAATTCTTCTGTGTAGTTTTTATTTGTAGACATTCTTTTTCCCAATATAGGCCTCTTAGCGCTCAGAATGTCCAATTGCAGTTTCTACAGAAAGAGTGTTTCAGAACGGCTCAATCAAAAGTAAGGTTCAACTCTGTTAGTTGAATGCACAGAACAGAAAGAAGTTTCATACAATGCTTCTGTGTAGTTTATATTTGAACATATTCTTTTTTCCACTATTACCCACTTAGCGCTACGAATGTCCAGTTGCATTTTCTACAGACAGAGTGTTTCAAAACTGCTCAATCAAAAGTATGGTTTAACTCTGTTAGCTGAATGCTCAGATCAGAAAGAAGTTTCACAGAATGCTTCTGTGTAGTTTATATTTGAATATATTCCTTTTTCCACTACTACGCTCTTAGCGCTCCAAATGTCCAGTTGCATTTTCTACAGAAAGAGTGTTCAGATCTGCTCAATCAAAAGTATGGTTTAACTCTGTTAGCTGAATGCACAGATCAGAAAGAAGTTTCTTCGAATGATTCTGTGTAGTTTATATTTGAAGATATTCCTTTTTCCACTATTACCCTCTTAGCGCTCCGAATCTCCACTTGCGTTTTCTACAAAAAGAGTGTTTCATAACTGCTCAATCAAAAATATGTTTTATCTCTGTTAACTGAATTTACAGATCAGAAATAAGTTTCACAGAATGCATCTGTGTAGTTTTTATTTGAAGATATTCTTTTTCCCAATGTAGGCCTCTTAGCGCTTAGCATGTCCAATTGCAGTTTCTACAGAAAGAGTGTTTCAGAACGGCTCAATCAAAAGTAAGGTTCAACTCTGTTAGTTGAATGCACAGAACAGAAAGAATTTTCACAGAATGCTACTGTGTAGTTTATATTTGAATATATTCCTTTCTCCACTATTACCCTCTTAGCGCTCCGAATGTCCACTTGCATTTTCTACAGAAAGAGTGTTCAGAACTGCGCAATCAAAAGTATGGTTTAACTCTGTTAGCTTAATGAACATATCAGAAATTAGTTTCACACAATGCTTCTGTGTAGTTTTTATTTCAAGATATTATTTTTCCCAATAGAGGCCTCTTAGCGCTCAGAATGTCCAATTGCAGTTTCTACAGAAAGAGTGTTTCAGAAAGGCTCAATCAAAAGTAAGGTTCAACTCTGTTAGTTGAATGCACAGAACAGAAAGAAGTTTCATACAATGCTTCTGTGTAGTTTATATTTGAACATATTCTTTTTTCCACTATTACCCACTTGGCGCTACGAATGTCCAGTTGCATTTTCTACAGACAGAGTGTTTCAAAACTGCTCAATCAAAAGTATGGTTTAACTCTGTTAGCTGAATGCTCAGATCAGAAAGAAGTTTCACAGAATGCTTCTGTGTAGTTTATATTTGAATATATTCCTTTTTCCACTACTACTCTCTTAGCGCTCCAAATGTCCAGTTGCATTTTCTACAGAAAGAGTGTTCAGATCTGCTCAATCAAAATTATGGTTTAACTCTGTTAGCTGAATGCACAGATCAGAAAGAAGTTTCACAGAATGATTCTGTGTAGTTTATATTTGGAGACATTCCTTTTTCCACTATTACCCTCTTAGCGCTCCGAAACTCCACTTGCATTTTCTACAGAAAGAGTGTTTTAGAACGGCTCAATCAAAACTAAAGTTCAACTCTTTTATTTGAACAAACAGAACAGAAAGAAGTTTCACACAATTCTTCTGTGTAGTTTTTATTTGTAGACATTCTTTTTCCCAATATAGGACTCTTAGCGCTCAGAATGTCCAATTGCAGTTCCTACAGAAAGAGTGTTTCAGAACGGCTCAATCAAAAGTAAGGTTCAACTCTGTTAGTTGAATGCACAGAACAGAAAGAAGTTTCATACAATGCTTCTGTGTAGTTTATATTTGAACATATTCTTTTTTCCACTATTACCCACTTAGCGCTACGAATGTCCAGTTGCATTTTCTACAGACAGAGTTTTTCAAAACTGCTCAATCAAAAGTATGGTTTAACTCTGTTAGCTGAATGCTCAGATCAGAAAGAAGTTTCACAGAATGCTTCTGTGTAGTTTATATTTGAATATATTCCTTTTTCCACTACTACTCTCTTAGCGCTCCAAATGTCCAGTTGCATTTTCTACAGAAAGAGTGTTCAGATCTGCTCAATCAAAAGTATGGTTTAACTCTGTTAGCTGAATGCACAGATCAGAAAGAAGTTTCACAGAATGTTTCTGTGTAGTTTACATTTGGAGACATTCCTTTTTCCACTATTACCCTCTTAGCGCTACGAATCACCACTTGCATTTTCTACAGAAAGAGTGTTTCAGAACGGCTCAATCAAAACTAAGGTTCAACTCTTTTAGTTGAAAAAACAGAACAGAAAGAAGTTTCACACAATTCTTCTGTGTAGTTTTTATTTGTAGACATTCTTTTTCCCAATATAGACCTCTTAGCGCTCAGAATGTCCAATTGCAGTTTCTACAGAAAGAGTGTTTCAGAACGGCTCAATCAAAAGTAAGGTTCAACTCTGTTAGTTGAATGCACAGAACAGAAAGGAGTTTCATACAATGCTTCTGTGTAGTTTATATTTGAACATATTCTTTTTTCCACTATTACCCACTTAGCGCTACGAATGTCCAGTTGCATTTTCTACAGACAGAGTGTTTCAAAACTGCTCAATCAAAAGTATGGTTTAACTCTGTTAGCTGAATGCTCTGATCAGAAAGAAGTTTCACAGAATGCTTCTGTGTAGTTTATATTTGAATATATTCCTTTTTCCACTACTACGCTCTTAGCGCTCCAAATGTCCAGTTGCATTTTCTACAGAAAGAGTGTTCAGATCTGCTCAATCAAAAGTATGGTTTAACTCTGTTAGCTGAATGCACAGATCAGAAAGAAGTTTCACAGAATGATTCTGTGTAGTTTATATTTGGAGACATTCCTTTTTCCACTATTACCCTCTTAGCGCTCCGAATCTCCACTTGCATTTTCTACAGAAAGAGTGTTTCAGAACGGCTCAATCAAAACTAAAGTTCAACTCTTTTAGTTGAACAAACAGAACAGAAAGAAGTTTCACACAATTCTTCTGTGTAGTTTTTATTTGTAGACATTCTTTTTCCCAATATAGGCCTCTTAGCGCTCAGAATGTCCAATTGCAGTTTCTACAGAAAGAGTGTTTCAGAACGGCTCAATCAAAAGTAAGGTTCAACTCTGTTAGTTGAATGCACAGAACAGAGAGAAGTTTCATACAATGCTTCTGTGTAGTTTATATTTGAAAATATTCTTTTTTCCACTATTACCCACTTAGCGCTACGAATGTCCAGTTGCATTTTCTACAGACAGAGTGTTTCAAAACTGCTCAATCAAAAGTATGGTTTAACTCTGTTAGCTGAATGCTCAGATCAGAAAGAAGTTTCACAGAATGCTTCTGTGTAGTTTATATTTGAATATATTCCTTTCTCCACTATTACCCTCTTAGCGCTCCGAATGTCCACTTGCATTTTCTACAGAAAGAGTGTTCAGAACTGCGCAATCAAAAGTGTGGTTTAACTCTGTTAGCTTAATGAACATATCAGAAATAAGTTTCACACAATTCTTCTGTGTAGTTTTTATTTGAAGATATTATTTTTCCCAATATAGGCCTCTTAGCGCTCAGAATGTCCAATTGCAGTTTCTACAGAAAGAGTGTTTCAGAAAGGCTCAATCAAAACTGAGGTTCAACTCTGTTAGTTGAATGCACAGAACAGAAAGAAGTTTCATACAATGCTTCTGTGTAGTTTATATTTGAACATATTCTTTTTTCCACTATTACCCACTTAGCGCTACGAATGTCCAGTTGCATTTTCTACAGACAGAGTGTTTCAAAACTGCTCAATCAAAAGTATGGTTTAACTCTGTTAGCTGAATGCTCAGATCCGAAAGAAGTTTCACAGAATGCTTCTGTGTAGTTTATATTTGAATATATTCCTTTTTCCACTACTACGCTCTTAGCGCTCCAAATGTCCAGTTGCATTTTCTACACAAAGAGTGTTCAGATCTGCTCAATCAAAAGTATGGTTTAAGTCTGTTAGCTGAATGCACAGATCAGAAAGAAGTTTCACCGTATTATTCTGTGTAGTTTATATTGGAAGACATTCCTTTTTCCACTATTACCCTCTTAGCGCTCCGAATCTCCACTTGCATTTTCTACAAAAAGAGTGTTTCATAACTGCTCAATCAAAAATATGTTTTATCTCTGTTAATTGAATTTACAGATCAGAAATAAGTTTCACAGAATGCATCTGTGTAGTTTTTATTTGAAGATATTCTTTTTCCCAATGTAGGCCTCTTAGCGCTTAGCATGTCCAATTGCAGTTTCTACAGAAAGAGTGTTTCAGAACGGCTCAATTAAAAGTAACGTTCAACTCTGTTAGTTGAATGCACAGAACAGAAAGAATTTTCACAGAATGCTACTGTGTAGTTTATATTTGAATATATTCCTTTTTCCACTATTACCCTCTTAGTGCTCCGAATGTCCACTTGCATTTTCTACAGAAAGAGTGTTCAGATCTTCTCAATCAAAAGTATCGTTTAAGTCTGTTAGCTGAATGCACAGATCAGAAAGAAGTTTCACACAATGATTCTGTGTAGTTTATATTTGGAGACATTCCTTTTTCCACTATTACCCTCTTAGCGCTCCGAATCTCCACTTGCATTTTCTACAGAAAGAGTGTTTCAGAACGGCTCAATCAAAACTAAGGTTCAACTCTTTTAGTTGAACAAACAGAAGAGAAGGAAGTTTCACACAATTCTTCTGTGTAGTTTTTATTTGTAGACATTCTTTTTCCCAATATAGGCCTCTTAGCGCTCAGAATGTCCAATTGCAGTTTCTACAGAAAGAGTGTTTCAGAACGGCTCAATCAAAAGTAAGGTTCAACTCTGTTAGTTGAATGCACAGAACAGAAAGAAGTTTCATACAATGCTTCTGTGTAGTTTATATTTGAACATATTCTTTTTTCCACTATTACCCACTTAGCGCTACGAATGTCCAGTTGCATTTTCTACAGACAGAGTGTTTCAAAACTGCTCAATCAAAAGTATGGTTTAACTCTGTTAGCTGAATGCTCAGATCAGAAAGAAGTTTCACAGAATGCTTCTGTGTAGTTTATATTTTAATATATTCCTTTTTCCACTACTACGCTCTTAGCGCTCCAAATGTCCAGTTGCATTTTCTACAGAAAGAGTGTTCAGATCTGCTCAATCAAAAGTATGGTTTAACTCTGTTAGCTGAATGCACAGATCAGAAAGAAGTTTCACAGAATGATTCTGTGTAGTTTATATTTAGAGACATTCCTTTTTCCACTATTACCCTCTTAGCGCTCCGAATCTCCACTTGCATTTTCTACAAAAAGAGTGTTTCATAACTGCTCAATCAAAAATATGTTTTATCTCTGTTCACTGAATTTACTGATCAGAAATTAGTTTCACAGAATGCATCTGTGTATTTTTTATTTGAAGATATTCTTTTTCCCAATGTAGGCCTCTTAGCGCTTAGCATGTCCAATTGCAGTTTCTACAGAAAGAGTGTTTCAGAACGGCTCAATCAAAAGTAAGGTTCAACTCTGTTAGTTGAATGCACAGAACATAAAGAATTTTCACAGAATTCTACTGTGTAGTTTATATTTGAATATATTCCTTTCTCCACTATTACCCTCTTAGCGCTCCGAATGTCCACTTGCATTTTCTACAGAAAGAGTGTTCAGAACTGCGCAATGAAAAGTATGGTTTAACTCTGTTAGCTTAATGAACATATCAGAAATAAGTTTCACACAATGCTTCTGTGTAGTTTTTATTTGAAGATATTATTTTTCCCAATAGAGGTCTCTTAGCGCTCAGAATGTCCAATTGCAGTTTCTACAGAAAGAGTGATTCAGAAAGGCTCAATCAAATGTAAGGTTCAACTCTGTTAGTTGAATGCACAGAACAGAAAGTAATTTCATACAATGCTTCTGTGTAGTTTATATTTGAACATATTCTTTTTTCCACTATTACCCACTTGGCGCTACGAATGTCCAGTTGCATTTCCTACAGACAGAGTGTTTCAAAACTGCTCAATCAAAAGTATGGTTTAACTCTGTTAGCTGAATGCTCAGATCAGAAAGAAGTTTCACAGAATGCTTCTGTGTAGTTTATATTTGAATATATTCCTTTTTCCACTACTACTCTCCTAGCGCTCCAAATGTCCAGTTGCATTTTCTACAGAAAGAGTGTTCAGATCTGCTCAATCAAAATTATGTTTTAACCCTGTTAGCTGAATGCACAGATCAGAAAGAAGTTTCACAGAATGATTCTGTGTAGTTTATATTTGGAGACATTCCTTTTTCCACTATTACCCTCTTAGCGCTCCGAATCTCCACTTGCATTTTCTACAGAAAGAGTGTTTCAGAACGGCTCAATCAAAACTAATGTTCAACTCGTTTAGTTGAACAAACAGAACAGAAAGAAGTTTCACACAATTCTTCTGTGTAGTTTTTATTTGTAGACATTCTTTTTCCCAATATAGGCCTCTTAGCGCTCAGAATGTCCAATTGCAGTTTCTACAGAAAGAGTGTTTCAGAACGGCTCAATCAAAAGTAAGGTTCAACTCTGTTAGTTGAATGCACAGAACAGAAAGAAGTTTCATACAATGCTTCTGTGTAGTTTATATTTGAACATATTCTTTTTTCCACTATTACCCACTTATCGCTACGAATGTCCAGTTGCATTTTCTACAGACAGAGTGTTTCAAAACTGCTCAATCAAAAGTATGGTTTAACTCTGTTAGCTGAATGCTCAGATCAGAAAGAAGTTTCACAGAATGCTTCTGTGTAGTTTATATTTGAATATATTCCTTTTTCCACTACTACGTTCTTAGCGCTCCAAATGTCCAGTTGCATTTTCTACAGAAAGAGTGTTCAGATCTGCTCAATCAAAAGTATGGTTTAACTCTGTTAGCTGAATGCACAGATCAGAAGAAGTTTCACCGAATGATTCTGTGTAGTTTATATTTGAAGATATTCCTTTTTCCACTATTTCCCCCTTAGCGCTCCAAATCTCCACTTGCATTTTCTACAAAAAGAGTGTTTCATAACTGCTCAATCAAAAATATGTTTTATCTCTGTTAACTGAATTTACAGATCAGAAATAAGTTTCACAGAATGCATCTGTGTAGTTTTTATTTGAAGATATTCTTTTTCCCAATGTAGGCCTCTTAGCGCATAGCATGTCCAATTGCAGTTTCTACAGAAAGAGTGTTTCAGAACGGCTCAATCAAAAGTAAGGTTCAACTCTGTTAGTTGAATGCACAGAACAGAAAGAATTTTCACAGAATGCTACTGTGTAGTTTATATTTGAATATATTCCTTTCTCCACTATTACCCTCCTAGCGCTCCGAATGTCCACTTGCATTTTCTACAGAAAGAGTGTTCAGAACTGCGCAATCAAAAGTATGGTTTAACTCTGTTAGCTTAATGAAAATATCAGAAATTAGTTTCACACAATGCTTCTGTGTAGTTTTTATTTGAAGATATTATTTTTCCCAATAGAGGCCTCTTAGCGCTCAGAATGTCCAATTGCAGTTTCTACAGAAAGAGTGTTTCAGAAAGGCTCAATCAAAAGTAAGGTTCAACTCTGTTAGTTGAATGCACAGAACAGAAAGAAGTTTCATACAATGCTTCTGTGTAGTTTATATTTGAACATATTCTTTTTTCCACTATTACCCACTTGGCGCTACGAATGTCCAGTTGCATTTTCTACAGACAGAGTGTTTCAAAACTGCTCAATCAAAAGTATGGTTTAACTCTGTTAGCTGAATGCTCAGATCAGAAAGATGTTTCACAGAATGCTTCTGTGTAGTTTATATTTGAATATATTCCTTTTTCCACTACTACTCTCTTAGCGCTCCAAATGTCCAGTTGCATTTTCTACAGAAAGAGTGTTCAGATCTGCTCAATCAAAATTATGGTTTAACTCTGTTAGCTGAATGCACAGATCAGAAAGAAGTTTCACAGAATGATTCTGTGTAGTTTATATTTGGAGACATTCCTTTTTCCACTATTACCCTCTTAGCGCTCCGAATCTCCACTTGCATTTTCTACAGAAAGAGTGTTTCAGAACGGCTCAATCAAAACTAAGGTTCAACTCTTTTAGTTGACCAAACAGAACAGAAAGAAGTTTCACACAATTCTTCTGTGTAGTTTTTATTTGTAGACATTCTTTTTCCCAATATAGGCCTCTTAGCGCTCAGAATGTCCAATTGCAGTTTCTACAGAAAGAGTGTTTCAGAACGGCTCAATCAAAAGTAAGGTTCAACTCTATTAGTTGAATGCACAGAACAGAAAGGAGTTTCGTACAATGCTTCTGTGTAGTTTATATTTGAACATATTCTTTTTTCCACTATTACCCACTTAGCGCTACGAATGTCCAGTTGCATTTTCTACAGACAGAGTGTTTCAAAACTGCTCAATCAAAAGTATGGTTTAACTCTGATAGCTGAATGCTCAGATCAGAAAGAAGTTTCACAGAATGCTTCTGTGTAGTTTATATTTTAATATATTCCTTTTTCCACTACTACGCTTTTAGCGCTCCAAATGTCCAGTTGCATTTTCTACAGAAAGAGTGTTCAGATCTGCTCAATCAAAAGTATGGTTTAACACTGTTAGCTGAATGCACATATCAGAAAGAAGTTTCACAGAATGATTCTGTGTAGTTTATATTTGGAGACATTCCATTTTCCACTATTACCCTTTTAGCGCTCCGAATCTCCACTTGCATTTTCTACAGAACGAGTGTTTCAGAACGGCTCAATCAAAACTAAAGTTCAACTCTTTTAGTTGAACAAACAGAACAGAAAGAAGTTTCACACAATTCTTCTGTGTAGTTTTTATTTGTAGACATTCTTTTTCCCAATATAGGCCTCTTAGCGCTCAGAATGTCCAATTGCAGTTTCTACAGAAAGAGTGTTTCAGAACGGCTCAATCAAAAGTAAGGTTCAACTCTGTTAGTTGAATGCACAGAACAGAAAGAAGTTTCATACAATGCTTCTGTGTAGTTTATATTTGAACATAATCTTTTTTCCACCATTACCCACTTAGCGCTACGAATGTCCAGTTGCATTTTCTACAGACAGAGTGTTTCAAAACTGCTCAATCAAAAGTATGGTTTAACTCGGTTAGCTGAATGCTCAGATCAGAAAGAAGTTTCACAGAATGCTTCTGTGTAGTTTATATTTGAATATATTCCTTTCTCCACTATTACCCTCTTAGCGCTCCGAATGTCCACTTGCATTTTCTACAGAAAGAGTGTTCAGAACTGCGCAATCAAAAGTATGGTTTAACTCTGTTAGCTTAATGAACATATCAGAAATAAGTTTCACACAATGCTTCTGTGTAGTTTTTATTTGAAGATATTATTTTTCCCAATATAGGCCTCTTAGCGCTCAGAATGTCCAATTGCAGTTTCTACAGAAAGAGTGTTTCAGAAAGGCTCAATCAAAACTGAGGTTCAACTCTGTTAGTTGAATGCACAGAACAGAAAGAAGTTTCATACAATGCTTCTGTGTAGTTTATATTTGAACATATTCTTTTTTCCACTATTACCCACTTAGCGCTACGAATGTCCAGTTGCATTTTCTACAGACAGAGTGTTTCAAAACTGCTCAATAAAAAGTATGGTTTAACTCTGTTAGCTGAATGCACAGATCAGAAAGAAGTTTCACCGTATTATTCTGTGTAGTTTATATTGGAAGACATTCCTTTTTCCACTATTACCCTCTTAGCGCTCCGAATCTCCACTTGCATTTTCTACAAAAAGAGTGTTTCATAACTGCTCAATCAAAAATATGTTTTATCTCTGTTAATTGAATTTACAGATCAGAAATAAGTTTCACAGAATGCATCTGTGTAGTTTTTATTTGAAGATATTCTTTTTCCCAATGTAGGCCTCTTAGCGCTTAGCATGTCCAATTGCAGTTTCTACAGAAAGAGTGTTTCAGAACGGCTCAATTAAAAGTAACGTTCAACTCTGTTAGTTGAATGCACAGTACAGAAAGAATTTTCACAGAATGCTACTGTGTAGTTTATATTTGAATATATTCCTTTTTCCACTATTACCCTCTTAGCGCTCCGAATGTCCACTTGCATTTTCTACAGAAAGAGTGTTCAGATCTTCTCAATCAAAAGTATGGTTTAACTCTGTTAGCTGAATGCACAGATCAGAAAGAAGTTTCACAGAATGATTCTGTGTAGTTTATATTTGGAGACATTCCTTTTTCCACTATTACCCTCTTAGCGCTCCGAATCTCCACTTGCATTTTCTACAGAAAGAGTGTTTCAGAACGGCTCAATCAAAACTAAGGTTCAAATCTTTAAGTTTAACAAACAGAACAGAAAGAAGTTTCACACAATTCTTCTGTGTAGTTTTTATTTGTAGACATTCTTTTTCCCAATATAGGCCTCTTAGCGCTCAGAATGTCCAACTGCAGTTTCTACACAAAGAGTGTTTCAGAACGGCTCAATCAAAAGTAAGGTTCAACTCTGTTAGTTGAATGCACAGAACAGAAAGAAGTTTCATACAATGCTTCTGTGCAGTTTATATTTGAACATATTCTTTTTTCCACTATTACCCACTTAGCGCTACGAATGTCCAGTTGCATTTTCTACAGACAGAGTGTTTCAAAACTGCTCAATCAGAAGTATGGTTTAACTCTGTTAGCTGAATGCTCAGATCAGAAAGAAGTTTCACAGAATGCTTCTGTGTAGTTTATATTTGAATATATTCCTTTTTCCACTACTACGCTCTTAGCGCTCCAAATGTCCAGTTGCATTTTCTACACAAAGAGTGTTCAGATCTGCTCAATCAAAAGTATGGTTTAACTCTGTTAGCTGAATGCACAGACCAGAAAGAAGTTTCACCGTATGATTCTGTGTAGTTTATATTGGAAGACATTCCTTTTTCCACTATTACCCTCTTAGCGCTCCGAATCTCCACTTGCATTTTCTACAAAAAGAGTGTTTCATAACTGCTCAATCAAAAATATGTTTTATCTCTGTTAACTGAATTTACAGATCAGAAATAAGTTTCACAGAATGCATCTGTGTAGTTTTTATTTGAAGATATTCTTTTTCCCAATGTAGGCCTCTTAGCGCTTAGCATGTCCAATTGCAGTTTCTACAGAAAGAGTGTTTCAGAACGGCTCAATTAAAAGTAACGTTCAACTCTGTTAGTTGAATGCACAGTACAGAAAGAATTTTAACAGAATGCTACTGTGTAGTTTATATTTGAATATATTCCTTTTTCCACTATTACCCTCTTAGCGCTCCGAATGTCCACTTGCATATTCTACAGAAAGAGTGTTCAGATCTGCTCAATCAAAAGTATGGTTTAACTCTGTTAGCTGAATGCACAGATCATAAAGAAGTTTCACAGAATGATTCTGTGTAGTTTATATTTGGAGACATTCCTTTTTCCACTATTACCCTCTTAGCGCTCCGAATCTCCACTTGCATTTTCTACAGAAAGAGTGTTTCAGAACGGCTCAATCAAAACTAAGGTTCAACTCTTTAAGTTGAACAAACAGAACAGAAAGAAGTTTCACACAATACTTCTGTGTAGTTTTTATTTGTAGACATTCTTTTTCCCAATATAGGCCTCTTAGCGCTCAGAATGTCCAATTGCAGTTTCTACAGAAAGAGTGTTTCAGAACGGCTCAATCAAAGGTAAGGTTCAACTCTGTTAGTTGAATGCACAGAACAGAAAGAAGTTTCATAAAATGCTTCTGTGTATTTTATATTTGAACATACTCTTTTTTCCACTATTACCCACTTAGCGCTACGAATGTCCAGTTTCATTTTCTACAGACAGAGTGTTTCAAAACTGCTCAATCAAAAGTATGGTTTAATTTGTTAGCTGAATGCTCAGATCAGAAGGAAGTTTCACAGAATGCTTCTGTGTAGTTTATATTTGAATATATTCCTTTTTCCACTACTACGCTCTTAGCGCTCCAAATGTCCAGTTGCATTTTCTACAGAAAGAGTGTTCAGATTTGCTCAATCAAAAGTATGGTTTAACTCTGTTAGCTGAATGCACAGATCAGAAAGAAGTTTCACAGAATGATTCTGTGTAGTTTATATTTGGAGACATTCCTTTTTCCACTATTACTCTCTTAGCGCTCCGAATCTCCACTTGCATTTTCTACAGAAAGAGTGTTTCAGAACGGCACAAACAAAACTAAGGTTGAACTCTTTTAGTTGAACAAACAGAACAGAAAGAAGTTTCACAAAATTCTTCTGTGTAGTTTTTATTTGTAGACATTCTTTTTCCCAATATAGGCCTCTTAGCGCTCAGAATGTCCAATTGCAGTTTCTACACAAAGAGTGTTTCAGAACGGCTCAATCAAAAGTAAGGTTCAACTCTGTTAGTTGAATGCACAGAACAGAAAGAAGTTTCATACAATGCTTCTGTGCAGTTTATATTTGAACATATTCTTTTTTCCACTATTACCCACTTAGCGCTACGAATGCCCAGTTGCATTTTCTACAGACAGAGTGTTTCATAACTGCTCAATCAGAAGTATGGTTTAACTCTGTTAGCTGAATGCTCAGATCAGAAAGAAGTTTCACAGAATGCTTCTGTGTAGTTTATATTTGAATATATTGCTTTTTCCACTACTACGCTCTTAGCGCTCCAAATGTCCAGTTGCATTTTCTACACAAAGAGTGTTCAGATCTGCTCAATCAAAAGTATGTTTTAACTCTGTTAGCTGAATGCACAGATCAGAAAGAAGTTTCACCGAATGATTCTGTGTAGTTTATATTTGAAGACATTCCTTTTTCCACTATTACCCTCTTAGCGCTCCGAATTTCCACTTGCATTTTCTACAAAAAGAGTGTTTCATAACTGCTCAATCAAAAATATGTTTTATCTCTGTTAACTGAATTTACAGATCAGAAATAACTTTCACAGAATGCATCTGTGTAGTTTTTATTTGAAGATATTCTTTTTCCCAATGTAGGCCTCTTAGCGCTTAGCATATCCAATTGCAGTTTCTACAGAAAGAGTGTTTCAGAACGGCTCAATTAAAAGTAAGGTTCAACTCTGTTAGTTGAATGCACAGAACAGAAAGAATTTTCACAGAATGCTACTGTGTAGATTATATTTGAATATATTCCTTTTTCCACTATTACCCTCTTAGCTCTCCGAATGTCCACTTGCATTTTCTACAGAAAGAGTGTTCAGAACTGCGCAATCAAAAGTATGGTTTAACATTGTTAGCTTAATGAACATATCAGAAATAAGTTTCACACAATACTTCTGTGTAGTTTTTATTTGAAGATATTATTTTTCCCAATAGAGGCCTCTTAGCGCTCAGAATGTCCAATTGCAGTTTCTACAGAAAGAGTGTTTCAGAAAGGCTCAATCAAAAGTAAGGTTCAACTCTGTTAGTTGAATGCACAGAACAGAAAGAAGTTTCATACAATGCTTCTGTGTAGTTTATATTTGAACATATTCTTTTTTCCACTATTACCCACTTAGCGCTACGAATGTCCAGTTGCATTTTCTACAGACAGAGTATTTCAAAACTGCTCAATCAAAAGTATGGTTTAACTCTGTTAGCTGAATGCTCAGATCAGAAAGAAGTTTCACAGAATGCTTCTGTGTAGTTTATATTTGAATATATTCCTTTTTCCAGTACTACTCTCTTAGCGCTCCAAATGTCCAGTTGCATTTTCTACAGAAAGAGTGTTCAGACCTGGTCAATCAAAAGTATGGTTTAACTCTGTTAGCTGAATGCACAGATCAGAAAGAAGTTTCACAGAATGATTCTGTGTAGTTTATATTTGGAGACATTCCTTTTTCCACTATTACCCTCTTAGCGCTCCGAATCTCCACTTGCATTTTCTACAGAAAGAGTGTTTCAGAACGGCACAAACAAAACTAAGGTTGAACTCTTTTAGTTGAACAAACAGAACAGAAAGAAGTTTCACAAAATTCTTCTGTGTAGTTTTTATTTGTAGACATTCTTTTTCCCAATATAGGCCTCTTAGCGCTCAGAATGTCCAATTGCAGTTTCCACACAAAGAGTGTTTCAGAACGGCTCAATCAAAAGTAAGGTTCATCTCTGTTAGTTGAAGGCACAGAACAGAAAGAAGTTTCATACAATGCTTCTGTGCAGTTTATATTTGAACATATTCTTTTTTCCACTATTACCCACTTAGCGCTACGAATGCCCAGTTGCATTTTCTACAGACAGAGTGTTTCATAACTGCTCAATCAGAAGTATGGTTTAACTCTGTTAGCTGAATGCTCAGATCAGAAAGAAGTTTCACAGAATGCTTCTGTGTAGTTTATATTTGAATATATTGCTTTTTCCACTACTACGCTCTTAGCGCTCCAAATGTCCAGTTGCATTTTCTACACAAAGAGTGTTCAGATCTGCTCAATCAAAAGTATGGTTTAACTCTGTTAGCTGAATGCACAGATCAGAAAGAAGTTTCACCGAATGATTCTGTGTAGTTTATATTTGAAGACATTCCTTTTTCCACTATTACCCTCTTAGCGCTCCGAATCTCCACTTGCATTTTCTACAAAAAGAGTGTTTCATAACTGCTCAATCAAAAATATGTTTTATCTCTGTTAACTGAATTTACAGATCAGAAATAACTTTCACAGAATGCATCTGTGTAGTTTTTATTTGAAGATATTCTTTTTCCCAATGTAGGCCTCTAAGCGCTTAGCATATCCAATTGCAGTTTCTACAGAAAGAGTGTTTCAGAACGGCTCAATTAAAAGTAAGGTTCAACTCTGTTAGTTGAATGCACAGAACAGAAAGAATTTTCACAGAATGCTACTGTGTAGATTATATTTGAATATATTCCTTTTTCCACTATTACCCTCTTAGCGCTCCGAATGTCCACTTGCATTTTCTACAGAAAGAGTGTTCAGAACTGCGCAATCAAAAGTATGGTTTAACATTGTTAGCTTAATGAACATATCAGAAATAAGTTTCACACAATACTTCTGTGTAGTTTTTATTTGAAGATATTATTTTTCCCAATAGAGACCTCTTAGCGCTCAGAATGTCCAATTGCAGTTTCTACAGAAAGAGTGTTTCAGAAAGGCTCAATCAAAAGTAAGGTTCAACTCTGTTAGTTGAATGCACAGAACAGAAAGAAGTTTCATACAATGCTTCTGTGTATTTTATATTTGAACATATTCTTTTTTCCACTATTACCCACTTAGCGCTACGAATGTCCAGTTGCATTTTCTACAGACAGAGTGTTTCAAAACTGCTCAATCAAAAGTATGGTTTAACTCTGTTAGCTGAATGCTCAGATCAGAAAGAAGTTTCACAGAATGCTTCTGTGTAGTTTATATTTGAATATATTCCTTTTTCCACTACTACTCTCTTAGCGCTCCAAATGTCCAGTTGCATTTTCTACAGAAAGAGTGTTCAGATCTGGTCAATCAAAAGTATGGTTTAACTCTGTTAGCTGAATGCACAGATCAGAAAGAAGTTTCACAGAATGATTCTGTGTAGTTTATATTTGGAGACATTCCTTTTTCCACTATTACCCTCTTAGCGCTCCGAATCTCCACTTGCATTTTCTACAGAAAGAGTGTTTCAGAACGGCTCAATCAAAACTAAGGTTCAACTCTTTTAGTTGAACAAACAGATCAGAAAGAAGTTTCACACAATTCTTCTGTGTAGTTTTTATTTGTAGACATTCTTTTTCCCAATATAGGCCTCTTAGCGCTCAGAATGTCCAATTGCAGTTTCTACAGAAAGAGTGTTTCAGAACGGCTCAATCAAAAGTAAGGTTCAACTCTGTTAGTTGAATGCACAGAACAGAAAGAAGTTTCATACAATGCTTCTGTGTAGTTTATATTTGAACATATTCTTTTTTCCACTATTACCCACTTAGCGCTACGAATGTCCAGTTGCATTTTCTACAGAGAGAGTGTTTCAAAACTGCTCAATCAAAAGTATGGTTTAACTCTGTTAGCTGAATGCTCAGATCAGAAAGAAGTTTCACAGAATGCTTCTGTGTAGTTTATATTTGAATATATTCCTTTTTCCACTACTACGCTCTTAGCGCTCCAAATGTCCAGTTGCATTTTCTACAGAAAGAGTGTTCAGATCTGCTCAATCAAAAGTATGGTTTAACTCTGCTAGCTGAATGCACAGATCAGAAAGAAGTTTCACCGAATGATTCCGTGTAGTTTATATTTGAAGACATTCCTTTTTCCACTATTAACATCTTAGCGCTCCGTATCTCCACTTGCATTTTCTACAAAAAGATGTTTCATAACTGCTCAATCAAAAATATGTTTTATCTCTGTTAACTGAATTTACAGATCAGAAATAAGTTTCACAGAATGCATCTGTGTAGTTTTTATTTGAAGATATTCTTTTTCCCAATGTAGGCCTCTTAGCGCTTAGCATGTCCAATTGCAGTTTCTACAGAAAGAGTGTTTCAGAACGGCTCAATCAAAAGTAAGGTTCAAATCTGTTAGTTGAATGCACAGATCAGAAAGTATTTTCACAGAATGCTACTGTGTAGTTTATATTTGAATATATTCCTTTTTCCACTATTACCCTCTTAGCGCTCCGAATGTCCACTTGCATTTTCTACAGAAAGAGTGTTCAGAACTGCGCACTCAAAACTATGGTTTAACTCTGTTAGCTTAATGAACATATCAGAAATAAGTTTCACACAATGCTTCTGTGTAGTTTTTATTTGAAGATATTATTTTTCCCAATAGAGGCCTCTTAGCGCTCAGAATGTCCAATTGCAGTTTCTACAGAAAGAGTGTTTCAGAAGGGCTCAATCAAAAGTAAGATTAAACTCTGTTAGTTGAATGCACAGAACAGAAAGAAGTTTCATACAATGCTTCTGTGTAGTTTATATTTGAACATATTCTTTTTTCCACTATTACCCACTTAGCGCTACGAATGTCCAGTTGCATTTTCTACAGACAGAGTGTTTCAAAACTGCTCAATCAAAAGTATGGTTTAACTCTGTTAGCTGAATGCTCAGATCAGAAAGAAGTTTCACAGAATGCTTTTGTGTAGTTTACATTTGACTATATTCCTTTTTCCACTACTACTCTCTTAGCGCTCCAAATGTCCAGTTGCATTTTCTACAGAAAGAGTGTTCAGATCTGCTCAATCAAAGGTATGGTATAACTCTGTTAGCTGAATGCACAGATCAGAAAGAAGTTTCACAGAATGATTCTGTGTAGTTTGTATTTGGAGACATTCCTTTTTCCACTATTACCCTCTTAGCGCTCCGAATCTCCACTTGCATTTTCTACAGAAAGAGTGTTTCAGAACGGCTCAATCAAAACTAAGGTTCAACTCTTTTAGTTGAACGAACAGAACAGAAAGAAGTTTCACACAATTCTTCTATGTAGTTTTTATTTGTAGACATTCTTTTTCCCAATATAGGCCTCTTAGCGCTCAGAATGTACAATTGCAGTTTCTACAGAAAGAGTGTTTCAGAACGGCTCAATCAAAAGTAAGGTTCAACTCTGTTAGTTGAATGCACAGAACAGAAAGAAGTTTCATACAATGCTTCTGTGTAGTTTATATTTGAACATATTCTTTTTTCCACTATTACCCACTTAGCGCTACGAATGTCCAGTTGCATTTTCTACAGACAGAGTGTTTCAAAACTGCTCAATCATAAGTATGGTTTAACTCTGTTAGCTGAATGCTCAGATCAGAAAGAAGTTTCACAGAATGCTTCTGTGTAGTTTATATTTGAATATATTCCTTTTTCCACTACTACGCTCTTAGCGCTCAAAATGTCCAGTTGCATTTTCTACAGAAAGAATGTTCAGATCTGCTCAATCAAAAGTATGGTTTAACTCTGTTAGCTGAATGCACAGATCCGAAAGAAGTTTCACCGAATGATTCCGTGTAGTTTATATTTGAAGACATTCCTTTTTCCACTATTACCCACTTAGCGCTCCGAATCTCCACTTGCATTTTCTACAAAAATAATGTTTCATAATTGCTCAATCAAAAATAGGTTTTATCTCTGTTAACTGAATTTACAGATCAGAAATAAGTTTCACAGAATGCATGTGTGTAGTTTTTATTTGAAGATATTCTTTTTCCCAATGTAGGCCTCTTAGCGCTTAGCATGTCCAATTGCAGTTTCTACAGAAAGAGTGTTTCAGAACGGCTCAATCAAAGTAAGGTTCAACTCTGTTAGTTGAATGCACAGAACAGAAAGAATTTTCACAGAATGCTACTGTGAAGTTTATATTTGAATATATTCCTTTTTCCACTATTACCCTCTTAGCGCTCCGAATGTCCAGTTGCATTTTCTACAGACAGAGTGTTTCAAAACTGCTCAATCAAAAGTATGGTTTAACTCTGTTAGCTGAATGCTCAAATCAGAAAGAAGTTTCACAGAATGCTTCTGTGTAGTTTATATTTGAATATATTCCTTTTTCAACTACTACTCTCTTAGCGCTCCAAATGTCCAGTTGCATTTTCTACAGAAAGAGAGTTCAGATCTGCTCAAACAAAAGTATGGTTTAACTCTGTTAGCTGAATGCACAGATCAGAAAGAAGTTTCACATAATGATTCTGTGTAGTTTATATTTGGAGACATTCCTTTTTCCACTAATACCCTCTTAGCGCTCCGAATCTCCACTTGCATTTTCTACAGAAAGAGTGTTTCAGAACGGCTCAATCAAAACTAAGGTTCAACTCTTTTAGTTGAACAAACAGAACAGAAAGAAGTTTCACACAATTCTTCTGTGTAGTTTTTATTTGTAGACATTCTTTTTCCCAATATAGGCCTCTTAGCGCTCAGAATGTCCAATTGCAGTTTCTACAGAAAGAGTGTTTCAGAACGGCTCAATCAAAAGTAAGGTTCAACTCTGTTAGTTGAATGCACAGAACAGAAAGAAGTTTCATACAATGCTTCTGTGTAGTTTATATTTGAACATATTCTTTTTTCCACTATTACCCACTTAGCGCTACGAATGTCCAGTTGCATTTTCTACAGACAGAGTGTTTCAAAACTGCTCAATCAAAAGTATGGTTTAACTCTGTTAGCTGAATGCTCAGATCAGAAAGAATTTTCACAGAATGCTTCTGTGTAGTTTATATTTGAATATATTCCTTTTTCCACTACTACTCTCTTAGCGCTCCAAATGTCCAGTTGCATTTTCTACAGAAAGAGAGTTCAGATCTGCTCAATCAAAAGTATGGTTTAACTCTGTTAGCTGAATGCACAGATCAGAAAGAAGTTTCACAGAATGATTCTGTGTAGTTTATATTTGGAGACATTCCTTTTTCCACTATTACCCTCTTAGCGCTCCGAATCTCCACTTGCATTTTCTACAGAAAGAGTGTTTCAGAACGGCTCAATCAAAACTAAGGTTCAATTCTTTTAGTTGAACAAACAGAACAGAAAGAAGTTTCACACAATTCTTCTGTGTAGTTTTTATTTGTAGACATTCTTTTTCCCAATATATGCCTCTTAGCGCTCAGAATGTCCAATTGCAGTTTCTACAGAAAGAGTGTTTCAGAACGGCTCAATCAAAAGTAAGGTTCAACTCTGTTAGTTGAATGCACAGAACAGAAAGAAGTTTCATACAATGCTTCTGTGTAGTTTATATTTGAACATATTCTTTTTTCCACTATTACCCACTTAGCGCTACGAATGTCCAGTTGCATTTTCTACAGACAGAGTGTTTCAAAACTGCTCAATCAAAAGTATGGTTTAACTCTGTTAGCTGAATGCTCAGATCAGAAAGAAGTTTCACAGAATGCTTCTGTGTAGTTTATATTTGAATATATTCCTTTTTCCACTACTACGCTCTTAGCGCTCCAAATGTCCAGTTGCATTTTCTACAGAAAGAGGGTTCAGATCTGCTCAATCGAAAGTATGGTTTAACTCTGTTAGCTGAATGCACAGATCAGAAAGAAGTTTCACCGAATGATTCCGTGTAGTTTATATTTGAAGACATTCCTTTTTCCACTATGACCCTCTTAGCGCTCCGAATCTCCACTTGCATTTTCTACAGAAAGAGTGTTTCATAACTGCTCAATCAAAAATATGTTTTATCTCTGTTAACTGAATTTACAGATCAGAAATAAGTTTCACAGAATGCATCTGTGTAGTTTTTATTTGAAGATATTCTTTTTCCCAATGTAGGCGTCTTAGCGCTTAGCATGTCCAATTGCAGTTTCTACAGAAAGAGTGTTTCAGAAAGGCTCAATCAAAAGTAAGGTTCAACTCTGTTAGTTGAATGCACAGAACAGAAAGAATTTTCACAGAATGCTACTGTGTAGTTTATATTTGAATATATTCCTTTTTCCACTATTACCCTCTTAGCCCTCCGAATGTCCACTTGCATTTTCTACAGAAAGAGTGTTCAGAACTGCGCAATCAAAAGTATGGTTTAACTCTGTTAGCTTAATGAACATATCAGAAATAAGTTTCACACAATGCTTCTGTGTAGTTTTTATTTGAAGATATCATTTTTCCCAATATAGGCCTCTTAGCGCTCAGAATGTCCAATTGCAGTTTCTACAGAAAGAGTGTTTCAGAAAGGCTCAATCAAAAGTAAGGTTCAACTCTGTTAGTTGAATGCACAGAACAGAAAGAAGTTTCATACAATGCTTCTGTGTAGTTTATATTTGAACATATTCTTTTTTCCACTATTACCCACTTAGCGCTACGAATATCCAGTTGCATTTTCTACAGACAGAGTGTTTCAAAACTGCTCAATCAAAAATATGGTTTAACTCTGTTAGCTGAATGCTCAGATCAGAAAGAAGTTTCACAGAATGCTTCTGTGTAGTTTATATTTGAATATATTCCTTTTTCCACTACTACTCTCTTAGCGCTCCAAATGTCCAGTTGCATTTTCTACAGAAAGAGTGTTCAGATCTGCTCAATCAAAAGTATGGTTTAACTCTGTTAGCTGAATGCACAGATCAGAAAGAAGTTTCACAGAATGATTCTGTGTAGTTTATATTTGGAGACATTCCTTTTTCCACTATTACCCTCTTAGCGCTCCGAATCTCCACTTGCATTTTCTACAGAAAGAGTGTTTCAGAACGGCTCAATCAAAACTAAGGTTCAACTCTTTTAGTTGAACAAACAGAACAGAAAGAAGTTTCACACAATTCTTCTGTGTAGTTTTTATTTGTAGACATTCTTTTTCCCAATATAGGCCTCTTAGCGCTCAGAATGTCCAATTGCAGTTTCTACAGAAAGAGTGTTTCAGATCGGCTCAATCAAAAGTAAGGTTAAACTCTGTTAGTTGAATGCACAGAACAGAAAGAAGTTTCATACAATGCTTCTGTGTAGTTTATATTTGAACATATTCTTTTTTCCTCTATTACCCACTTAGCGCTACGAATGTCCAGTTGCATTTTCTACAGACAGAGTGTTTCAAAACTGCTCAATCAAAAGTATGGTTTAACTCTGTTAGCTGAATGCTCAGATCAGAAAGAAGTTTCACAGAATGCTTCTGTGTAGTTTATATTTGAATATATTCCTTTTTCCACTACTACGCTCTTAGCGCTCCAAATGTCCAGTTGCATTTTCTACAGAAAGAGTGTTCAGATCTGCTCAATAAAAAGTATGGTTTAAATCTGTTAGCTGAATGCACAGATCAGAAAGAAGTTTCACCGAATGATTCTGTGTAGTTTATATTTGAAGACATTCCTTTTTCCACTATTACCCTCTTAGCGCTCCGAATCTCCACTTGCATTTTCTACAAAAAGAGTGTTTCATAACTGCTCAATCAAAAATATGTTTTATCTCTGTTAACTGAATTTACAGATCAGAAATAAGTTTCACAGAATGCATCTGTGTAGTTTTTATTTGAAGATATTCTTTTTCCCAATGTAGGCCTCTAAGCGCTTAGCATGTCCAATTGCAGTTTCTACAGAAAGAGTGTTTCAGAACGGCTCAATCAAAAGTAAGGTTCAACTCTGTTATTTGAATGCACAGAACAGAAAGAATTTTCACAGAATGCTACTGTGTTGTTTATATTTGAATATATTCCTTTTTCCACTATTACCCTCTTAGCGCTCCGAATGTCCACTTGCATTTTCTATAGAAAGAGTGTTCAGAACTGCGCAATCAAAAGTATGGTTTAACTCTGTTAGCTTAATGAACATATCAGAAATAAGTTTCACACAATGCTTCTGTGTAGTTTTTATTTGAAGACATTATTTTTCCCAATAGAGGCCTCTTAGCGCTCAGAATGTCCAATTGCAGTTTCTACAGAAAGAGTGTTTCAGAAAGGCTCAATCAAAAGTAAGGTTCAACTCTGTTAGTTGAATGCACAGAACAGAAAGACGTTTCATACAATGCTTCTGTGTAGTTTATATTTGAACATATTCTTTTTTCCACTATTACCCACTTAGCGCTACGAATGTCCAGTTGCATTTTCTACAGACAGAGTGTTTCAAAACTGCTCAATCAAAAGTATGGTTTAACTCTGTTAGCTGAATGCTCAGATCAGAAAGTAGTTTCACAGAATGCTTCTGTGTAGTTTATATTTGAATATATTCCTTTTTCCACTAATACGCTCTTAGCGCTCAAAATGTCCAGTTGCATTTTCAACAGAAAGAGTGTTCAGATCTGCTCAATCAAAAGTATGGTTTAACTCTGTTAGCTGAATGCACAGATCAGAAAGAAGTTTCACCGAATGATTCTCTGTCGTTTATATTTGAAGACATTCCTTTTTCAACTATTACCCTCTTAGCGCTCCGAATCTCCACTTGCATTTTCTACAAAAAGAGTGTTTCATAACTGCTCAATCACAAATATGTTTTATCTCTGTTAACTGAATTTACAGATCAGAAATAAGTTTCACAGAATGCATCTGTGTAGTTTTTATTTGAAGATATTCTTTTTCCCAATGTAGGCCTCTTAGCGCTTAGCATGTCCAATTGCAGTTTCTACAGAAACAGTGTTTCAGAAAGGCTCAATCAAAAGTCAGGTTCAACTCTGCTGGTTGAATGCACATAACAGAAAGAAGTTTCATACAATGCTTCTGTGTAGTTTATATTTGAACATATTCTTTTTTCCACTATTACCCACTTAGCGCTACGAATGTCCAGTTGCATTTTCTACAGACAGAGTGTTTCAAAACTGCTCAATCAAAAGTATGGTTTAACTCTGTTAGCTGAATGCTCAGATCAGAAAGAAGTTTCACAGAATGCTTCTGTGTAGTTTATATTTGAATATATTCCTTTTTCCACTACTACTCTCTTAGCGCTCCAAATGTCCAGTTGCATTTTCTACAGAAAGAGTGTTCAGATCTGCTCAATCAAAAGTATGGTTTAACTCTGTTAGCTGAATGCACAGATCAGAAAGAAGTTTCACAGAATGATTCTGTGTAGTTTATATTTGGAGACATTCCTTTTTCCACTATTACCCTCTTAGCGCTCCGAATTTCCACTTGCATTTTCTACAGAAAGAGTGTTTCAGAACGGCTCAATCAAAACTAAGGTTCAACTCTTTTAGTTGAACAAACAGAACAGAAAGAAGTTTCACACAATTCTTCTGTGTAGTTTTTATTTGTAGACATTCTTTTTCCCAATATAGGCCTCTTAGCGCTCAGAATGTCCAATTGCAGTTTCTACAGAAAGAGTGTTTCAGAACGGCTCAATCAAAAGTAAGGTTCAACTCTGTTAGTTGAATGCACAGAACAGAAAGAAGTTTCATACAATGCTTCTGTGTAGTTTATATTTGAACATATTCTTTTTTCCTCTATTACCCATTTAGCGCTACGAATGTCCAGTTGCATTTTCTACAGACAGAGTGTTTCAAAACTGCTCAATCAAAAGTATGGTTTAACTCTGTTAGCTGAATGCTCAGATCAGAAAGAAGTTTCACAGAATGCTTCTGTGTAGTTTATATTTGAATATATTCCTTTTTCCACTACTACGCTCTTAGCGCTCCAAATGTCCAGTTGCATTTTCAACAGAAAGAGTGTTCAGATCTGCTCAATCAAAAGTATGGTTTAACTCTGTTAGCTGAATGCACAGATCAGAAAGAAGTTTCACCGAATGATTCTGTGTAGTTTATATTTGAAGACATTCCTTTTTCCACTATTACCCTCTTAGCGCTCCGAATCTCCACTTGCATTTTCTACAAAAAGAGTGTTTCATAACTGCTCAATCAAAAATATGTTTTATCTCTGTTAACTGAATTTACAGATCAGAAATAAGTTTCACAGAATGCATCTGTGTAGTTTTTATTTGAAGATATTCTTTTTCCCAATGTAGGCCTCTTAGCGCTTAGCATGTCCAATTGCAGTTTCTGCAGAAAGAGTGTTTCAGAACGGCTCAATCAAAAGTAAGGTTCAACTCTGTTAGTTGAATGCACAGAACAGTAAGAATTTTCACAGAATGCTACTGTGTAGTTTATATTTGAATATATTCCTTTTTCCACTATTACCCTCTTAGCGCTCCGAATGTCCACTTGCATTTTCTACAGAAAGAGTGTTCAGAACTGCGCAATCAAAAGTATGGTTTAACTCTGTTAGCTTAATGAACATATCAGAAATAAGTTTCACACAATTCTTCTGTGTAGTTTTTATTTGAAGATATTATTTTTCCCAATAGAGGCCTCTTAGCGCTCAGAATGTCCAATTGCAGTTTCTACAGAAAGAGTGTTTCAGAAAGGCTCAATCAAAAGTAAGGTTCAACTCTGTTAGTTGAATGCACCGAACAGAAAGAAGTTTCATACAATGCTTCGGTGTAGTTTATATTTGAACATATTCTTTTTTCCACTATTACCCACTTAGCGCTAGGAATGTCCAGTTGCATTTCCTACAGACAGAGTGTTTCAAAACTGCTCAATCAAAAGTATGGTTTAACTCTGTTAGCTGAATGCTCAGATCAGAAAGAAGTTTCACAGAATGCTTCTGTGTAGTTTATATTTGAATATATTCCTTTTTCCACTACTACTCTCTTAGCGCTCCAAATGTCCAGTTGCATTTTCTACAGAAAGAGTGTTCAGATCTGCTCAATCAAAAGTATGGTTTAACTCTGTTAGCTGAATGCACAGATCAGAAAGAAGTTTCACAGAATGATTCTGTGTAGTTTATATTTGGAGACATTCCTTTTTCCACTATTACCCTCTTAGCGCTCCGAATCTCCACTTGCATATTCTACAGAAAGAGTGTTTCAGAACGGCTCAATCAAAACTAAGGTTCAACTCTTTTAGTTGAACAAACAGAACAGAAAGAAGTTTCACACAATTCTTCTGTGTAGTTTTTATTTGTAGACATTCTTTTTCCCAATATAGGCCTCTTAGCGATCAGAATGTCCAATTGCAGTTTCTACAGAAAGAGTGTTTCAGAACGGCTCAATCAAAAGTAAGGTTCAACTCTGTTAGTTGAATGCACAGAACAGAAAGTAGTTTCATACAATGCTTCTGTGTAGTTTATATTTGAACATATTCTTTTTTCCACTATTACCCACTTAGCGCTACGAATGTCCAGTTGCATTTTCTACAGACAGAGTGTTTCAAAACTGCTCAATCAAAAGTATGGTTTAACTCTGTTAGCTGAATGCTCAGATCAGAAAGAAGTTTCACAGAATGCTTCTGTGTAGTTTATATTTGAATATATTCCTTTTTCCACTAATACGCTCTTAGCACTCCAAATGTCCAGTTGCATTTTCAACAGAAAGAGTGTTCAGATCTGCTCAATCAAAAGTATGGTTTAACTCTGTTAGCTGAATGCACAGATCAGAAAGAAGTTTCACCGAATGATTCTGTGTAGTTTATATTTGAAGACATTCCTTTTTCCACTATTACCCTCTTAGCGCTCCGAATCTCCACTTGCATTTTCTACAAAAAGAGTGTTTCATAACTGGTCAATCAAAAATATGTTTTATGTCTGTTAACTGAATTTACAGATCAGAAATAAGTTTCACAGAATGCATCTGTGTAGTTTTTATTTGAAGATATTCTTTTTCCCAATGTAGGCCTCTTAGCGCTTAGCATGTCCAATTGCAATTTCTACAGAAACAGTGTTTCAGAACGGCTCAATCAAAAGTAAGGTTAAACTCTGTTAGTTGAATGCACAGAACAGAAAGAATTTTCACAGAATGCTACTGTGTAGTTTATATTTGAATATATTCCTTTTTCCACTATTACCCTCTTAGCGCTCCGAATGTCCACTTGCATTTTCTACAGAAAGAGTGTTCAGAACTGCGCAATCAAAAGTATGGTTTAACTCTGTTAGCTTAATGAACATATCAGAAATAAGTTTCACACAATGCTTCTGTGTAGTTTTTATTTGAAGATATTTTTTTTCCCAATATAGGCCTCTTAGCGCTCAGAATGTCCAATTGCAGATTCTACAGAAAGAGTGTTTCAGAAAGGCTCAATCAAAAGTAAGGTTCAACTCTGTTAGTTGAATGCACAGAACAGAAAGGAGTTTCATACAATGCTTCTGTGTAGTTTATATTTGAACATATTCTCTTTTCCACTATTACCCACATAGCGCTACGAATGTCCAGTTGCATTTTCTACAGACAGAGTGTTTCAAAACTGCTCAATCAAAAGTATGGTTTAACTCTGTTAGCTGTATGCTCAGATCAGAAAGAAGTTTCACAGAATGCTTCTGTGTAGTTTATATTTGAATATATTCCTTTTTCCACTACTACGCTCTTAGCGCTCCAAATGTCCAGTTGCATTTTCAACAGAAAGAGTGTTCAGATCTGCTCAATCAAAAGTATGGTTTAAGTCTGTTAGCTGAATGCACAGATCAGAAAGAAGTTTCACCGAATGATTCTGTGTAGTTTATATTTGAAGACATTCCTTTTTCCACTATTACCCTCTTAGCGCTCCGAATCTCCACTTGCATTTTCTACAAAAAGAGTGTTTCATAACTGCTCAATCAAAAATATGTTTTATCTCTGTTCACTGAATTTACAGATCAGAAATAAGTTTCACAGAATGCATCTGTGTAGTTTATATTTGAAGATATTCTTTTTCCCAATGTAGGCCTCTTAGCGCTTAGCATGTCCAATTGCAGTTTCTACAGAAACAGTGTTTCAGAACGGCTCAATCAAAAGTAAGGTTCAACTCTGTTAGTTGAATGCACAGAACAGAAAGAATTTTCACAGAATGCTACTGTGTAGTTTATATTTGAATATATTCCTTTTTCCACTATTACCCTCTTAGCGCTCCGAATGTTCACTTGCATTTTCTACAGAAAGAGTGTTCAGAACTGCGCAATCAAAAGTATGGTTTAACTCTGTTAGCTTAATGAACATATCAGAAATAAGTTTCACACAATGCTTCTGTGTAGTTTTTATTTGAATATATTATTTTTCCCAATATAGGCCTCTTAGCGCTCAGAATGTCCAAATGCAGATTCTACAGAAAGAGTGTTTCAGAAAGGCTCAATCAAAAGTAAGGTTCAACTCTGTTAGTTGAATGCACAGAACAGAAAGAAGTTTCATACAATGCTTCTGTGTAGTTTATATTTGAACATATTCTTTTTTCCACTATTACCCACTTAGCGCTACGAATGTCCAGTTGCATTTTCTACAGACAGAGTGTTTCAAAACTGCTCAATCAAAAGTATGGTTTAACTCTGTTAGCTGAATGCTCAGATCAGAAAGAAGTTTCACAGAATGCTTCTGTGTAGTTTATATTTGAATATATTCCTTTTTCCACTACTAGTCTCTTAGCGTTCCAAATGTCCAGTTGCATTTTCTACAGAAAGAGTGTTCAGATCTGCTCAATCAAAAGTATGTTTTAACCCTGTTAGCTGAATGCAGAGATCAGAAAGAAGTTTCACAGAATGATTCTGTGTAGTTTATATTTGGAGACATTCCTTTTTCCACTATTACCCTCTTAGCGCTCCGAATCTCCACTTGCATTTTCTACAGAAAGAGTGTTTCAGAACGGCTCAATCAAAACTAAGGTTCAACTCTTTTCGTTGAACAAACAGAACAGAAAGAAGTTTCACACAATTCTTCTGTGTAGTTTTTATTTGTAGACATTCTTTTTCCCAATATAGGCCTCTTAGCGCTCACAATGTCCAATTGCAGTTTCTATAGAAACAGTGTTTCAGAACGGCTCAATCAAAAGTAAGGTTCAACTCTGTTAGTTGAATGCACAGAACAGAAAGAAGTTTCATACAATGCTTCCGTGTAGTTTATATTTGAACATATTCTCTTTTCCACTATTACCCACTTAGCGCTACGAATGTCCAGTTGCATTTTCTACAGACAGAGTGTTTCAAAACTGCTCAATCAAATGTATGGTTTAACTCTGTTAGCTGAATGCTCAGATCAGAAGAAGTTTCACAGAATGCTTCTGTGTAGTTTATATTTGAATATATTCTTTTTCCACTAATACGCTCTTAGCGCTCCAAATGTCCATTTGCATTTTCAACAGAAAGAGTGTTCAGATCTGCTCAATCAAAAGTATGGTTTAACTCTGTTAGCTGAATGCACAGATCAGTAAGAAGTTTCACCGAATGATTCTGTGTAGTTTATATTTGAAGACATTCCTTTTTCCACTATTACCCCCTTAGCGCTCCGAATCTCCACTTGCATTTTCTACAAAAAGAGTGTTTCATAACTGCTCAATCAAAAATATGTTTTATCTCTGTTAACTGAATTTACAGATCAGAAATAAGTTTCACAGAATGCATCTGTGTAGTTTTTATTTGAAGACATTCTTTTTCCCAATGTAGGCCTCTTAGCGCTCAGAATGTCCAATTGCAGTTTCTACAGAAAGAGTGTTTCAGAACGGCTCAATCAAAAGTAAGGTTCAACTCTGTTAGTTGAATGCACAGAACAGAAAGAAGTTTCATACAATGCTTCTGTGTAGTTTATATTTGAACATATTCTGTTTTCCACTATTACCCACTTAGCGCTACGAATGTCCAGTTGCATTTTCTACAGACAGAGTGTTTCAAAACTGCTCAATCAAAAGTATGGTTTAACTCTGTTAGCTGAATGCTCAGATCAGAAAGAAGTTTCACAGAATGCTTCTGTGTAGTTTATATTTGAATATATTCCTTTTTCCACTAATACGCTCTTAGCGCTCCAAATGTCCAGTTGCATTTTCAACAGAAAGAGTGTTCAGATCTGCTCAATCAAAAGTATGGTTTAACTCTGTTAGCTGAATGCACAGATCAGAAAGAAGTTTCACCGAATGATTCTGTGTCTTTTATATTTGAAGACATTCCTTTTTCAACTATTACCCTCTTAGCGCTCCGAATCTCCACTTGCATTTTCTACAAAAAGAGTGTTTCATAACTGCTCAATCAAAAATATGTTTTATCTCTGTTAACTGAATTTACAGATCAGAAATAAGTTTCACGGAATGCATCTGTGTAGGTTTTATTTGAAGATATTCTTTTTCCCAATGTAGGCCTCTTAGCGCTTAGCATGTCCAATTGCAGTTTCTACAGAAACAGTGTTTCAGAAAGGCTCAATCAAAAGTCAGGTTCAACTCTGTTAGTTGAATGCACATAACAGAAAGAAGTTTCATACAATGCTTCTGTGTAGTTTATATTTGAACATATTCTTTTTTCCACTATTACCCACTTAGCGCTACGAATGTCCAGTTGCATTTTCTACAGACAGAGTGTTTCAAAACTGCTCAATCAAAAGTATGGTTTAACTCTGTTAGCTGAATGCTCAGATCAGAAAGAAGTTTCACAGAATGCTTCTGTGTAGTTTATATTTGAATATATTCCTTTTTCCACTACTACTCTCTTAGCGCTCCAAAGGTCCAGTTGCATTTTCTACAGAAAGAGTGTTCAGATCTGCTCAATCAAAGTATGGTTTAACTCTGTTAGCTGAATGCACAGATCAGAAAGAAGTTTCACAGAATGATTCTGTGTAGTTTATATTTGGAGACATTCCTTTTTCCACTATTACCCTCTTAGCGCTCCGAATCTCCACTTGCATTTTCTACAGAAAGAGTGTTTCAGAACGGCTCAATCAAAACTAAGGTTCAACACTTTTAGTTGAACAAACAGAACAGAAAGAAGTTTCACACAATTCTTCTGTGTAGTTTTTATTTGTAGACATTCTTTTTCCCAATATAGGCCTCTTAGCGCTCAGAATGTCCAATTGCAGTTTCTACAGAAAGAGTGTTTCAGAACGGCTCAATCAAAAGTAAGGTTCAACTCTGTTAGTTGAATGCACAGAACAGAAAGTAGTTTCATACAATGCTTCTGTGTAGTTTATATTTGAACATATTCTTTTTTCCTCTATTACCCACTTAGCGCTACGAATGTCCAGTTGCATTTTCTACGGACAGAGTGTTTCAAAACTGCTCAATCAAAAGTATGGTTTAACTCTGTTAGCTGAATGCTCAGATCAGAAAGAAGTTTCACAGAATGCTTCTGTGTAGTTTATATTTGAATATATTCCTTTTTCCACTACTACGCTCTTAGCGCTCCAAATGTCCAGTTGCATTTTCAACAGAAAGAGTGTTCAGATCTGCTCAATCAAAAGTATGGTTTAACTGTGTTAGCTGAATGCACAGATCAGAAAGAAGTTTCACCGAATGATTCTGTGTAGTTTATATTTGAAGACATTCCTTTTTCCACTATTACCCTCTTAGCGCTCCGAATCTCCACTTGCATTTTCTACAAAAAGAGTGTTTCATAACTGCTCAATCAAAAATATGTTTTATCTCTGTTAACTGAATTTACAGATCAGAAATAAGTTTCACAGAATGCATCTGTGTAGTTTTTATTTGAAGATATTCTTTTTCCCAATGTAGGCCTCTTAGCGCTTAGCATGTCCAATTGCAGTTTCTACAGAAAGAGTGTTTCAGAACGGCTCAATCAAAAGTAAGGTTCAACTCTGTTAGTTGAATGCACAGAACAGTAAGAATTTTCACAGAATGCTACTGTGTAGTTTATATTTGAATATATTCCTTTTTCCACTATTACCCTCTTAGCGCTCCGAATGTCCACTTGCATTTTCTACAGAAAGAGTGTTCAGAACTGCGCAATCAAAAGTATGGTTTAACTCTGTTAGCTTAATGAACATATCAGAAATAAGTTTCACACAATTCTTCTGTGTAGTTTTTATTTGAAGATATTATTTTTCCCAATAGATGCCTCTTAGCGCTCAGAATGTCCAATTGCAGTTTCTACAGAAAGAGTGTTTCAGAAAGGCTCAATCAAAAGTAAGGTTCAACTCTGTTAGTTGAATGCACAGAACAGAAAGAAGTTTCATACAATGCTTCGGTGTAGTTTATATTTGAACATATTCTTTTTTCCACTATTACCCACTTAGCGCTAGGAATGTCCAGTTGCATTTCCTACAGACAGAGTGTTTCAAAACTGCTCAATCAAAAGTATGGTTTAACTCTGTTAGCTGAATGCTCAGATCAGAAAGAAGTTTCACAGAATGCTTCTGTGTAGTTTATATTTGAATATATTCCTTTTTCCACTACTACTCTCTTAGCGCTCCAAATGTCCAGTTGCATTTTCTACAGAAAGAGTGTTCAGATCTGCTCAATCAAAAGTATGGTTTAACTCTGTTAGCTGAATGCACAGATCAGAAAGAAGTTTCACAGAATGATTCTGTGTAGTTTATATTTGGAGACATTCCTTTTTCCACTATTACCCTCTTAGCGCTCCGAATCTCCACTTGCATATTCTACAGAAAGAGTGTTTCAGAACGGCTCAATCAAAACTAAGGTTCAACTCTTTTAGTTGAACAAACAGAACAGAAAGAAGTTTCACACAATTCTTCTGTGTAGTTTTTATTTGTAGACATTCTTTTTCCCAATATAGGCCTCTTAGCGATCAGAATGTCCAATTGCAGTTTCTACAGAAAGAGTGTTTCAGAACGGCTCAATCAAAAGTAAGGTTCAACTCTGTTAGTTGAATGCACAGAACAGAAAGTAGTTTCATACAATGCTTCTGTGTAGTTTATATTTGAACATATTCTTTTTTCCACTATTACCCACTTAGCGCTACGTATGTCCAGTTGCATTTTCTACAGACAGAGTGTTTCAAAACTGCTCAATCAAAAGTATGGTTTAACTCTGTTAGCTGAATGCTCAGATCAGAAAGAAGTTTCACAGAATGCTTCTGTGTAGTTTATATTTGAATATATTCCTTTTTCCACTAATACGCTCTTAGCACTCCAAATGTCCAGTTGCATTTTCAACAGAAAGAGTGTTCAGATCTGCTCAATCAAAAGTATGGTTTAACTCTGTTAGCTGAATGCACAGATCAGAAAGAAGTTTCACCGAATGATTCTGTGTAGTTTATATTTGAAGACATTCCTTTTTCCACTATTACCATCTTAGCGCTCCGAATCTCCACTTGCATTTTCTACAAAAAGAGTGTTTCATAACTGCTCAATCAAAAATATGTTTTATCTCTGTTAACTGAATTTACAGATCAGAAATAAGTTTCACAGAATGCATCTGTGTAGTTTTTATTTGAAGATATTCTTTTTCCCAATGTAGGCCTCTTAGCGCTTAGCATGTCCAATTGCAGTTTCTGCAGAAAGAGTGCTTCAGAACGGCTCAATCAAAAGTAAGGTTCAACTCTGTTAGTTGAATGCACAGAACAGTAAGAATTTTCACAGAATGCTACTGTGTAGTTTATGTTTGAATATATTCCTTTTTCCACTATTACCCTCTTAGCGCTCCGAATGTCCACTTGCATTTTCTACAGAAAGAGTGTTCAGAACTGCGCAATCAAAAGTATGGTTTAACTCTGTTAGCTTAATGAACATATCAGAAATAAGTTTCACACAATTCTTCTGTGTAGTTTTTATTTGAAGATATTATTTTTCCCAATAGAGGCCTCTTAGCGCTCAGAATGTCCAATTGCAGTTTCTACAGAAAGAGTGTTTCAGAAAGGCTCAATCAAAATTAAGGTTCAACTCTGTTAGTTGAATGCACCGAACAGAAAGAAGTTTCATACAATGCTTCGGTGTAGTTTATATTTGAACATATTCTTTTTTCCACTATTACCCACTTAGCGCTAGGAATGTCCAGTTGCATTTCCTACAGACAGAGTGTTTCAAAACTGCTCAATCAAAAGTATGGTTTAACTCTGTTAGCTGAATGCTCAGATCAGAAAGAAGTTTCACAGAATGCTTCTGTGTAGTTTATATTTGAATATATTCCTTTTTCCACTACTACTCTCTTAGCGCTCCAAATGTCCAGTTGCATTTTCTACAGAAAGAGTGTTGAGATCTGCTCAATCAAAAGTATGGTTTAACTCTGTTAGCTGAATGCACAGATCAGAAAGAAGTTTCACAGAATGATTCTGTGTAGTTTATATTTGGAGACATTCCTTTTTCCACTATTACCCTCTTAGCGCTCCGAATCTCCACTTGCATATTCTACAGAAAGAGTGTTTCAGAACGGCTCAATCAAAACTAAGGTTCAACTCTTTTAGTTGAACAAACAGAACAGAAAGAAGTTTCACACAATTCTTCTGTGTAGTTTTTATTTGTAGACATTCTTTTTCCCAATATAGGCCTCTTAGCGATCAGAATGTCCAATTGCAGTTTCTACAGAAAGAGTGTTTCAGAACGGCTCAATCAAAAGTAAGGTTCAACTCTGTTAGTTGAATGCACAGAACAGAAAGTAGTTTCATACAATGCTTCTGTGTAGTTTATATTTGAACATATTCTTTTTTCCACTATTACCCACTTAGCGCTACGAATGTCCAGTTGCATTTTCTACAGACAGAGTGTTTCAAAACTGCTCAATCAAAAGTATGGTTTAACTCTGTTAGCTGAATGCTCAGATCAGAAAGAAGTTTCACAGAATGCTTCTGTGTAGTTTATATTTGAATATATTCCTTTTTCCACTAATACGCTCTTAGCACTCCAAATGTCCAGTTGCATTTTCAACAGAAAGAGTGTTCAGATCTGCTCAATCAAAAGTATGGTTTAACTCTGTTAGCTGAATGCACAGATCAGAAAGAAGTTTAACCGAATGATTCTGTGTAGTTTATATTTGAAGACATTCCTTTTTCCACTATTACCCTCTTAGCGCTCCGAATCTCCACTTGCATTTTCTACAAAAAGAGTGTTTCATAACTGGTCAATCAAAAATATGTTTTATGTCTGTTAACTGAATTTACAGATCAGAAATAAGTTTCACAGAATGCATCTGTGTAGTTTTTATTTGAAGATATTCTTTTTCCCAATGTAGGCCTCTTAGCGCTTAGCATGTCCAATTGCAATTTCTACAGAAACAGTGTTTCAGAACGGCTCAATCAAAAGTAAGGTTAAACTCTGTTAGTTGAATGCACAGAACAGAAAGAATTTTCACAGAATGCTACTGTGTAGTTTATATTTGAATATATTCCTTTTTCCACTATTACCCTCTTAGCGCTCCGAATGTCCAGTTGCATTTTCTACAGAAAGAGTGTTCAGAACTGCGCAATCAAAAGTATGGTTTAACTCTGTTAGCTTAATGAACATATCAGAAATAAGTTTCACACAATGCTTCTGTGTAGTTTTTATTTGTAGACATTCTTTTTCCCAATATAGGCCTCTTAGCGATCAGAATGTCCAATTGCAGTTTCTACAGAAAGAGTGTTTCAGAACGGCTCAATCAAAAGTAAGGTTCAACTCTGTTAGTTGAATGCACAGAACAGAAAGTAGTTTCATACAATGCTTCTGTGTAGTTTATATTTGAACATATTCTTTTTTCCACTATTACCCACTTAGCGCTACGAATGTCCAGTTGCATTTTCTACAGACAGAGTGTTTCAAAACTGCTCAATCAAAAGTATGGTTTAACTCTGTTAGCTGAATGCTCAGATCAGAAAGAAGTTTCACAGAATGCTTCTGTGTAGTTTATATTTGAATATATTCCTTTTTCCACTAATACGCTCTTAGCACTCCAAATGTCCAGTTGCATTTTCAACAGAAAGAGTGTTCAGATCTGCTCAATCAAAAGTATGGTTTAACTCTGTTAGCTGAATGCACAGATCAGAAAGAAGTTTAACCGAATGATTCTGTGTAGTTTATATTTGAAGACATTCCTTTTTCCACTATTACCCTCTTAGCGCTCCGAATCTCCACTTGCATTTTCTACAAAAAGAGTGTTTCATAACTGGTCAATCAAAAATATGTTTTATGTCTGTTAACTGAATTTACAGATCAGAAATAAGTTTCACAGAATGCATCTGTGTAGTTTTTATTTGAAGATATTCTTTTTCCCAATGTAGGCCTCTTAGCGCTTAGCATGTCCAATTGCAATTTCTACAGAAACAGTGTTTCAGAACGGCTCAATCAAAAGTAAGGTTAAACTCTGTTAGTTGAATGCACAGAACAGAAAGAATTTTCACAGAATGCTACTGTGTAGTTTATATTTGAATATATTCCTTTTTCCACTATTACCCTCTTAGCGCTCCGAATGTCCAGTTGCATTTTCTACAGAAAGAGTGTTCAGAACTGCGCAATCAAAAGTATGGTTTAACTCTGTTAGCTTAATGAACATATCAGAAATAAGTTTCACACAATGCTTCTGTGTAGTTTTTATTTGAAGATATTTTTTTTCCCAATATAGGCCTCTTAGCGCTCAGAATGTCCAATTGCAGATTCTACAGAAAGAGTGTTTCAGAAAGGCTCAATCAAAAGTAAGGTTCAACTCTGTTAGTTGAATGCACAGAACAGAAAGGAGTTTCATACAATGCTTCTGTGTAGTTTATATTTGAACATATTCTCTTTTCCACTATTACCCACATAGCGCTACGAATGTCCAGTTGCATTTTCTACAGACAGAGTGTTTCAAAACTGCTCAATCAAAAGTATGGTTTAACTCTGTTAGCTGTATGCTCAGATCAGAAAGAAGTTTAACAGAATGCTTCTGTGTAGTTTATATTTGAATATATTCCTTTTTCCACTACTACGCTCTTAGCGCTCCAAATGTCCAGTTGCATTTTCAACAGAAAGAGTGTTCAGATCTGCTCAATCAAAAGTATGGTTTAAGTCTGTTAGCTGAATGCACAGATCAGAAAGAAGTTTCACCGAATGATTCTGTGTAGTTTATATTTGAAGACATTCCTTTTTCCACTATTACCCTCTTAGCGCTCCGAATCTCCACTTGCATTTTCTACAAAAAGAGTGTTTCATAACTGCTCAATCAAAAATATGTTTTATCTCTGTTCACTGAATTTACAGATCAGAAATAAGTTTCACAGAATGCATCTGTGTAGTTTATATTTGAAGATATTCTTTTTCCCAATGTAGGCCTCTTAGCGCTTAGCATGTCCAATTGCAGTTTCTACAGAAACAGTGTTTCAGAACGGCTCAATCAAAAGTAAGGTTCAACTCTGTTAGTTGAATGCACAGAACAGAAAGAATTTTCACAGAATGCTACTGTGTAGTTTATATTTGAATATATTCCTTTTTCCACTATTACCCTCTTAGCGCTCCGAATGTTCACTTGCATTTTCTACAGAAAGAGTGTTCAGAACTGCGCAATCAAAAGTATGGTTTAACTCTGTTAGCTTAATGAACATATCAGAAATAAGTTTCACACAATGCTTCTGTGTAGTTTTTATTTGAATATATTATTTTTCCCAATATAGGCCTCTTAGCGCTCAGAATGTCCAAATGCAGATTCTACAGAAAGAGTGTTTCAGAAAGGCTCAATCAAAAGTAAGGTTCAACTCTGTTAGTTGAATGCACAGAACAGAAAGAAGTTTCATACAATGCTTCTGTGTAGTTTATATTTGAACATATTCTTTTTTCCACTATTACCCACTTAGCGCTACGAATGTCCAGTTGCATTTTCTACAGACAGAGTGTTTCAAAACTGCTCAATCAAAAGTATGGTTTAACTCTGTTAGCTGAATGCTCAGATCAGAAAGAAGTTTCACAGAATGCTTCTGTGTAGTTTATATTTGAATATATTCCTTTTTCCACTACTAGTCTCTTAGCGTTCCAAATGTCCAGTTGCATTTTCTACAGAAAGAGTGTTCAGATCTGCTCAATCAAAAGTATGGTTTAACTCTGTTAGCTGAATGCAGAGATCAGAAAGAAGTTTCACAGAATGATTCTGTGTAGTTTATATTTGGAGACATTCCTTTTTCCACTATTACCCTCTTAGCGCTCCGAATCTCCACTTGCATTTTCTACAGAAAGAGTGTTTCAGAACGGCTCAATCAAAACTAAGGTTCAACTCTTTTAGTTGAACAAACAGAACAGAAAGAAGTTTCACACAATTCTTCTGTGTAGTTTTTATTTGTAGACATTCTTTTTCCCAATATAGGCCTCTTAGCGCTCACAATGTCCAATTGCAGTTTCTACAGAAACAGTGTTTCAGAACGGCTCAATCAAAAGTAAGGTTCAACTCTGTTAGTTGAATGCACAGAACAGAAAGAAGTTTCATACAATGCTTCTGTGTAGTTTATATTTGAACATATTCTCTTTACCACTATTACCCACTTAGCGCTACGAATGTCCAGTTGCATTTTCTACAGACAGAGTGTTTCAAAACTGCTCAATCAAATGTATGGTTTAACTCTGTTAGCTGAATGCTCAGATCAGAAAGAAGTTTCACAGAATGCTTCTGTGTAGTTTATATTTGAATATATTCTTTTTCCACTAATACGCTCTTAGCGCTCCAAATGTCCATTTGCATTTTCAACAGAAAGAGTGTTCAGATCTGCTCAATCAAAAGTATGGTTTAACTCTGTTAGCTGAATGCACAGATCAGTAAGAAGTTTCACCGAATGATTCTGTGTAGTTTATATTTGAAGACATTCCTTTTTCCACTATTACCCTCTTAGCGCTCCGAATCTCCACTTGCATTTTCTACAAAAAGAGTGTTTCATAACTGCTCAATCAAAAATATGTTTTATCTCTGTTCACTGAATTTACAGATCAGAAATAAGTTTCACAGAATGCATCTGTGTAGTTTATATTTGAAGATATTCTTTTTCCCAATGTAGGCCTCTTAGCGCTTAGCATGTCCAATTGCAGTTTCTACAGAAACAGTGTTTCAGAACGGCTCAATCAAAAGTAAGGTTCAACTCTGTTAGTTGAATGCACAGAACAGAAAGAATTTTCACAGAATGCTACTGTGTAGTTTATATTTGAATATATTCCTTTTTCCACTATTACCCTCTTAGCGCTCCGAATGTTCACTTGCATTTTCTACAGAAAGAGTGTTCAGAACTGCGCAATCAAAAGTATGGTTTAACTCTGTTAGCTTAATGAACATATCAGAAATAAGTTTCACACAATGCTTCTGTGTAGTTTTTATTTGAATATATTATTTTTCCCAATATAGGCCTCTTAGCGCTCAGAATGTCCAAATGCAGATTCTACAGAAAGAGTGTTTCAGAAAGGCTCAATCAAAAGTAAGGTTCAACTCTGTTAGTTGAATGCACAGAACAGAAAGAAGTTTCATACAATGCTTCTGTGTAGTTTATATTTGAACATATTCTTTTTTCCACTATTACCCACTTAGCGCTACGAATGTCCAGTTGCATTTTCTACAGACAGAGTGTTTCAAAACTGCTCAATCAAAAGTATGGTTTAACTCTGTTAGCTGAATGCTCAGATCAGAAAGAAGTTTCACAGAATGCTTCTGTGTAGTTTATATTTGAATATATTCCTTTTTCCACTACTAGTCTCTTAGCGTTCCAAATGTCCAGTTGCATTTTCTACAGAAAGAGTGTTCAGATCTGCTCAATCAAAAGTATGGTTTAACTCTGTTAGCTGAATGCAGAGATCAGAAAGAAGTTTCACAGAATGATTCTGTGTAGTTTATATTTGGAGACATTCCTTTTTCCACTATTACCCTCTTAGCGCTCCGAATCTCCACTTGCATTTTCTACAGAAAGAGTGTTTCAGAACGGCTCAATCAAAACTAAGGTTCAACTCTTTTAGTTGAACAAACAGAACAGAAAGAAGTTTCACACAATTCTTCTGTGTAGTTTTTATTTGTAGACATTCTTTTTCCCAATATAGGCCTCTTAGCGCTCACAATGTCCAATTGCAGTTTCTACAGAAACAGTGTTTCAGAACGGCTCAATCAAAAGTAAGGTTCAACTCTGTTAGTTGAATGCACAGAACAGAAAGAAGTTTCATACAATGCTTCCGTGTAGTTTATATTTGAACATATTCTCTTTTCCACTATTACCCACTTAGCGCTACGAATGTCCAGTTGCATTTTCTACAGACAGAGTGTTTCAAAACTGCTCAATCAAATGTATGGTTTAACTCTGTTAGCTGAATGCTCAGATCAGAAAGAAGTTTCACAGAATGCTTCTGTGTAGTTTATATTTGAATATATTCTTTTTCCACTAATACGCTCTTAGCGCTCCAAATGTCCATTTGCATTTTCAACAGAAAGAGTGTTCAGATCTGCTCAATCAAAAGTATGGTTTAACTCTGTTAGCTGAATGCACAGATCAGTAAGAAGTTTCACCGAATGATTCTGTGTAGTTTATATTTGAAGACATTGCTTTTTCCACTATTACCCTCTTAGCGCTCCGAATCTCCACTTGCATTTTCTACAAAAAGAGTGTTTCATAACTGCTCAATCAAAAATATGTTTTATCTCTGTTAACTGAATTTACAGATCAGAAATAAGTTTCACAGAATGCATCTGTGTAGTTTTTATTTGAAGACATTCTTTTTCCCAATGTAGGCCTCTTAGCGCTCAGAATGTCCAATTGCAGTTTCTACAGAAAGAGTGTTTCAGAACGGCTCAATCAAAAGTAAGGTTCAACTCTGTTAGTTGAATGCACAGAACAGAAAGAAGTTTCATACAATGCTTCTGTGTAGTTTATATTTGAACATATTCTGTTTTCCACTATTACCCACATAGCGCTACGAATGTCCAGTTGCATTTTCTACAGACAGAGTGTTTCAAAACTGCTCAATCAAAAGTATGGTTTAACTCTGTTAGCTGAATGCTCAGATCAGAAAGAAGTTTCACAGAATGCTTCTGTGTAGTTTATATTTGAATATATTCCTTTTTCCACTAATACGCTCTTAGCGCTCCAAATGTCCAGTTGCATTTTCAACAGAAAGAGTGTTCAGATCTGCTCAATCAAAAGTATGGTTTAACTCTGTTAGCTGAATGCACAGATCAGAAAGAAGTTTCACCGAATGATTCTGTGTCGTTTATATTTGAAGACATTCCTTTTTCAACTATTACCCTCTTAGCGCTCCGAATCTCCACTTGCATTTTCTACAAAAAGAGTGTTTCATAACTGCTCAATCAAAAATATGTTTTATCTCTGTTAACTGAATTTACAGATCAGAAATAAGTTTCACAGAATGCATCTGTGTAGTTTTTATTTGAAGATATTCTTTTTCCCAATGTAGGCCTCTTAGCGCTTAGCATGTCCAATTGCAGTTTCTACAGAAACAGTGTTTCAGAACGGCTCAATCAAAAGTAAGGTTCAACTCTGTTAGTTGAATGCACAGAACAGAAAGAATTTTCACAGAATGCTACTGTGTAGTTTATATTTGAATATATTCCTTTTTCCACTATTACCCTCTTAGCGCTCCGAATGTCCACTTGCATTTTCTACAGAAAGAGTGTTCAGAACTGCGCAATCAAAAGTATGGTTTAACTCTGTTAGCTTAATGAACATATCAGAAATAAGTTTCACACAATGCTTCTGTGTAGTTTTTATTTGAAGATATTTTTTTTCCCAATATAGGCCTCTTAGCGCTCAGAATGTCCAATTGCAGATTCTACAGAAAGAGTGTTTCAGAAAGGCTCAATCAAAAGTAAGGTTCAACTCTGTTAGTTGAATGCACAGAACAGAAAGGAGTTTCATACAATGCTTCTGTGTAGTTTATATTTGAACATATTCTCTTTTCCACTATTACCCACATAGCGCTACGAATGTCCAGTTGCATTTTCTACAGACAGAGTGTTTCAAAACTGCTCAATCAAAAGTATGGTTTAACTCTGTTAGCTGTATGCTCAGATCAGAAAGAAGTTTCACAGAATGCTTCTGTGTAGTTTATATTTGAATATATTCCTTTTTCCATTACTACGCTCTTAGCGCTCCAAATGTCCAGTTGCATTTTCAACAGAAAGAGTGTTCAGATCTGCTCAATCAAAAGTATGGTTTAAGTCTGTTAGCTGAATGCACAGATCAGAAAGAAGTTTCACCGAATGATTCTGTGTAGTTTATATTTGAAGACATTCCTTTTTCCACTATTACCCTCTTAGCGCTCCGAATCTCAACTTGCATTTTCTACAAAAAGAGTGTTTCATAACTGCTCAATCAAAAATATGTTTTATCTCTGTTCACTGAATTTACAGATCAGAAATAAGTTTCACAGAATGCATCTGTGTAGTTTATATTTGAAGATATTCTTTTTCCCAATGTAGGCCTCTTAGCGCTTAGCATGTCCAATTGCAGTTTCTACAGAAACAGTGTTTCAGAACGGCTCAATCAAAAGTAAGGTTCAACTCTGTTAGTTGAATGCACAGAACAGAAAGAATTTTCACAGAATGCTACTGTGTAGTTTATATTTGAATATATTCCTTTTTCCACTATTACCCTCTTAGCGCTCCGAATGTTCACTTGCATTTTCTACAGAAAGAGTGTTCAGAACTGCGCAATCAAAAGTATGGTTTAACTCTGTTAGCTTAATGAACATATCAGAAATAAGTTTCACACAATGCTTCTGTGTAGTTTTTATTTGAATATATTATTTTTCCCAATATAGGCCTCTTAGCGCTCAGAATGTCCAAATGCAGATTCTACAGAAAGAGTGTTTCAGAAAGGCTCAATCAAAAGTAAGGTTCAACTCTGTTAGTTGAATGCACAGAACAGAAAGAAGTTTCATACAATGCTTCTGTGTAGTTTATATTTGAACATATTCTTTTTTCCACTATTACCCACTTAGCGCTACGAATGTCCAGTTGCATTTTCTACAGACAGAGTGTTTCAAAACTGCTCAATCTAAAGTATGGTTTAACTCTGTTAGCTGAATGCTCAGATCAGAAAGAAGTTTCACAGAATGCTTCTGTGTAGTTTATATTTGAATATATTCCTTTTTCCACTACTAGTCTCTTAGCGTTCCAAATGTCCAGTTGCATTTTCTACAGAAAGAGTGTTCAGATCTGCTCAATCAAAAGTATGGTTTAACTCTGTTAGCTGAATGCACAGATCACAAAGAAGTTTCACAGAATGATTCTGTGTAGTTTATATTTGGAGACATTCCTTTTTCCACTATTACCCTCTTAGCGCTCCGAATCTCCACTTGCATTTTCTACAGAAAGAGTGTTTCAGAACGGCTCAATCAAAACTAAGGTTCAACTCTTTTAGTTGAACAAACAGAACAGAAAGAAGTTTCACACAATTCTTCTGTGTAGTTTTTATTTGTAGACATTCTTTTTCCCAATATAGGCCTCTTAGCGCTCACAATGTCCAATTGCAGTTTCTACAGAAACAGTGTTTCAGAACGGCTCAATCAAAAGTAAGGTTCAACTCTGTTAGTTGAATGCACAGAACAGAAAGAAGTTTCATACAATGCTTCTGTGTAGTTTATATTTGAACATATTCTCTTTTCCACTATTACCCACTTAGCGCTACGAATGTCCAGTTGCATTTTCTACAGACAGAGTGTTTCAAAACTGCTCAATCAAATGTATGGTTTAACTCTGTTAGCTGAATGCTCAGATCAGAAAGAAGTTTCACAGAATGCTTCTGTGTAGTTTATATTTGAATATATTCTTTTTCCACTAATACGCTCTTAGCGCTCCAAATGTCCATTTGCATTTTCAACAGAAAGAGTGTTCAGATCTGCTCAATCAAAAGTATGGTTTAACTCTGTTAGCTGAATGCACAGATCAGTAAGAAGTTTCACCGAATGATTCTGTGTAGTTTATATTTGAAGACATTCCTTTTTCCACTATTACCCTCTTAGCGCTCCGAATCTCCACTTGCATTTTCTACAAAAAGAGTGTTTCATAACTGCTCAATCAAAAATATGTTTTATCTCTGTTCACTGAATTTACAGATCAGAAATAAGTTTCACAGAATGCATCTGTGTAGTTTATATTTGAAGATATTCTTTTTCCCAATGTAGGCCTCTTAGCGCTTAGCATGTCCAATTGCAGTTTCTACAGAAACAGTGTTTCAGAACGGCTCAATCAAAAGTAAGGTTCAACTCTGTTAGTTGAATGCACAGAACAGAAAGAATTTTCACAGAATGCTACTGTGTAGTTTATATTTGAATATATTCCTTTTTCCACTATTACCCTCTTAGCGCTCCGAATGTTCACTTGCATTTTCTACAGAAAGAGTGTTCAGAACTGCGCAATCAAAAGTATGGTTTAACTCTGTTAGCTTAATGAACATATCAGAAATAAGTTTCACACAATGCTTCTGTGTAGTTTTTATTTGAATATATTATTTTTCCCAATATAGGCCTCTTAGCGCTCAGAATGTCCTAATGCAGATTCTACAGAAAGAGTGTTTCAGAAAGGCTCAATCAAAAGTAAGGTTCAACTCTGTTAGTTGAATGCACAGAACAGAAAGAAGTTTCATACAATGCTTCTGTGTAGTTTATATTTGAACATATTCTTTTTTCCACTATTACCCACTTAGCGCTACGAATGTCCAGTTGCATTTTCTACAGACAGAGTGTTTCAAAACTGCTCAATCAAAAGTATGGTTTAACTCTGTTAGCTGAATGCTCAGATCAGAAAGAAGTTTCACAGAATGCTTCTGTGTAGTTTATATTTGAATATATTCCTTTTTCCACTACTAGTCTCTTAGCGTTCCAAATGTCCAGTTGCATTTTCTACAGAAAGAGTGTTCAGATCTGCTCAATCAAAAGTATGGTTTAACTCTGTTAGCTGAATGCAGAGATCAGAAAGAAGTTTCACAGAATGATTCTGTGTAGTTTATATTTGGAGACATTCCTTTTTCCACTATTACCCTCTTAGCGCTCCAAATCTCCACTTGCATTTTCTACAAAAAGAGTGTTTCATAACTGCTCAATCAAAAATATGTTTTATCTCTGTTCACTGAATTTACAGATCAGAAATAAGTTTCACAGAATGCATCTGTGTAGTTTATATTTGAAGATATTCTTTTTCCCAATGTAGGCCTCTTAGCGCTTAGCATGTCCAATTGCAGTTTCTACAGAAACAGTGTTTCAGAACGGCTCAATCAAAAGTAAGGTTCAACTCTGTTAGTTGAATGCACAGAACAGAAAGAATTTTCACAGAATGCTACTGTGTAGTTTATATTTGAATATATTCCTTTTTCCACTATTACCCTCTTAGCGCTCCGAATGTTCACTTGCATTTTCTACAGAAAGAGTGTTCAGAACTGCGCAATCAAAAGTATGGTTTAACTCTGTTAGCTTAATGAACATATCAGAAATAAGTTTCACACAATGCTTCTGTGTAGTTTTTATTTGAATATATTATTTTTCCCAATATAGGCCTCTTAGCGCTCAGAATGTCCAAATGCAGATTCTACAGAAAGAGTGTTTCAGAAAGGCTCAATCAAAAGTAAGGTTCAACTCTGTTAGTTGAATGCACAGAACAGAAAGAAGTTTCATACAATGCTTCTGTGTAGTTTATATTTGAACATATTCTTTTTTCCACTATTACCCACTTAGCGCTACGAATGTCCAGTTGCATTTTCTACAGACAGAGTGTTTCAAAACTGCTCAATCAAAAGTATGGTTTAACTCTGTTAGCTGAATGCTCAGATCAGAAAGAAGTTTCACAGAATGCTTCTGTGTAGTTTATATTTGAATATATTCCTTTTTCCACTACTAGTCTCTTAGCGTTCCAAATGTCCAGTTGCATTTTCTACAGAAAGAGTGTTCAGATCTGCTCAATCAAAAGTATGGTTTAACTCTGTTAGCTGAATGCACAGATCACAAAGAAGTTTCACAGAATGATTCTGTGTAGTTTATATTTGGAGACATTCCTTTTTCCACTATTACCCTCTTAGCGCTCCGAATCTCCACTTGCATTTTCTACAGAAAGAGTGTTTCAGAACGGCTCAATCAAAACTAAGGTTCAACTCTTTTAGTTGAACAAACAGAACAGAAAGAAGTTTCACACAATTCTTCTGTGTAGTTTTTATTTGTAGACATTCTTTTTCCCAATATAGGCCTCTTAGCGCTCACAATGTCCAATTGCAGTTTCTACAGAAACAGTGTTTCAGAACGGCTCAATCAAAAGTAAGGTTCAACTCTGTTAGTTGAATGCACAGAACAGAAAGAAGTTTCATACAATGCTTCTGTGTAGTTTATATTTGAACATATTCTCTTTTCCACTATTACCCACTTAGCGCTACGAATGTCCAGTTGCATTTTCTACAGACAGAGTGTTTCAAAACTGCTCAATCAAATGTATGGTTTAACTCTGTTAGCTGAATGCTCAGATCAGAAAGAAGTTTCACAGAATGCTTCTGTGTAGTTTATATTTGAATATATTCTTTTTCCACTAATACGCTCTTAGCGCTCCAAATGTCCATTTGCATTTTCAACAGAAAGAGTGTTCAGATCTGCTCAATCAAAAGTATGGTTTAACTCTGTTAGCTGAATGCACAGATCAGTAAGAAGTTTCACCGAATGATTCTGTGTAGTTTATATTTGAAGACATTCCTTTTTCCACTATTACCCTCTTAGCGCTCCGAATCTCCACTTGCATTTTCTACAAAAAGAGTGTTTCATAACTGCTCAATCAAAAATATGTTTTATCTCTGTTCACTGAATTTACAGATCAGAAATAAGTTTCACAGAATGCATCTGTGTAGTTTATATTTGAAGATATTCTTTTTCCCAATGTAGGCCTCTTAGCGCTTAGCATGTCCAATTGCAGTTTCTACAGAAACAGTGTTTCAGAACGGCTCAATCAAAAGTAAGGTTCAACTCTGTTAGTTGAATGCACAGAACAGAAAGAATTTTCACAGAATGCTACTGTGTAGTTTATATTTGAATATATTCCTTTTTCCACTATTACCCTCTTAGCGCTCCGAATGTTCACTTGCATTTTCTACAGAAAGAGTGTTCAGAACTGCGCAATCAAAAGTATGGTTTAACTCTGTTAGCTTAATGAACATATCAGAAATAAGTTTCACACAATGCTTCTGTGTAGTTTTTATTTGAATATATTATTTTTCCCAATATAGGCCTCTTAGCGCTCAGAATGTCCAAATGCAGATTCTACAGAAAGAGTGTTTCAGAAAGGCTCAATCAAAAGTAAGGTTCAACTCTGTTAGTTGAATGCACAGAACAGAAAGAAGTTTCATACAATGCTTCTGTGTAGTTTATATTTGAACATATTCTTTTTTCCACTATTACCCACTTAGCGCTACGAATGTCCAGTTGCATTTTCTACAGACAGAGTGTTTCAAAACTGCTCAATCAAAAGTATGGTTTAACTCTGTTAGCTGAATGCTCAGATCAGAAAGAAGTTTCACAGAATGCTTCTGTGTAGTTTATATTTGAATATATTCCTTTTTCCACTACTAGTCTCTTAGCGTTCCAAATGTCCAGTTGCATTTTCTACAGAAAGAGTGTTCAGATCTGCTCAATCAAAAGTATGGTTTAACTCTGTTAGCTGAATGCAGAGATCAGAAAGAAGTTTCACAGAATGATTCTGTGTAGTTTATATTTGGAGACATTCCTTTTTCCACTATTACCCTCTTAGCGCTCCAAATCTCCACTTGCATTTTCTACAGAAAGAGTGTTTCAGAACGGCTCAATCAAAACTAAGGTTCAACTCTTTTAGTTGAACAAACAGAACAGAAAGAAGTTTCACACAATTCTTCTGTGTAGTTTTTATTTGTAGACATTCTTTTTCCCAATATAGGCCTCTTAGCGCTCACAATGTCCAATTGCAGTTTCTACAGAAACAGTGTTTCAGAACGGCTCAATCAAAAGTAAGGTTCAACTCTGTTAGTTGAATGCACAGAACAGAAAGAAGTTTCATACAATGCTTCTGTGTAGTTTATATTTGAACATATTCTCTTTTCCACTATTACCCACTTAGCGCTACGAATGTCCAGTTGCATTTTCTACAGACAGAGTGTTTCAAAACTGCTCAATCAAATGTATGGTTTAACTCTGTTAGCTGAATGCTCAGATCAGAAAGAAGTTTCACAGAATGCTTCTGTGTAGTTTATATTTGAATATATTCTTTTTCCACTAATACGCTCTTAGCGCTCCAAATGTCCATTTGCATTTTCAACAGAAAGAGTGTTCAGATCTGCTCAATCAAAAGTATGGTTTAACTCTGTTAGCTGAATGCACAGATCAGAAAGAAGTTTCACCGAATGATTCTGTGTCGTTTATATTTGAAGACATTCCTTTTTCAACTATTACCCTCTTAGCGCTCCGAATCTCCACTTGCATTTTCTACAAAAAGAGTGTTTCATAACTGCTCAATCAAAAATATGTTTTATCTCTGTTAACTGAATTTACAGATCAGAAATAAGTTTCACAGAATGCATCTGTGTAGTTTTTATTTGAAGATATTCTTTTTCCCAATGTAGGCCTCTTAGCGCTTAGCATGTCCAATTGCAGTTTCTACAGAAACAGTGTTTCAGAACGGCTCAATCAAAAGTAAGGTTCAACTCTGTTAGTTGAATGCACAGAACAGAAAGAATTTTCACAGAATGCTACTGTGTAGTTTATATTTGAATATATTCCTTTTTCCACTATTACCCTCTTAGCGCTCCGAATGTCCACTTGCATTTTCTACAGAAAGAGTGTTCAGAACTGCGCAATCAAAAGTATGGTTTAACTCTGTTAGCTTAATGAACATATCAGAAATAAGTTTCACACAATGCTTCTGTGTAGTTTTTATTTGAAGATATTTTTTTTCCCAATATAGGCCTCTTAGCGCTCAGAATGTCCAATTGCAGATTCTACAGAAAGAGTGTTTCAGAAAGGCTCAATCAAAAGTAAGGTTCAACTCTGTTAGTTGAATGCACAGAACAGAAAGGAGTTTCATACAATGCTTCTGTGTAGTTTATATTTGAACATATTCTCTTTTCCACTATTACCCACATAGCGCTACGAATGTCCAGTTGCATTTTCTACAGACAGAGTGTTTCAAAACTGCTCAATCAAAAGTATGGTTTAACTCTGTTAGCTGTATGCTCAGATCAGAAAGAAGTTTCACAGAATGCTTCTGTGTAGTTTATATTTGAATATATTCCTTTTTCCATTACTACGCTCTTAGCGCTCCAAATGTCCAGTTGCATTTTCAACAGAAAGAGTGTTCAGATCTGCTCAATCAAAAGTATGGTTTAAGTCTGTTAGCTGAATGCACAGATCAGAAAGAAGTTTCACCGAATGATTCTGTGTAGTTTATATTTGAAGACATTCCTTTTTCCACTATTACCCTCTTAGCGCTCCGAATCTCAACTTGCATTTTCTACAAAAAGAGTGTTTCATAACTGCTCAATCAAAAATATGTTTTATCTCTGTTCACTGAATTTACAGATCAGAAATAAGTTTCACAGAATGCATCTGTGTAGTTTATATTTGAAGATATTCTTTTTCCCAATGTAGGCCTCTTAGCGCTTAGCATGTCCAATTGCAGTTTCTACAGAAACAGTGTTTCAGAACGGCTCAATCAAAAGTAAGGTTCAACTCTGTTAGTTGAATGCACAGAACAGAAAGAATTTTCACAGAATGCTACTGTGTAGTTTATATTTGAATATATTCCTTTTTCCACTATTACCCTCTTAGCGCTCCGAATGTTCACTTGCATTTTCTACAGAAAGAGTGTTCAGAACTGCGCAATCAAAAGTATGGTTTAACTCTGTTAGCTTAATGAACATATCAGAAATAAGTTTCACACAATGCTTCTGTGTAGTTTTTATTTGAATATATTATTTTTCCCAATATAGGCCTCTTAGCGCTCAGAATGTCCAAATGCAGATTCTACAGAAAGAGTGTTTCAGAAAGGCTCAATCAAAAGTAAGGTTCAACTCTGTTAGTTGAATGCACAGAACAGAAAGAAGTTTCATACAATGCTTCTGTGTAGTTTATATTTGAACATATTCTTTTTTCCACTATTACCCACTTAGCGCTACGAATGTCCAGTTGCATTTTCTACAGACAGAGTGTTTCAAAACTGCTCAATCAAAAGTATGGTTTAACTCTGTTAGCTGAATGCTCAGATCAGAAAGAAGTTTCACAGAATGCTTCTGTGTAGTTTATATTTGAATATATTCCTTTTTCCACTACTAGTCTCTTAGCGTTCCAAATGTCCAGTTGCATTTTCTACAGAAAGAGTGTTCAGATCTGCTCAATCAAAAGTATGGTTTAACTCTGTTAGCTGAATGCACAGATCACAAAGAAGTTTCACAGAATGATTCTGTGTAGTTTATATTTGGAGACATTCCTTTTTCCACTATTACCCTCTTAGCGCTCCGAATCTCCACTTGCATTTTCTACAGAAAGAGTGTTTCAGAACGGCTCAATCAAAACTAAGGTTCAACTCTTTTAGTTGAACAAACAGAACAGAAAGAAGTTTCACACAATTCTTCTGTGTAGTTTTTATTTGTAGACATTCTTTTTCCCAATATAGGCCTCTTAGCGCTCACAATGTCCAATTGCAGTTTCTACAGAAACAGTGTTTCAGAACGGCTCAATCAAAAGTAAGGTTCAACTCTGTTAGTTGAATGCACAGAACAGAAAGAAGTTTCATACAATGCTTCTGTGTAGTTTATATTTGAACATATTCTCTTTTCCACTATTACCCACTTAGCGCTACGAATGTCCAGTTGCATTTCCTACAGACAGAGTGTTTCAAAACTGCTCAATCAAATGTATGGTTTAACTCTGTTAGCTGAATGCTCAGATCAGAAAGAAGTTTCACAGAATGCTTCTGTGTAGTTTATATTTGAATATATTCTTTTTCCACTAATACGCTCTTAGCGCTCCAAATGTCCATTTGCATTTTCAACAGAAAGAGTGTTCAGATCTGCTCAATCAAAAGTATGGTTTAACTCTGTTAGCTGAATGCACAGATCAGTAAGAAGTTTCACCGAATGATTCTGTGTAGTTTATATTTGAAGACATTCCTTTTTCCACTATTACCCTCTTAGCTCTCCGAATCTCCACTTGCATTTTCTACAAAAAGAGTGTTTCATAACTGCTCAATCAAAAATATGTTTTATCTCTGTTCACTGAATTTACAGATCAGAAATAAGTTTCACAGAATGCATCTGTGTAGTTTATATTTGAAGATATTCTTTTTCCCAATGTAGGCCTCTTAGCGCTTAGCATGTCCAATTGCAGTTTCTACAGAAACAGTGTTTCAGAACGGCTCAATCAAAAGTAAGGTTCAACTCTGTTAGTTGAATGCACAGAACAGAAAGAATTTTCACAGAATGCTACTGTGTAGTTTATATTTGAATATATTCCTTTTTCCACTATTACCCTCTTAGCGCTCCGAATGTTCACTTGCATTTTCTACAGAAAGAGTGTTCAGAACTGCGCAATCAAAAGTATGGTTTAACTCTGTTAGCTTAATGAACATATCAGAAATAAGTTTCACACAATGCTTCTGTGTAGTTTTTATTTGAATATATTATTTTTCCCAATATAGGCCTCTTAGCGCTCAGAATGTCCAAATGCAGATTCTACAGAAAGAGTGTTTCAGAAAGGCTCAATCAAAAGTAAGGTTCAACTCTGTTAGTTGAATGCACAGAACAGAAAGAAGTTTCATACAATGCTTCTGTGTAGTTTATATTTGAACATATTCTTTTTTCCACTATTACCCACTTAGCGCTACGAATGTCCAGTTGCATTTTCTACAGACAGAGTGTTTCAAAACTGCTCAATCAAAAGTATGGTTTAACTCTGTTAGCTGAATGCTCAGATCAGAAAGAAGTTTCACAGAATGCTTCTGTGTAGTTTATATTTGAATATATTCCTTTTTCCACTACTAGTCTCTTAGCGTTCCAAATGTCCAGTTGCATTTTCTACAGAAAGAGTGTTCAGATCTGCTCAATCAAAAGTATGGTTTAACTCTGTTAGCTGAATGCAGAGATCAGAAAGAAGTTTCACAGAATGATTCTGTGTAGTTTATATTTGGAGACATTCCTTTTTCCACTATTACCCTCTTAGCGCTCCGAATCTCCACTTGCATTTTCTACAAAAAGAGTGTTTCATAACTGCTCAATCAAAAATATGTTTTATCTCTGTTCACTGAATTTACAGATCAGAAATAAGTTTCACAGAATGCATCTGTGTAGTTTATATTTGAAGATATTCTTTTTCCCAATGTAGGCCTCTTAGCGCTTAGCATGTCCAATTGCAGTTTCTACAGAAACAGTGTTTCAGAACGGCTCAATCAAAAGTAAGGTTCAACTCTGTTAGTTGAATGCACAGAACAGAAAGAATTTTCACAGAATGCTACTGTGTAGTTTATATTTGAATATATTCCTTTTTCCACTATTACCCTCTTAGCGCTCCGAATGTTCACTTGCATTTTCTACAGAAAGAGTGTTCAGAACTGCGCAATCAAAAGTATGGTTTAACTCTGTTAGCTTAATGAACATATCAGAAATAAGTTTCACACAATGCTTCTGTGTAGTTTTTATTTGAATATATTATTTTTCCCAATATAGGCCTCTTAGCGCTCAGAATGTCCAAATGCAGATTCTACAGAAAGAGTGTTTCAGAAAGGCTCAATCAAAAGTAAGGTTCAACTCTGTTAGTTGAATGCACAGAACAGAAAGAAGTTTCATACAATGCTTCTGTGTAGTTTATATTTGAACATATTCTTTTTTCCACTATTACCCACTTAGCGCTACGAATGTCCAGTTGCATTTTCTACAGACAGAGTGTTTCAAAACTGCTCAATCAAAAGTATGGTTTAACTCTGTTAGCTGAATGCTCAGATCAGAAAGAAGTTTCACAGAATGCTTCTGTGTAGTTTATATTTGAATATATTCCTTTTTCCACTACTAGTCTCTTAGCGTTCCAAATGTCCAGTTGCATTTTCTACAGAAAGAGTGTTCAGATCTGCTCAATCAAAAGTATGGTTTAACTCTGTTAGCTGAATGCAGAGATCAGAAAGAAGTTTCACAGAATGATTCTGTGTAGTTTATATTTGGAGACATTCCTTTTTCCACTATTACCCTCTTAGCGCTCCAAATCTCCACTTGCATTTTCTACAGAAAGAGTGTTTCAGAACGGCTCAATCAAAACTAAGGTTCAACTCTTTTAGTTGAACAAACAGAACAGAAAGAAGTTTCACACAATTCTTCTGTGTAGTTTTTATTTGTAGACATTCTTTTTCCCAATATAGGCCTCTTAGCGCTCACAATGTCCAATTGCAGTTTCTACAGAAACAGTGTTTCAGAACGGCTCAATCAAAAGTAAGGTTCAACTCTGTTAGTTGAATGCACAGAACAGAAAGAAGTTTCATACAATGCTTCTGTGTAGTTTATATTTGAACATATTCTCTTTTCCACTATTACCCACTTAGCGCTACGAATGTCCAGTTGCATTTTCTACAGACAGAGTGTTTCAAAACTGCTCAATCAAATGTATGGTTTAACTCTGTTAGCTGAATGCTCAGATCAGAAAGAAGTTTCACAGAATGCTTCTGTGTAGTTTATATTTGAATATATTCTTTTTCCACTAATACGCTCTTAGCGCTCCAAATGTCCATTTGCATTTTCAACAGAAAGAGTGTTCAGATCTGCTCAATCAAAAGTATGGTTTAACTCTGTTAGCTGAATGCACAGATCAGTAAGAAGTTTCACCGAATGATTCTGTGTAGTTTATATTTGAAGACATTCCTTTTTCCACTATTACCCTCTTAGCGCTCCGAATCTCCACTTGCATTTTCTACAAAAAGAGTGTTTCATAACTGCTCAATCAAAAATATGTTTTATCTCTGTTCACTGAATTTACAGATCAGAAATAAGTTTCACAGAATGCATCTGTGTAGTTTATATTTGAAGATATTCTTTTTCCCAATGTAGGCCTCTTAGCGCTTAGCATGTCCAATTGCAGTTTCTACAGAAACAGTGTTTCAGAACGGCTCAATCAAAAGTAAGGTTCAACTCTGTTAGTTGAATGCACAGAACAGAAAGAATTTTCACAGAATGCTACTGTGTAGTTTATATTTGAATATATTCCTTTTTCCACTATTACCCTCTTAGCGCTCCGAATGTTCACTTGCATTTTCTACAGAAAGAGTGTTCAGAACTGCGCAATCAAAAGTATGGTTTAACTCTGTTAGCTTAATGAACATATCAGAAATAAGTTTCACACAATGCTTCTGTGTAGTTTTTATTTGAATATATTATTTTTCCCAATATAGGCCTCTTAGCGCTCAGAATGTCCAAATGCAGATTCTACAGAAAGAGTGTTTCAGAAAGGCTCAATCAAAAGTAAGGTTCAACTCTGTTAGTTGAATGCACAGAACAGAAAGAAGTTTCATACAATGCTTCTGTGTAGTTTATATTTGAACATATTCTTTTTTCCACTATTACCCACTTAGCGCTACGAATGTCCAGTTGCATTTTCTACAGACAGAGTGTTTCAAAACTGCTCAATCAAAAGTATGGTTTAACTCTGTTAGCTGAATGCTCAGATCAGAAAGAAGTTTCACAGAATGCTTCTGTGTAGTTTATATTTGAATATATTCCTTTTTCCACTACTAGTCTCTTAGCGTTCCAAATGTCCAGTTGCATTTTCTACAGAAAGAGTGTTCAGATCTGCTCAATCAAAAGTATGGTTTAACTCTGTTAGCTGAATGCAGAGATCAGAAAGAAGTTTCACAGAATGATTCTGTGTAGTTTATATTTGGAGACATTCCTTTTTCCACTATTACCCTCTTAGCGCTCCGAATCTCCACTTGCATTTTCTACAAAAAGAGTGTTTCATAACTGCTCAATCAAAAATATGTTTTATCTCTGTTCACTGAATTTACAGATCAGAAATAAGTTTCACAGAATGCATCTGTGTAGTTTATATTTGAAGATATTCTTTTTCCCAATGTAGGCCTCTTAGCGCTTAGCATGTCCAATTGCAGTTTCTACAGAAACAGTGTTTCAGAACGGCTCAATCAAAAGTAAGGTTCAACTCTGTTAGTTGAATGCACAGAACAGAAAGAATTTTCACAGAATGCTACTGTGTAGTTTATATTTGAATATATTCCTTTTTCCACTATTACCCTCTTAGCGCTCCGAATGTTCACTTGCATTTTCTACAGAAAGAGTGTTCAGAACTGCGCAATCAAAAGTATGGTTTAACTCTGTTAGCTTAATGAACATATCAGAAATAAGTTTCACACAATGCTTCTGTGTAGTTTTTATTTGAATATATTATTTTTCCCAATATAGGCCTCTTAGCGCTCAGAATGTCCAAATGCAGATTCTACAGAAAGAGTGTTTCAGAAAGGCTCAATCAAAAGTAAGGTTCAACTCTGTTAGTTGAATGCACAGAACAGAAAGAAGTTTCATACAATGCTTCTGTGTAGTTTATATTTGAACATATTCTTTTTTCCACTATTACCCACTTAGCGCTACGAATGTCCAGTTGCATTTTCTACAGACAGAGTGTTTCAAAACTGCTCAATCAAAAGTATGGTTTAACTCTGTTAGCTGAATGCTCAGATCAGAAAGAAGTTTCACAGAATGCTTCTGTGTAGTTTATATTTGAATATATTCCTTTTTCCACTACTAGTCTCTTAGCGTTCCAAATGTCCAGTTGCATTTTCTACAGAAAGAGTGTTCAGATCTGCTCAATCAAAAGTATGGTTTAACTCTGTTAGCTGAATGCAGAGATCAGAAAGAAGTTTCACAGAATGATTCTGTGTAGTTTATATTTGGAGACATTCCTTTTTCCACTATTACCCTCTTAGCGCTCCAAATCTCCACTTGCATTTTCTACAGAAAGAGTGTTTCAGAACGGCTCAATCAAAACTAAGGTTCAACTCTTTTAGTTGAACAAACAGAACAGAAAGAAGTTTCACACAATTCTTCTGTGTAGTTTTTATTTGTAGACATTCTTTTTCCCAATATAGGCCTCTTAGCGCTCACAATGTCCAATTGCAGTTTCTACAGAAACAGTGTTTCAGAACGGCTCAATCAAAAGTAAGGTTCAACTCTGTTAGTTGAATGCACAGAACAGAAAGAAGTTTCATACAATGCTTCTGTGTAGTTTATATTTGAACATATTCTCTTTTCCACTATTACCCACTTAGCGCTACGAATGTCCAGTTGCATTTTCTACAGACAGAGTGTTTCAAAACTGCTCAATCAAATGTATGGTTTAACTCTGTTAGCTGAATGCTCAGATCAGAAAGAAGTTTCACAGAATGCTTCTGTGTAGTTTATATTTGAATATATTCTTTTTCCACTAATACGCTCTTAGCGCTCCAAATGTCCATTTGCATTTTCAACAGAAAGAGTGTTCAGATCTGCTCAATCAAAAGTATGGTTTAACTCTGTTAGCTGAATGCACAGATCAGTAAGAAGTTTCACCGAATGATTCTGTGTAGTTTATATTTGAAGACATTCCTTTTTCCACTATTACCCTCTTAGCGCTCCGAATCTCCACTTGCATTTTCTACAAAAAGAGTGTTTCATAACTGCTCAATCAAAAATATGTTTTATCTCTGTTCACTGAATTTACAGATCAGAAATAAGTTTCACAGAATGCATCTGTGTAGTTTATATTTGAAGATATTCTTTTTCCCAATGTAGGCCTCTTAGCGCTTAGCATGTCCAATTGCAGTTTCTACAGAAACAGTGTTTCAGAACGGCTCAATCAAAAGTAAGGTTCAACTCTGTTAGTTGAATGCACAGAACAGAAAGAATTTTCACAGAATGCTACTGTGTAGTTTATATTTGAATATATTCCTTTTTCCACTATTACCCTCTTAGCGCTCCGAATGTTCACTTGCATTTTCTACAGAAAGAGTGTTCAGAACTGCGCAATCAAAAGTATGGTTTAACTCTGTTAGCTTAATGAACATATCAGAAATAAGTTTCACACAATGCTTCTGTGTAGTTTTTATTTGAATATATTATTTTTCCCAATATAGGCCTCTTAGCGCTCAGAATGTCCAAATGCAGATTCTACAGAAAGAGTGTTTCAGAAAGGCTCAATCAAAAGTAAGGTTCAACTCTGTTAGTTGAATGCACAGAACAGAAAGAAGTTTCATACAATGCTTCTGTGTAGTTTATATTTGAACATATTCTTTTTTCCACTATTACCCACTTAGCGCTACGAATGTCCAGTTGCATTTTCTACAGACAGAGTGTTTCAAAACTGCTCAATCAAAAGTATGGTTTAACTCTGTTAGCTGAATGCTCAGATCAGAAAGAAGTTTCACAGAATGCTTCTGTGTAGTTTATATTTGAATATATTCCTTTTTCCACTACTAGTCTCTTAGCGTTCCAAATGTCCAGTTGCATTTTCTACAGAAAGAGTGTTCAGATCTGCTCAATCAAAAGTATGGTTTAACTCTGTTAGCTGAATGCAGAGATCAGAAAGAAGTTTCACAGAATGATTCTGTGTAGTTTATATTTGGAGACATTCCTTTTTCCACTATTACCCTCTTAGCGCTCCGAATCTCCACTTGCATTTTCTACAAAAAGAGTGTTTCATAACTGCTCAATCAAAAATATGTTTTATCTCTGTTCACTGAATTTACAGATCAGAAATAAGTTTCACAGAATGCATCTGTGTAGTTTATATTTGAAGATATTCTTTTTCCCAATGTAGGCCTCTTAGCGCTTAGCATGTCCAATTGCAGTTTCTACAGAAACAGTGTTTCAGAACGGCTCAATCAAAAGTAAGGTTCAACTCTGTTAGTTGAATGCACAGAACAGAAAGAATTTTCACAGAATGCTACTGTGTAGTTTATATTTGAATATATTCCTTTTTCCACTATTACCCTCTTAGCGCTCCGAATGTTCACTTGCATTTTCTACAGAAAGAGTGTTCAGAACTGCGCAATCAAAAGTATGGTTTAACTCTGTTAGCTTAATGAACATATCAGAAATAAGTTTCACACAATGCTTCTGTGTAGTTTTTATTTGAATATATTATTTTTCCCAATATAGGCCTCTTAGCGCTCAGAATGTCCAAATGCAGATTCTACAGAAAGAGTGTTTCAGAAAGGCTCAATCAAAAGTAAGGTTCAACTCTGTTAGTTGAATGCACAGAACAGAAAGAAGTTTCATACAATGCTTCTGTGTAGTTTATATTTGAACATATTCTTTTTTCCACTATTACCCACTTAGCGCTACGAATGTCCAGTTGCATTTTCTACAGACAGAGTGTTTCAAAACTGCTCAATCAAAAGTATGGTTTAACTCTGTTAGCTGAATGCTCAGATCAGAAAGAAGTTTCACAGAATGCTTCTGTGTAGTTTATATTTGAATATATTCCTTTTTCCACTACTAGTCTCTTAGCGTTCCAAATGTCCAGTTGCATTTTCTACAGAAAGAGTGTTCAGATCTGCTCAATCAAAAGTATGGTTTAACTCTGTTAGCTGAATGCAGAGATCAGAAAGAAGTTTCACAGAATGATTCTGTGTAGTTTATATTTGGAGACATTCCTTTTTCCACTATTACCCTCTTAGCGCTCCAAATCTCCACTTGCATTTTCTACAGAAAGAGTGTTTCAGAACGGCTCAATCAAAACTAAGGTTCAACTCTTTTAGTTGAACAAACAGAACAGAAAGAAGTTTCACACAATTCTTCTGTGTAGTTTTTATTTGTAGACATTCTTTTTCCCAATATAGGCCTCTTAGCGCTCACAATGTCCAATTGCAGTTTCTACAGAAACAGTGTTTCAGAACGGCTCAATCAAAAGTAAGGTTCAACTCTGTTAGTTGAATGCACAGAACAGAAAGAAGTTTCATACAATGCTTCTGTGTAGTTTATATTTGAACATATTCTCTTTTCCACTATTACCCACTTAGCGCTACGAATGTCCAGTTGCATTTTCTACAGACAGAGTGTTTCAAAACTGCTCAATCAAATGTATGGTTTAACTCTGTTAGCTGAATGCTCAGATCAGAAAGAAGTTTCACAGAATGCTTCTGTGTAGTTTATATTTGAATATATTCTTTTTCCACTAATACGCTCTTAGCGCTCCAAATGTCCATTTGCATTTTCAACAGAAAGAGTGTTCAGATCTGCTCAATCAAAAGTATGGTTTAACTCTGTTAGCTGAATGCACAGATCAGTAAGAAGTTTCACCGAATGATTCTGTGTAGTTTATATTTGAAGACATTCCTTTTTCCACTATTACCCTCTTAGCGCTCCGAATCTCCACTTGCATTTTCTACAAAAAGAGTGTTTCATAACTGCTCAATCAAAAATATGTTTTATCTCTGTTCACTGAATTTACAGATCAGAAATAAGTTTCACAGAATGCATCTGTGTAGTTTATATTTGAAGATATTCTTTTTCCCAATGTAGGCCTCTTAGCGCTTAGCATGTCCAATTGCAGTTTCTACAGAAACAGTGTTTCAGAACGGCTCAATCAAAAGTAAGGTTCAACTCTGTTAGTTGAATGCACAGAACAGAAAGAATTTTCACAGAATGCTACTGTGTAGTTTATATTTGAATATATTCCTTTTTCCACTATTACCCTCTTAGCGCTCCGAATGTTCACTTGCATTTTCTACAGAAAGAGTGTTCAGAACTGCGCAATCAAAAGTATGGTTTAACTCTGTTAGCTTAATGAACATATCAGAAATAAGTTTCACACAATGCTTCTGTGTAGTTTTTATTTGAATATATTATTTTTCCCAATATAGGCCTCTTAGCGCTCAGAATGTCCAAATGCAGATTCTACAGAAAGAGTGTTTCAGAAAGGCTCAATCAAAAGTAAGGTTCAACTCTGTTAGTTGAATGCACAGAACAGAAAGAAGTTTCATACAATGCTTCTGTGTAGTTTATATTTGAACATATTCTTTTTTCCACTATTACCCACTTAGCGCTACGAATGTCCAGTTGCATTTTCTACAGACAGAGTGTTTCAAAACTGCTCAATCAAAAGTATGGTTTAACTCTGTTAGCTGAATGCTCAGATCAGAAAGAAGTTTCACAGAATGCTTCTGTGTAGTTTATATTTGAATATATTCCTTTTTCCACTACTAGTCTCTCAGCGTTCCAAATGTCCAGTTGCATTTTCTACAGAAAGAGTGTTCAGATCTGCTCAATCAAAAGTATGGTTTAACTCTGTTAGCTGAATGCAGAGATCAGAAAGAAGTTTCACAGAATGATTCTGTGTAGTTTATATTTGGAGACATTCCTTTTTCCACTATTACCCTCTTAGCGCTCCGAATCTCCACTTGCATTTTCTACAGAAAGAGTGTTTCAGAACGGCTCAATCAAAACTAAGGTTCAACTCTTTTAGTTGAACAAACAGAACAGAAAGAAGTTTCACACAATTCTTCTGTGTAGTTTTTATTTGTAGACATTCTTTTTCCCAATATAGGCCTCTTAGCGCTCACAATGTCCAATTGCAGTTTCTACAGAAACAGTGTTTCAGAACGGCTCAATCAAAAGTAAGGTTCAACTCTGTTAGTTGAATGCACAGAACAGAAAGAAGTTTCATACAATGCTTCCGTGTAGTTTATATTTGAACATATTCTCTTTTCCACTATTACCCACTTAGCGCTACGAATGTCCAGTTGCATTTTCTACAGACAGAGTGTTTCAAAACTGCTCAATCAAATGTATGGTTTAACTCTGTTAGCTGAATGCTCAGATCAGAAAGAAGTTTCACAGAATGCTTCTGTGTAGTTTATATTTGAATATATTCTTTTTCCACTAATACGCTCTTAGCGCTCCAAATGTCCATTTGCATTTTCAACAGAAAGAGTGTTCAGATCTGCTCAATCAAAAGTATGGTTTAACTCTGTTAGCTGAATGCACAGATCAGTAAGAAGTTTCACCGAATGATTCTGTGTAGTTTATATTTGAAGACATTCCTTTTTCCACTATTACCCTCTTAGCGCTCCGAATCTCCACTTGCATTTTCTACAAAAAGAGTGTTTCATAACTGCTCAATCAAAAATATGTTTTATCTCTGTTAACTGAATTTACAGATCAGAAATAAGTTTCACAGAATGCATCTGTGTAGTTTTTATTTGAAGACATTCTTTTTCCCAATGTAGGCCTCTTAGCGCTCAGAATGTCCAATTGCAGTTTCTACAGAAAGAGTGTTTCAGAACGGCTCAATCAAAAGTAAGGTTCAACTCTGTTAGTTGAATGCACAGAACAGAAAGAAGTTTCATACAATGCTTCTGTGTAGTTTATATTTGAACATATTCTGTTTTCCACTATTACCCACTTAGCGCTACGAATGTCCAGTTGCATTTTCTACAGACAGAGTGTTTCAAAACTGCTCAATCAAAAGTATGGTTTAACTCTGTTAGCTGAATGCTCAGATCAGAAAGAAGTTTCACAGAATGCTTCTGTGTAGTTTATATTTGAATATATTCCTTTTTCCACTAATACGCTCTTAGCGCTCCAAATGTCCAGTTGCATTTTCAACAGAAAGAGTGTTCAGATCTGCTCAATCAAAAGTATGGTTTAACTCTGTTAGCTGAATGCACAGATCAGAAAGAAGTTTCACCGAATGATTCTGTGTCGTTTATATTTGAAGACATTCCTTTTTCAACTATTACCCTCTTAGCGCTCCGAATCTCCACTTGCATTTTCTACAAAAAGAGTGTTTCATAACTGCTCAATCAAAAATATGTTTTATCTCTGTTAACTGAATTTACGGATCAGAAAAAAGTTTCACGGAATGCATCTGTGTAGGTTTTATTTGAAGATATTCTTTTTCCCAATGTAGGCCTCTTAGCGCTTAGCATGTCCAATTGCAGTTTCTACAGAAACAGTGTTTCAGAAAGGCTCAATCAAAAGTCAGGTTCAACTCTGTTAGTTGAATGCACATAACAGAAAGAAGTTTCATACAATGCTTCTGTGTAGTTTATATTTGAACATATTCTTTTTTCCACTATTACCCACTTAGCGCTACGAATGTCCAGTTGCATTTTCTACAGACAGAGTGTTTCAAAACTGCTCAATCAAAAGTATGGTTTAACTCTGTTAGCTGAATGCTCAGATCAGAAAGAAGTTTCACAGAATGCTTCTGTGTAGTTTATATTTGAATATATTCCTTTTTCCACTACTACTCTCTTAGCGCTCCAAATGTCCAGTTGCATTTTCTACAGAAAGAGTGTTCAGATCTGCTCAATCAAAGTATGGTTTAACTCTGTTAGCTGAATGCACAGATCAGAAAGAAGTTTCACAGAATGATTCTGTGTAGTTTATATTTGGAGACATTCCTTTTTCCACTATTACCCTCTTAGCGCTCCGAATCTCCACTTGCATTTTCTACAGAAAGAGTGTTCCAGAACGGCTCAATCAAAACTAAGGTTCAACTCTTTTAGTTGAACAAACAGAACAGAAAGAAGTTTCACACAATTCTTCTGTGTAGTTTTTATTTGTAGACATTCTTTTTCCCAATATAGGCCTCTTAGCGCTGAGAATGTCCAATTGCAGTTTCTACAGAAAGAGTGTTTCAGAACGGCTCAATCAAAAGTAAGGTTCAACTCTGTTAGTTGAATGCACAGAACAGAAAGTAGTTTCATACAATGCTTCTGTGTAGTTTATATTTGAACATATTCTTTTTTGCTCTATTACCCACTTAGCGCTACGAATGTCCAGTTGCATTTTCTACAGACAGAGTGTTTCAAAACTGCTCAATCAAAAGTATGGTTTAACTCTGTTAGCTGAATGCTCAGATCAGAAAGAAGTTTCAAGGAATGCTTCTGTGTAGTTTATATTTGAATATATTCCTTTTTCCACTACTACGCTCTTAGCGCTCCAAATGTCCAGTTGCATTTTCCACAGAAAGAGTGTTCAGATCTGCTCAATCAAAAGTATGGTTTAACTGTGTTAGCTGAATGCACAGATCAGAAAGAAGTTTCACCGAATGATTCTGTGTAGTTTATATTTGAAGACATTCCTTTTTCCACTATTACCCTCTTAGCGCTCCGAATCTCCACTTGCATTTTCTACAAAAAGAGTGTTTCATAACTGCTCAATCAAAAATATGTTTTATCTCTGTTAACTGAATTTACAGATCAGAAATAAGTTTCACAGAATGCATCTGTGTAGTTTTTATTTGAAGATATTCTTTTTCCCAATGTAGGCCTCTTAGCGCTTAGCATGTCCAATTGCAGTTTCTACAGAAAGAGTGTTTCAGAACGGCTCAATCAAAAGTAAGGTTCAACTCTGTTAGTTGAATGCACAGAACAGTAAGAATTTTCACAGAATGCTACTGTGTAGTTTATATTTGAATATATTCCTTTTTCCACTATTACCCTCTTAGCGCTCCGAATGTCCACTTGCATTTTCTACAGAAAGAGTGTTCAGAACTGCGCAATCAAAAGTATGGTTTAACTCTGTTAGCTTAATGAACATATCAGAAATAAGTTTCACACAATGCTTCTGTGTAGTTTTTATTTGAAGATATTATTTTTCCCAATAGATGCCTCTTAGCGCTCAGAATGTCCAATTGCAGTTTCTACAGAAAGAGTGTTTCAGAAAGGCTCAATCAAAAGTAAGGTTCAACTCTGTTAGTTGAATGCACAGAACAGAAAGAAGTTTCATACAATGCTTCGGTGTAGTTTATATTTGAACATATTCTTTTTTCCACTATTACCCACTTAGCGCTAGGAATGTCCAGTTGCATTTCCTACAGACAGAGTGTTTCAAAACTGCTCAATCAAAAGTATGGTTTAACTCTGTTAGCTGAATGCTCAGATCAGAAAGAAGTTTCACAGAATGCTTCTGTGTAGTTTATATTTGAATATATTCCTTTTTCCACTACTACTCTCTTAGCGCTCCAAATGTCCAGTTGCATTTTCTACAGAAAGAGTGTTCAGATCTGCTCAATCAAAAGTATGGTTTAACTCTGTTAGCTGAATGCACAGATCAGAAAGAAGTTTCACAGAATGATTCTGTGTAGTTTATATTTGGAGACATTCCTTTTTCCACTATTACCCTCTTAGCGCTCCGAATCTCCACTTGCATATTCTACAGAAAGAGTGTTTCAGAACGGCTCAATCAAAACTAAGGTTCAACTCTTTTAGTTGAACAAACAGAACAGAAAGAAGTTTCACACAATTCTTCTGTGTAGTTTTTATTTGTAGACATTCTTTTTCCCAATATAGGCCTCTTAGCGATCAGAATGTCCAATTGCAGTTTCTACAGAAAGAGTGTTTCAGAACGGCTCAATCAAAAGTAAGGTTCAACTCTGTTAGTTGAATGCACAGAACAGAAAGTAGTTTCATACAATGCTTCTGTGTAGTTTATATTTGAACATATTCTTTTTTCCACTATTACCCACTTAGCGCTACGAATGTCCAGTTGCATTTTCTACAGACAGAGTGTTTCAAAACTGCTCAATCAAAAGTATGGTTTAACTCTGTTAGCTGAATTCTCAGATCAGAAAGAAGTTTCACAGAATGCTTCTGTGTAGTTTATATTTGAATATATTCCTTTTTCCACTAATACGCTCTTAGCACTCCAAATGTCCAGTTGCATTTTCAACAGAAAGAGTGTTCAGATCTGCTCAATCAAAAGTATGGTTTAACTCTGTTAGCTGAATGCACAGATCAGAAAGAAGTTTCACCGAATGATTCTGTGTAGTTTATATTTGAAGACATTCCTTTTTCCACTATTACCCTCTTAGCGCTCCGAATCTCCACTTGCATTTTCTACAAAAAGAGTGTTTCATAACTGGTCAATCAAAAATATGTTTTATGTCTGTTACCTGAATTTACAGATCAGAAATAAGTTTCACAGAATGCATCTGTGTAGTTTTTATTTGAAGATATTCTTTTTCCCAATGTAGGCCTCTTAGCGCTTAGCATGTCCAATTGCAGTTTCTACAGAAACAGTGTTTCAGAACGGCTCAATCAAAAGTAAGGTTCAACTCTGTTAGTTGAATGCACAGAACAGAAAGAATTTTCACAGAATGCTACTGTGTAGTTTATATTTGAATATATTCCTTTTTCCACTATTACCCTCTTAGCGCTCCGGATGTCCACTTGCATTTTCTACAGAAAGAGTGTTCAGAACTGCGCAATCAAAAGTATGGTTTAACTCTGTTAGCTTAATGAACATATCAGAAATAAGTTTCACACAATGCTTCTGTGTAGTTTTTATTTGAAGATATTTTTTTTCCCAATATAGGCCTCTTAGCGCTCAGAATGTCCAATTGCAGATTCTACAGAAAGAGTGTTTCAGAAAGGCTCAATCAAAAGTAAGGTTCAACTCTGTTAGTTGAATGCACAGAACAGAAAGGAGTTTCATACAATGCTTCTGTGTAGTTTATATTTGAACATATTCTCTTTTCCACTATTACCCACATAGCGCTACGAATGTCCAGTTGCATTTTCTACAGACAGAGTGTTTCAAAACTGCTCAATCAAAAGTATGGTTTAACTCTGTTAGCTGTATGCTCAGATCAGAAAGAAGTTTCACAGAATGCTTCTGTGTAGTTTATATTTGAATATATTCCTTTTTCCACTACTACGCTCTTAGCGCTCCAAATGTCCAGTTGCATTTTCAACAGCAAGAGTGTTCAGATCTGCTCAATCAAAAGTATGGTTTAAGTCTGTTAGCTGAATGCACAGATCAGAAAGAAGTTTCAGCGAATGATTCTGTGTAGTTTATATTTGAAGACATTCCTTTTTCCACTATTACCCTCTTAGCGCTCCGAATCTCCACTTGCATTTTCTACAAAAAGAGTGTTTCATAACTGCTCAATCAAAAATATGTTTTATCTCTGTTCACTGAATTTACAGATCAGAAATAAGTTTCACAGAATGCATCTGTGTAGTTTATATTTGAAGATATTCTTTTTCCCAATGTAGGCCTCTTAGCGCTTAGCATGTCCAATTGCACTTTCTACAGAAACAGTGTTTCAGAACGGCTCAATCAAAAGTAAGGTTCAACTCTGTTAGTTGAATGCACAGAACAGAAAGAATTTTCACAGAATGCTACTGTGTAGTTTATATTTGAATATATTCCTTTTTCCACTATTACCCTCTTAGCGCTCCGAATGTTCACTTGCATTTTCTACAGAAAGAGTGTTCAGAACTGCGCAATCAAAAGTATGGTTTAACTCTGTTAGCTTAATGAACATATCAGAAATAAGTTTCACACAATGCTTCTGTGTAGTTTTTATTTGAATATATTATTTTTCCCAATATAGGCCTCTTAGCGCTCAGAATGTCCAAATGCAGATTCTACAGAAAGAGTGTTTCAGAAAGGCTCAATCAAAAGTAAGGTTCAACTCTGTTAGTTGAATGCACAGAACAGAAAGAAGTTTCATACAATGCTTCTGTGTAGTTTATATTTGAACATATTCTTTTTTCCACTATTACCCACTTAGCGCTACGAATGTCCAGTTGCATTTTCTACAGACAGAGTGTTTCAAAACTGCTCAATCAAAAGTATGGTTTAACTCTGTTAGCTGAATGCTCAGATCAGAAAGAAGTTTCACAGAATGCTTCTGTGTAGTTTATATTTGAATATATTCCTTTTTCCACTACTAGTCTCTTAGCGTTCCAAATGTCCAGTTGCATTTTCTACAGAAAGAGTGTTCAGATCTGCTCAATCAAAAGTATGGTTTAACTCTGTTAGCTGAATGCACAGATCACAAAGAAGTTTCACAGAATGATTCTGTGTAGTTTATATTTGGAGACATTCCTTTTTCCACTATTACCCTCTTAGCGCTCCGAATCTCCACTTGCATTTTCTACAGAAAGAGTGTTTCAGAACGGCTCAATCAAAACTAAGGTTCAACTCTTTTAGTTGAACAAACAGAACAGAAAGAAGTTTCACACAATTCTTCTGTGTAGTTTTTATTTGTAGACATTCTTTTTCCCAATATAGGCCTCTTAGCGCTCACAATGTCCAATTGCAGTTTCTACAGAAACAGTGTTTCAGAACGGCTCAATCAAAAGTAAGGTTCAACTCTGTTAGTTGAATGCACAGAACAGAAAGAAGTTTCATACAATGCTTCTGTGTAGTTTATATTTGAACATATTCTCTTTTCCACTATTACCCACTTAGCGCTACGAATGTCCAGTTGCATTTTCTACAGACAGAGTGTTTCAAAACTGCTCAATCAAATGTATGGTTTAACTCTGTTAGCTGAATGCTCAGATCAGAAAGAAGTTTCACAGAATGCTTCTGTGTAGTTTATATTTGAATATATTCTTTTTCCACTAATACGCTCTTAGCGCTCCAAATGTCCATTTGCATTTTCAACAGAAAGAGTGTTCAGATCTGCTCAATCAAAAGTATGGTTTAACTCTGTTAGCTGAATGCACAGATCAGTAAGAAGTTTCACCGAATGATTCTGTGTAGTTTATATTTGAAGACATTCCTTTTTCCACTATTACCCTCTTAGCGCTCCGAATCTCCACTTGCATTTTCTACAAAAAGAGTGTTTCATAACTGCTCAATCAAAAATATGTTTTATCTCTGTTCACTGAATTTACAGATCAGAAATAAGTTTCACAGAATGCATCTGTGTAGTTTATATTTGAAGATATTCTTTTTCCCAATGTAGGCCTCTTAGCGCTTAGCATGTCCAATTGCAGTTTCTACAGAAACAGTGTTTCAGAACGGCTCAATCAAAAGTAAGGTTCAACTCTGTTAGTTGAATGCACAGAACAGAAAGAATTTTCACAGAATGCTACTGTGTAGTTTATATTTGAATATATTCCTTTTTCCACTATTACCCTCTTAGCGCTCCGAATGTTCACTTGCATTTTCTACAGAAAGAGTGTTCAGAACTGCGCAATCAAAAGTATGGTTTAACTCTGTTAGCTTAATGAACATATCAGAAATAAGTTTCACACAATGCTTCTGTGTAGTTTTTATTTGAATATATTATTTTTCCCAATATAGGCCTCTTAGCGCTCAGAATGTCCAAATGCAGATTCTACAGAAAGAGTGTTTCAGAAAGGCTCAATCAAAAGTAAGGTTCAACTCTGTTAGTTGAATGCACAGAACAGAAAGAAGTTTCATACAATGCTTCTGTGTAGTTTATATTTGAACATATTCTTTTTTCCACTATTACCCACTTAGCGCTACGAATGTCCAGTTGCATTTTCTACAGACAGAGTGTTTCAAAACTGCTCAATCAAAAGTATGGTTTAACTCTGTTAGCTGAATGCTCAGATCAGAAAGAAGTTTCACAGAATGCTTCTGTGTAGTTTATATTTGAATATATTCCTTTTTCCACTACTAGTCTCTTAGCGTTCCAAATGTCCAGTTGCATTTTCTACAGAAAGAGTGTTCAGATCTGCTCAATCAAAAGTATGGTTTAACTCTGTTAGCTGAATGCAGAGATCAGAAAGAAGTTTCACAGAATGATTCTGTGTAGTTTATATTTGGAGACATTCCTTTTTCCACTATTACCCTCTTAGCGCTCCAAATCTCCACTTGCATTTTCTACAGAAAGAGTGTTTCAGAACGGCTCAATCAAAACTAAGGTTCAACTCTTTTAGTTGAACAAACAGAACAGAAAGAAGTTTCACACAATTCTTCTGTGTAGTTTTTATTTGTAGACATTCTTTTTCCCAATATAGGCCTCTTAGCGCTCACAATGTCCAATTGCAGTTTCTACAGAAACAGTGTTTCAGAACGGCTCAATCAAAAGTAAGGTTCAACTCTGTTAGTTGAATGCACAGAACAGAAAGAAGTTTCATACAATGCTTCTGTGTAGTTTATATTTGAACATATTCTCTTTTCCACTATTACCCACTTAGCGCTACGAATGTCCAGTTGCATTTTCTACAGACAGAGTGTTTCAAAACTGCTCAATCAAATGTATGGTTTAACTCTGTTAGCTGAATGCTCAGATCAGAAAGAAGTTTCACAGAATGCTTCTGTGTAGTTTATATTTGAATATATTCTTTTTCCACTAATACGCTCTTAGCGCTCCAAATGTCCATTTGCATTTTCAACAGAAAGAGTGTTCAGATCTGCTCAATCAAAAGTATGGTTTAACTCTGTTAGCTGAATGCACAGATCAGTAAGAAGTTTCACCGAATGATTCTGTGTAGTTTATATTTGAAGACATTCCTTTTTCCACTATTACCCTCTTAGCGCTCCGAATCTCCACTTGCATTTTCTACAAAAAGAGTGTTTCATAACTGCTCAATCAAAAATATGTTTTATCTCTGTTCACTGAATTTACAGATCAGAAATAAGTTTCACAGAATGCATCTGTGTAGTTTATATTTGAAGATATTCTTTTTCCCAATGTAGGCCTCTTAGCGCTTAGCATGTCCAATTGCAGTTTCTACAGAAACAGTGTTTCAGAACGGCTCAATCAAAAGTAAGGTTCAACTCTGTTAGTTGAATGCACAGAACAGAAAGAATTTTCACAGAATGCTACTGTGTAGTTTATATTTGAATATATTCCTTTTTCCACTATTACCCTCTTAGCGCTCCGAATGTTCACTTGCATTTTCTACAGAAACAGTGTTCAGAACTGCGCAATCAAAAGTATGGTTTAACTCTGTTAGCTTAATGAACATATCAGAAATAAGTTTCACACAATGCTTCTGTGTAGTTTTTATTTGAATATATTATTTTTCCCAATATAGGCCTCTTAGCGCTCAGAATGTCCAAATGCAGATTCTACAGAAAGAGAGTTTCAGAAAGGCTCAATCAAAAGTAAGGTTCAACTCTGTTAGTTGAATGCACAGAACAGAAAGAAGTTTCATACAATGCTTCTGTGTAGTTTATATTTGAACATATTCTTTTTTCCACTATTACCCACTTAGCGCTACGAATGTCCAGTTGCATTTTCTACAGACAGAGTGTTTCAAAACTGCTCAATCAAAAGTATGGTTTAACTCTGTTAGCTGAATGCTCAGATCAGAAAGAAGTTTCACAGAATGCTTCTGTGTAGTTTATATTTGAATATATTCCTTTTTCCACTACTAGTCTCTCAGCGTTCCAAATGTCCAGTTGCATTTTCTACAGAAAGAGTGTTCAGATCTGCTCAATCAAAAGTATGGTTTAACTCTGTTAGCTGAATGCACAGATCACAAAGAAGTTTCACAGAATGATTCTGTGTAGTTTATATTTGGAGACATTCCTTTTTCCACTATTACCCTCTTAGCGCTCCGAATCTCCACTTGCATTTTCTACAGAAAGAGTGTTTCAGAACGGCTCAATCAAAACTAAGGTTCAACTCTTTTAGTTGAACAAACAGAACAGAAAGAAGTTTCACACAATTCTTCTGTGTAGTTTTTATTTGTAGACATTCTTTTTCCCAATATAGGCCTCTTAGCGCTCACAATGTCCAATTGCAGTTTCTACAGAAACAGTGTTTCAGAACGGCTCAATCAAAAGTAAGGTTCAACTCTGTTAGTTGAATGCACAGAACAGAAAGAAGTTTCATACAATGCTTCCGTGTAGTTTATATTTGAACATATTCTCTTTTCCACTATTACCCACTTAGCGCTACGAATGTCCAGTTGCATTTTCTACAGACAGAGTGTTTCAAAACTGCTCAATCAAATGTATGGTTTAACTCTGTTAGCTGAATGCTCAGATCAGAAAGAAGTTTCACAGAATGCTTCTGTGTAGTTTATATTTGAATATATTCTTTTTCCACTAATACGCTCTTAGCGCTCCAAATGTCCATTTGCATTTTCAACAGAAAGAGTGTTCAGATCTGCTCAATCAAAAGTATGGTTTAACTCTGTTAGCTGAATGCACAGATCAGTAAGAAGTTTCACCGAATGATTCTGTGTAGTTTATATTTGAAGACATTCCTTTTTCCACTATTACCCTCTTAGCGCTCCGAATCTCCACTTGCATTTTCTACAAAAAGAGTGTTTCATAACTGCTCAATCAAAAATATGTTTTATCTCTGTTAACTGAATTTACAGATCAGAAATAAGTTTCACAGAATGCATCTGTGTAGTTTTTATTTGAAGACATTCTTTTTCCCAATGTAGGCCTCTTAGCGCTCAGAATGTCCAATTGCAGTTTCTACAGAAAGAGTGTTTCAGAACGGCTCAATCAAAAGTAAGGTTCAACTCTGTTAGTTGAATGCACAGAACAGAAAGAAGTTTCATACAATGCTTCTGTGTAGTTTATATTTGAACATATTCTGTTTTCCACTATTACCCACTTAGCGCTACGAATGTCCAGTTGCATTTTCTACAGACAGAGTGTTTCAAAACTGCTCAATCAAAAGTATGGTTTAACTCTGTTAGCTGAATGCTCAGATCAGAAAGAAGTTTCACAGAATGCTTCTGTGTAGTTTATATTTGAATATATTCCTTTTTCCACTAATACGCTCTTAGCGCTCCAAATGTCCAGTTGCATTTTCAACAGAAAGAGTGTTCAGATCTGCTCAATCAAAAGTATGGTTTAACTCTGTTAGCTGAATGCACAGATCAGAAAGAAGTTTCACCGAATGATTCTGTGTCGTTTATATTTGAAGACATTCCTTTTTCAACTATTACCCTCTTAGCGCTCCGAATCTCCACTTGCATTTTCTACAAAAAGAGTGTTTCATAACTGCTCAATCAAAAATATGTTTTATCTCTGTTAACTGAATTTACGGATCAGAAATAAGTTTCACGGAATGCATCTGTGTAGGTTTTATTTGAAGATATTCTTTTTCCCAATGTAGGCCTCTTAGCGCTTAGCATGTCCAATTGCAGTTTCTACAGAAACAGTGTTTCAGAAAGGCTCAATCAAAAGTCAGGTTCAACTCTGTTAGTTGAATGCACATAACAGAAAGAAGTTTCATACAATGCTTCTGTGTAGTTTATATTTGAACATATTCTTTTTTCCACTATTACCCACTTAGCGCTACGAATGTCCAGTTGCATTTTCTACAGACAGAGTGTTTCAAAACTGCTCAATCAAAAGTATGGTTTAACTCTGTTAGCTGAATGCTCAGATCAGAAAGAAGTTTCACAGAATGCTTCTGTGTAGTTTATATTTGAATATATTCCTTTTTCCACTACTACTCTCTTAGCGCTCCAAATGTCCAGTTGCATTTTCTACAGAAAGAGTGTTCAGATCTGCTCAATCAAAGTATGGTTTAACTCTGTTAGCTGAATGCACAGATCAGAAAGAAGTTTCACAGAATGATTCTGTGTAGTTTATATTTGGAGACATTCCTTTTTCCACTATTACCCTCTTAGCGCTCCGAATCTCCACTTGCATTTTCTACAGAAAGAGTGTTTCAGAACGGCTCAATCAAAACTAAGGTTCAACTCTTTTAGTTGAACAAACAGAACAGAAAGAAGTTTCACACAATTCTTCTGTGTAGTTTTTATTTGTAGACATTCTTTTTCCCAATATAGGCCTCTTAGCGCTGAGAATGTCCAATTGCAGTTTCTACAGAAAGAGTGTTTCAGAACGGCTCAATCAAAAGTAAGGTTCAACTCTGTTAGTTGAATGCACAGAACAGAAAGTAGTTTCATACAATGCTTCTGTGTAGTTTATATTTGAACATATTCTTTTTTGCTCTATTACCCACTTAGCGCTACGAATGTCCAGTTGCATTTTCTACAGACAGAGTGTTTCAAAACTGCTCAATCAAAAGTATGGTTTAACTCTGTTAGCTGAATGCTCAGATCAGAAAGAAGTTTCACAGAATGCTTCTGTGTAGTTTATATTTGAATATATTCCTTTTTCCACTACTACGCTCTTAGCGCTCCAAATGTCCAGTTGCATTTTCCACAGAAAGAGTGTTCAGATCTGCTCAATCAAAAGTATGGTTTAACTGTGTTAGCTGAATGCACAGATCAGAAAGAAGTTTCACCGAATGATTCTGTGTAGTTTATATTTGAAGACATTCCTTTTTCCACTATTACCCTCTTAGCGCTCCGAATCTCCACTTGCATTTTCTACAAAAAGAGTGTTTCATAACTGCTCAATCAAAAATATGTTTTATCTCTGTTAACTGAATTTACAGATCAGAAATAAGTTTCACAGAATGCATCTGTGTAGTTTTTATTTGAAGATATTCTTTTTCCCAATGTAGGCCTCTTAGCGCTTAGCATGTCCAATTGCAGTTTCTACAGAAAGAGTGTTTCAGAACGGCTCAATCAAAAGTAAGGTTCAACTCTGTTAGTTGAATGCACAGAACAGTAAGAATTTTCACAGAATGCTACTGTGTAGTTTATATTTGAATATATTCCTTTTTCCACTATTACCCTCTTAGCGCTCCGAATGTCCACTTGCATTTTCTACAGAAAGAGTGTTCAGAACTGCGCAATCAAAAGTATGGTTTAACTCTGTTAGCTTAATGAACATATCAGAAATAAGTTTCACACAATGCTTCTGTGTAGTTTTTATTTGAAGATATTATTTTTCCCAATAGATGCCTCTTAGCGCTCAGAATGTCCAATTGCAGTTTCTACAGAAAGAGTGTTTCAGAAAGGCTCAATCAAAAGTAAGGTTCAACTCTGTTAGTTGAATGCACAGAACAGAAAGAAGTTTCATACAATGCTTCGGTGTAGTTTATATTTGAACATATTCTTTTTTCCACTATTACCCACTTAGCGCTACGAATGTCCAGTTGCATTTCCTACAGACAGAGTGTTTCAAAACTGCTCAATCAAAAGTATGGTTTAACTCTGTTAGCTGAATGCTCAGATCAGAAAGAAGTTTCACAGAATGCTTCTGTGTAGTTTATATTTGAATATATTCCTTTTTCCACTACTACTCTCTTAGCGCTCCAAATGTCCAGTTGCATTTTCTACAGAAAGAGTGTTCAGATCTGCTCAATCAAAAGTATGGTTTAACTCTGTTAGCTGAATGCACAGATCAGAAAGAAGTTTCACAGAATGATTCTGTGTAGTTTATATTTGGAGACATTCCTTTTTCCACTATTACCCTCTTAGCGCTCCGAATCTCCACTTGCATATTCTACAGAAAGAGTGTTTCAGAACGGCTCAATCAAAACTAAGGTTCAACTCTTTTAGTTGAACAAACAGAACAGAAAGAAGTTTCACACAATTCTTCTGTGTAGTTTTTATTTGTAGACATTCTTTTTCCCAATATAGGCCTCTTAGCGATCAGAATGTCCAATTGCAGTTTCTACAGAAAGAGTGTTTCAGAACGGCTCAATCAAAAGTAAGGTTCAACTCTGTTAGTTGAATGCACAGAACAGAAAGTAGTTTCATACAATGCTTCTGTGTAGTTTATATTTGAACATATTCTTTTTTCCACTATTACCCACTTAGCGCTACGAATGTCCAGTTGCATTTTCTACAGACAGAGTGTTTCAAAACTGCTCAATCAAAAGTATGGTTTAACTCTGTTAGCTGAATTCTCAGATCAGAAAGAAGTTTCACAGAATGCTTCTGTGTAGTTTATATTTGAATATATTCCTTTTTCCACTAATACGCTCTTAGCACTCCAAATGTCCAGTTGCATTTTCAACAGAAAGAGTGTTCAGATCTGCTCAATCAAAAGTATGGTTTAACTCTGTTAGCTGAATGCACAGATCAGAAAGAAGTTTCACCGAATGATTCTGTGTAGTTTATATTTGAAGACATTCCTTTTTCCACTATTACCCTCTTAGCGCTCCGAATCTCCACTTGCATTTTCTACAAAAAGAGTGTTTCATAACTGGTCAATCAAAAATATGTTTTATGTCTGTTACCTGAATTTACAGATCAGAAATAAGTTTCACAGAATGCATCTGTGTAGTTTTTATTTGAAGATATTCTTTTTCCCAATGTAGGCCTCTTAGCGCTTAGCATGTCCAATTGCAGTTTCTACAGAAACAGTGTTTCAGAACGGCTCAATCAAAAGTAAGGTTCAACTCTGTTAGTTGAATGCACAGAACAGAAAGAATTTTCACAGAATGCTACTGTGTAGTTTATATTTGAATATATTCCTTTTTCCACTATTACCCTCTTAGCGCTCCGGATGTCCACTTGCATTTTCTACAGAAAGAGTGTTCAGAACTGCGCAATCAAAAGTATGGTTTAACTCTGTTAGCTTAATGAACATATCAGAAATAAGTTTCACACAATGCTTCTGTGTAGTTTTTATTTGAAGATATTTTTTTTCCCAATATAGGCCTCTTAGCGCTCAGAATGTCCAATTGCAGATTCTACAGAAAGAGTGTTTCAGAAAGGCTCAATCAAAAGTAAGGTTCAACTCTGTTAGTTGAATGCACAGAACAGAAAGGAGTTTCATACAATGCTTCTGTGTAGTTTATATTTGAACATATTCTCTTTTCCACTATTACCCACATAGCGCTACGAATGTCCAGTTGCATTTTCTACAGACAGAGTGTTTCAAAACTGCTCAATCAAAAGTATGGTTTAACTCTGTTAGCTGTATGCTCAGATCAGAAAGAAGTTTCACAGAATGCTTCTGTGTAGTTTATATTTGAATATATTCCTTTTTCCACTACTACGCTCTTAGCGCTCCAAATGTCCAGTTGCATTTTCAACAGCAAGAGTGTTCAGATCTGCTCAATCAAAAGTATGGTTTAAGTCTGTTAGCTGAATGCACAGATCAGAAAGAAGTTTCAGCGAATGATTCTGTGTAGTTTATATTTGAAGACATTCCTTTTTCCACTATTACCCTCTTAGCGCTCCGAATCTCCACTTGCATTTTCTACAAAAAGAGTGTTTCATAACTGCTCAATCAAAAATATGTTTTATCTCTGTTCACTGAATTTACAGATCAGAAATAAGTTTCACAGAATGCATCTGTGTAGTTTATATTTGAAGATATTCTTTTTCCCAATGTAGGCCTCTTAGCGCTTAGCATGTCCAATTGCAGTTTCTACAGAAACAGTGTTTCAGAACGGCTCAATCAAAAGTAAGGTTCAACTCTGTTAGTTGAATGCACAGAACAGAAAGAATTTTCACAGAATGCTACTGTGTAGTTTATATTTGAATATATTCCTTTTTCCACTATTACCCTCTTAGCGCTCCGAATGTTCACTTGCATTTTCTACAGAAAGAGTGTTCAGAACTGCGCAATCAAAAGTATGGTTTAACTCTGTTAGCTTAATGAACATATCAGAAATAAGTTTCACACAATGCTTCTGTGTAGTTTTTATTTGAATATATTATTTTTCCCAATATAGGCCTCTTAGCGCTCAGAATGTCCAAATGCAGATTCTACAGAAAGAGTGTTTCAGAAAGGCTCAATCAAAAGTAAGGTTCAACTCTGTTAGTTGAATGCACAGAACAGAAAGAAGTTTCATACAATGCTTCTGTGTAGTTTATATTTGAACATATTCTTTTTTCCACTATTACCCACTTAGCGCTACGAATGTCCAGTTGCATTTTCTACAGACAGAGTGTTTCAAAACTGCTCAATCAAAAGTATGGTTTAACTCTGTTAGCTGAATGCTCAGATCAGAAAGAAGTTTCACAGAATGCTTCTGTGTAGTTTATATTTGAATATATTCCTTTTTCCACTACTAGTCTCTTAGCGTTCCAAATGTCCAGTTGCATTTTCTACAGAAAGAGTGTTCAGATCTGCTCAATCAAAAGTATGGTTTAACTCTGTTAGCTGAATGCACAGATCAGAAAGAAGTTTCACAGAATGATTCTGTGTAGTTTATATTTGGAGACATTCCTTTTTCCACTATTACCCTCTTAGCGCTCCGAATCTCCACTTGCATTTTCTACAGAAAGAGTGTTTCAGAACGGCTCAATCAAAACTAAGGTTCAACTCTTTTAGTTGAACAAACAGAACAGAAAGAAGTTTCACACAATTCTTCTGTGTAGTTTTTATTTGTAGACATTCTTTTTCCCAATATAGGCCTCTTAGCGCTCACAATGTCCAATTGCAGTTTCTACAGAAACAGTGTTTCAGAACGGCTCAATCAAAAGTAAGGTTCAACTCTGTTAGTTGAATGCACAGAACAGAAAGAAGTTTCATACAATGCTTCTGTGTAGTTTATATTTGAACATATTCTCTTTTCCACTATTACCCACTTAGCGCTACGAATGTCCAGTTGCATTTTCTACAGACAGAGTGTTTCAAAACTGCTCAATCAAATGTATGGTTTAACTCTGTTAGCTGAATGCTCAGATCAGAAAGAAGTTTCACAGAATGCTTCTGTGTAGTTTATATTTGAATATATTCTTTTTCCACTAATACGCTCTTAGCGCTCCAAATGTCCATTTGCATTTTCAACAGAAAGAGTGTTCAGATCTGCTCAATCAAAAGTATGGTTTAACTCTGTTAGCTGAATGCACAGATCAGTAAGAAGTTTCACCGAATGATTCTGTGTAGTTTATATTTGAAGACATTCCTTTTTCCACTATTACCCTCTTAGCGCTCCGAATCTTCACTTGCATTTTCTACAAAAAGAGTGTTTCATAACTGCTCAATCAAAAATATGTTTTATCTCTGTTAACTGAATTTACAGATCAGAAATAAGTTTCACAGAATGCATCTGTGTAGTTTTTATTTGAAGACATTCTTTTTCCCAATGTAGGCCTCTTAGCGCTCAGCATGTCCAATTGCAGTTTCTACAGAAAGAGTGTTTCAGAACGGCTCAATCAAAAGTAAGGTTCAACTCTGTTAGTTGAATGCACAGAACAGAAAGAAGTTTCATACAATGCTTCTGTGTAGTTTATATTTGAACATATTCTTTTTTCCACTATTACCCACTTAGCGCTACGAATGTCCAGTTGCATTTTCTACAGACAGAGTGTTTCAAAACTGCTCAATCAAAAGTATGGTTTAACTCTGTTAGCTGAATGCTCAGATCAGAAAGAAGTTTCACAGAATGCTTCTGTGTAGTTTATATTTGAATATATTCCTTTTTCCACTAATACGCTCTTAGCGCTCAAAATGTCCAGTTGCATTTTCAACAGAAAGAGTGTTCAGATCTGCTCAATCAAAAGTATGGTTTAACTCTGTTAGCTGAATGCACAGATCAGAAAGAAGTTTCACCGAATGATTCTGTGTCGTTTATATTTGAAGACATTCCTTTTTCAACTATTACCCTCTTAGCGCTCCGAATCTCCACTTGCATTTTCTACAAAAAGAGTGTTTCATAACTGCTCAATCAAAAATATGTTTTATCTCTGTTAACTGAATTTACAGATCAGAAATAAGTTTCACGGAATGCATCTGTGTAGGTTTTATTTGAAGATATTCTTTTTCCCAATGTAGGCCTCTTAGCGCTTAGCATGTCCAATTGCAGTTTCTACAGAAACAGTGTTTCAGAAAGGCTCAATCAAAAGTCAGGTTCAACTCTGTTAGTTGAATGCACATAACAGAAAGAAGTTTCATACAATGCTTCTGTGTAGTTTATATTTGAACATATTCTTTTTTCCTCTATTACCCACTTAGCGCTACGAATGTCCAGTTGCATTTTCTACAGACAGAGTGTTTCAAAACTGCTCAATCAAAAGTATGGTTTAACTCTGTTAGCTGAATGCTCAGATCAGAAAGAAGTTTCACAGAATGCTTCTGTGTAGTTTATATTTGAATATATTCCTTTTTCCACTACTACGCTCTTAGCGCTCCAAATGTCCAGTTGCATTTTCAACAGAAAGAGTGTTCAGATCTGCTCAATCAAAAGTATGGTTTAACTCTGTTAGCTGAATGCACAGATCAGAAAGAAGTTTCACCGAATGATTCTGTGTAGTTTATATTTGAAGACATTCCTTTTTCCATTATTACCCTCTTAGCGCTCCGAATCTCCACTTGCATTTTCTACAAAAAGAGTGTTTCATAACTGCTCAATCAAAAATATGTTTTATCTCTGTTAACTGAATTTACAGATCAGAAATAAGTTTCACAGAATGCATCTGTGTAGTTTTTATTTGAAGATATTCTTTTTCCCAATGTAGGCCTCTTAGCGCTTAGCATGTCCAATTGCAGTTTCTACAGAAAGAGTGTTTCAGAACGGCTCAATCAAAAGTAAGGTTCAACTCTGTTAGTTGAATGCACAGAACAGTAAGAATTTTCACAGAATGCTACTGTGTAGTTTATATTTGAATATATTCCTTTTTCCACTATTACCCTCTTAGCGCTCCGAATGTCCACTTGCATTTTCTACAGAAAGAGTGTTCAGAACTGCGCAATCAAAAGTATGGTTTAACTCTGTTAGCTTAATGAACATATCAGAAAGAAGTTTCACACAATTCTTCTGTGTAGTTTTTATTTGAAGATATTATTTTTCCCAATAGAGGCCTCTTAGCGCTCAGAATGTCCAATTGCAGTTTCTACAGAAAGAGTGTTTCAGAAAGGCTCAATCAAAAGTAAGGTTCAACTCTGTTAGTTGAATGCACAGAACAGAAAGAAGTTTCATACAATGCTTCGGTGTAGTTTATATTTGAACATATTCTTTTTTCCACTATTACCCACTTAGCGCTAGGAATGTCCAGTTGCATTTCCTACAGACAGAGTGTTTCAAAACTGCTCAATCAAAAGTATGGTTTAACTCTGTTAGCTGAATGCTCAGATCAGAAAGAAGTTTCACAGAATGCTTCTGTGTAGTTTATATTTGAATATATTCCTTTTTCCACTACTACTCTCTTAGCGCTCCAAATGTCCAGTTGCATTTTCTACAGAAAGAGTGTTCAGATCTGCTCAATCAAAAGTATGGTTTAATTCTGTTAGCTGAATGCACAGATCAGAAAGAAGTTTCACAGAATGATTCTGTGTAGTTTATATTTGGAGACATTCCTTTTTCCACTATTACCCTCTTAGCGCTCCGAATCTCCACTTGCATATTCTACAGAAAGAGTGTTTCAGAACGGCTCAATCAAAACTAAGGTTCAACTCTTTTAGTTGAACAAACAGAACAGAAAGAAGTTTCACACAATTCTTCTGTGTAGTTTTTATTTGTAGACATTCTTTTTCCCAATATAGGCCTCTTAGCTCTCAGAATGTCCAATTGCAGTTTCTACAGAAAGAGTGTTTCAGAACGGCTCAATCAAAAGTAAGGTTCAACTCTGTTAGTTGAATGCACAGAACAGAAAGTAGTTTCATACAATGCTTCTGTGTAGTTTATATTTGAACATATTCTTTTTTCCACTATTACCCACTTAGCGCTACGAATGTCCAGTTGCATTTTCTACAGACAGAGTGTTTCAAAACTGCTCAATCAAAAGTATGGTTTAACTCTGTTAGCTGAATGCTCAGATCAGAAAGAAGTTTCACAGAATGCTTCTGTGTAGTTTATATTTGAATATATTCCTTTTTCCACTAATACGCTCTTAGCACTCCAAATGTCCAGTTGCATTTTCAACAGAAAGAGTGTTCAGATCTGCTCAATCAAAAGTATGGTTTAACTCTGTTAGCTGAATGCACAGATCAGAAAGAAGTTTCACCGAATGATTCTGTGTAGTTTATATTTGAAGACATTCCTTTTTCCACTATTACCCTCTTAGCGCTCCGAATCTCCACTTGCATTTTCTACAAAAAGAGTGTTTCATAACTGGTCAATCAAAAATATGTTTTATGTCTGTTAACTGAATTTACAGATCAGAAATAAGTTTCACAGAATGCATCTGTGTAGTTTTTATTTGAAGATATTCTTTTTCCCAATGTAGGCCTCTTAGCGCTTAGCAGGTCCAATTGCAGTTTCTACAGAAAGAGTGTTTCAGAACGGCTCAATCAAAAGTAAGGTTCAACTCTGTTAGTTGAATGCACAGAACAGAAAGAATTTTCACAGAATGCTACTGTGTAGTTTATATTTGAAATATTCCTTTTTCCACTATTACCCTCTTAGCGCTCCGAATGTCCACTTGCATTTTCTACAGAAAGAGTGTTCAGAATTGCGCAATCAAAAGTATGGTTTAACTCTGTTAGCTTAATGAACATATCAGAAATAAGTTTCACACAATGCTTCTGTGTAGTTTTTATTTGAAGATATTTTTTTTCCCAATATAGGCCTCTTAGCGCTCAGAATGTCCAATTGCAGATTCTACAGAAAGAGTGTTTCAGAAAGGCTCAATCAAAAGTAAGGTTCAACTCTGTTAGTTGAATGCACAGAACAGAAAGGAGTTTCATAGAATGCTTCTGTGTAGTTTATATTTGAACATATTCTCTTTTCCACTATTACCCACATAGCGCTACGAATGTCCAGTTGCATTTTCTACAGACAGAGTGTTTCAAAACTGCTCAATCAAAAGTATGGTTTAACTCTGTTAGCTGTATGCTCAGATCAGAAAGAAGTTTCACAGAATGCTTCTGTGTAGTTTATATTTGAATATATTCCTTTTTCCACTACTACGCTCTTAGCGCTCCAAATGTCCAGTTGCATTTTCAACAGAAAGAGTGTTCAGATCTGCTCAATCAAAAGTATGGTTTAAGTCTGTTAGCTGAATGCACAGATCAGAAAGAAGTTTCACCGAATGATTCTGTGTAGTTTATATTTGAAGACATTCGTTTTTCCACTATTACCCTCTTAGCGCTCCGAATCTCCACTTGCATTTTCTACAAAAAGAGTGTTTCATAACTGCTCAATCAAAAATATGTTTTATCTCTGTTAACTGAATTTACAGATCAGAAATAAGTTTCACAGAATGCATCTGTGTAGTTTATATTTGAAGATATTCTTTTTCCCAATGTAGGCCTCTGAGCGCTTAGCATGTCCAATTGCAGTTTCTACAGAAACAGTGTTTCAGAACGGCTCAATCAAAAGTAAGGTTGAACTGTGTTAGTTGAATGCACAGAACAGAAAGAATTTTCACAGAATGCTACTGTGTAGTTTATATTTGAATATATTCCTTTTTCCACTATTACCCTCTTAGCGCTCCGAATGTTCACTTGCATTTTCTACAGAAAGAGTGTTCAGAACTGCGCAATCAAAAGTATGGTTTAACTCTGTTAGCTTAATGAACATATCAGAAATAAGTTTCACACAATGCTTCTGTGTAGTTTTTATTTGAATATATTATTTTTCCCAATATAGGCCTCTTAGCGCTCAGAATGTCCAAATGCAGATTCTACAGAAAGAGTGTTTCAGAAAGGCTCAATCAAAAGTAAGGTTCAACTCTGTTAGTTGAATGCACAGAACAGAAAGAAGTTTCATACAATGCTTCTGTGTAGTTTATATTTGAACATATTCTTTTTTCCACTATTACCCACTTAGCGCTACGAATGTCCAGTTGCATTTTCTACAGACAGAGTGTTTCAAAACTGCTCAATCAAAAGTATGGTTTAACTCTGTTAGCTGAATGCTCAGATCAGAAAGAAGTTTCACAGAATGCTTCTGTGTAGTTTATATTTGAATATATTCCTTTTTCCACTACTAGTCTCTTAGCGTTCCAAATGTCCAGTTGCATTTTCTACAGAAAGAGTGTTCAGATCTGCTCAATCAAAAGTATGGTTTAACTCTGTTAGCTGAATGCACAGATCAGAAAGAAGTTTCACAGAATGATTCTGTGTAGTTTATATTTGGAGACATTCCTTTTTCCACTATTACCCTCTTAGCGCTCCGAATCTCCACTTGCATTTTCTACAGAAAGAGTGTTTCAGAACGGCTCAATCAAAACTAAGGTTCAACTCTTTTAGTTGAACAAACAGAACAGAAAGAAGTTTCACACAATTCTTCTGTGTAGTTTTTATTTGTAGACATTCTTTTTCCCAATATAGGCCTCTTAGCGCTCACAATGTCCAATTGCAGTTTCTACAGAAAGAGTGTTTCAGAACGGCTCAATCAAAAGTAAGGTTCAACTCTGTTAGTTGAATGCACAGAACAGAAAGAAGTTTCATACAAGGCTTCTGTGTAGTTTATATTTGAACATATTCTCTTTTCCCCTATTACCCACATAGCGCTACGAATGTCCACTTGCATTTTCTACAGACAGAGTGTTTCAAAACTGCTCAATCAAAAGTATGGTTTAACTCTGTTAGCTGAATGCTCAGATCAGAAAGAAGTTTCACAGAATGCTTCTGTGTAGTTTATATTTGAATATATTCCTTTTTCCACTACTACGCTCTTATCGCTCCAAATGTCCAGTTGCATTTTCTACAGAAAGAGTGTTCAGATCTGCTCAATCAAAAGTATGGTTTAACTCTGTTAGCTGAATGCACAGATCAGAAAGAAGTTTCACCGAATGATTCTGTGTAGTTTATATTTGAAGACATTCCTTTTTCCACTATTACCCTCTTAGCGCTCCGAATCTCCACTTGCATTTTCTACAAAAAGAGTGTTTCATAACTGCTCAATCAAAAATATGTTTTATCTCTGTTAACTGAATTTACAGATCAGAAATAAGTTTCACAGAATGCATCTGTGTAGTTTTTATTTGAAGATATTCTTTTTCCCAATGTAGGCCTCTTAGCGCTTAGCATATCCAATTGCAGTTTCTACAGAAAGAGTGTTTCAGAACGGCTCAATCAAAAGTAAGGTTCAACTCTGTTAGTTGAATGCACAGAACAGAAAGAATTTTCACAGAATGCTACTGTGTAGTTTATATTTGAATATATTCCTTTTTCCACTATTACCCTCTTAGCGCTCCTAATGTCCACTTGCATTTTCTACAGAAAGAGTGTTCAGAACTGCGCAATCAAAAGTATGGTTTAACTCTGTTAGCTTAATGAACATATCAGAAATAAGTTTCACACAATGCTTCTGTGTAGTTTTTATTTGAAGATATTATTTTTCCCAATAGAGGCCTCTTAGCGCTCAGAATGTCCAATTGCAGTTTCTACAGAAAGAGTGTTTCAGAAAGGCTCAATCAAAAGTAAGGTTCAACTCTGTTAGTTGAATGCACAGAAGAGAAAGTAGTTTCATACAATGCTTCTGTGTAGTTTATATTTGAACATATTCTTTTTTCCACTATTACCCACTTAGCGCTACGAATGTCCAGTTGAATTTTCTACAGACAGAGTGTTTCAAAACTGCTCAATCAAAAGTATGGTTTAACTCTGTTAGCTGAATGCTCAGATCAGAAAGAAGTTTCACAGAATGCTTCTGTGTAGTTTATATTTGAATATATTCCTTTTTCCACTACTACTCTCTTAGCGCTCCAAATGTCGAGTTGCATTTTCTTCAGAAAGAGTGTTCAGATCTGCTCAATCAAAAGTATGGTTTAACTCTGTTAGCTGAATGCACAGATCAGAAAGAAGTTTCACAGAATGATTCTGTGTAGTTTATATTTGGAGACATTCCTTTTTCCACTATTACCCTCTTAGCGCTCCGAATCTCCACTTGCATTTTCTACAAAAAGAGTGTTTCATAACTGCTCAATATGTTTTATCTCTGTTAACTGAATTTACAGATCAGAAATAAGTTTCACAGAATGCATCTGTGTAGTTTTTATTTGAAGATATTCTTTTTCCCAATGTAGGCCTCTTAGCGCTCAGCATGTCCAATTGCAGTTTCTACAGAAAGAGTGTTTCAGAACGGCTCAATCAAAAGTAAGGTTCAACTCTGTTAGTTGAATGCACAGAACAGAAAGTAGTTTCATACAATGCTTCTGTGTAGTTTATATTTGAACATATTCTTTTTTCTACTATTACCCACTTAGCGCTACGAATGTCCAGTTGCATTTTCTACAGACAGAGTGTTTCAAAACTGCTCAATCAAAAGTATGGTTTAACTCTGTTACCTGAATGCTCAGATCAGAAAGAAGTTTCACAGAATGCTTCTGTGTAGTTTATATTTGAATATATTCCTTTTTCCACTACTACGCTCTTAGCGCTCCAAATGTCCAGTTGCATTTTCTACAGAAAGAGTGTTCAGATCTGCTCAATCAAAAGTATGGTTTAACTCTGTTAGCTGAATGCACAGATCAGAAAGAAGTTTCACCGAATGATTCTGTGTAGTTTATATTTGAAGACATTCCTTTTTCCACTATTACCCCCTTAGCGCTCCGAATCTCCACTTGCATTTTCTACAAAAAGAGTGTTTCATAACGGCTCAATCAAAAATATGTTTTATCTCTGTTAACTGAATTTACAGATCAGAAATAAGTTTCACAGAATGCATCTGTGTAGTTTTTATTTCAAGATATTCTTTTTCCCAATGTAGGCCTCTTAGCGCTTAGCATGTCCAATTGCAGTTTCTACAGAAAGAGTGTTTCAGAACGGCTCAATCAAAAGTAAGGTTCAACTCTGTTAGTTGAATGCACAGAACAGAAAGAATTTTCACAGAATCCTACTGTGTAGTTTATATTTGAATATATTCCTTTTTCCACTATTACCCTCTTAGCGCTCCGAATGTCCACTTGCATTTTCTACAGAGAGAGTGTTCAGAACTGCGCAATCAAAAGTATGGTTTAACTCTGTTAGCTTAATGAACATATCAGAAATAAGTTTCACACAATGCTTCTGTGTAGTTTTTATTTGAAGATATTATTTTTCCCAATATAGTCCTCTTAGCGCTCAGAATGTCCAATTGCAGTTTCTACAGAAAGAGTGTTTCGGAAAGGCTCAAACAAAAGTAAGGTTCAACTCTGTTAGTTGAATTCACAGAACAGAAAGAAGTTTCATACAATGCTTCTGTGTAGTTTATATTTGAACATAATCTTTTTTCCACTATTACCCACTTAGCGCTACGAATGTCCAGTTGCATTTTCTACAGACAGAGTGTTTCAAAACTGCTCAATCAAAAGTATGGTTTAACTCTGTTAGCTGAATGCTCAGATCAGAAAGAAGTTTCACAGAATGCTTCTGTGTAGTTTATATTTGAATATATTCCTTTTTCCACTACTACTCTCTTAGCGCTCCAAATGTCCAGTTGCATTTTCTACAGAAAGAGTGTTCAGATGTGCTCAATCAAAAGTATGGTTTAACTCTGTTAGCTGAATGCACAGATCAGAAAGAAGTTTCACAGAATGATTCTGTGTAGTTTATATTTGGAGACATTCCTTTTTCCACTATTACCCCCTTAGCGCTCCGAATCTCCACTTGCATTTTCTACAGAAAGGGTGTTTCAGAACGGCTCAATCAAAACTAAGGTTCAACTCTTTTAGTTGAACAAACAGAACAGAAAGTAGTTTCACACAATTCTTCTGTGTAGTTTTTATTTGTAGACATTCTTTTTCCCAATATAGGCCTCTTAGCGCTCAGAATGTCCAATTGCAGTTTCTACAGAAAGAGTGTTTCAGAACGGCTCAATCAAAAGTAAGGTTCAACTCTGTTAGTTGAATGCACAGAACAGAAAGAAGTTTCATACAATGCTTCTGTGTAGTTTATATTTGAACATATTCTTATTTCCTCTATTACCCACTTAGCGCTACGAATGTCCAGTTGCATTTTCTACAGACAGAGTGTTTCAAAACTGCTCAATCAAAAGTATGGTTTAACTCTGTTAGCTGAATGCTCAGATCAGAAAGAAGTTTCACAGAATGCTTCTGTGTAGTTTATATTTGAATATATTCCTTTTTCCACTACTACGCTCTTAGCGCTCCAAATGTCCAGTTGCATTTTCTACAGAAAGAGTGTTCAGATCTGCTCATTCAAAAGTATGGTTTAACTCTGTTAGCTGAATGCACAGATCAGAAAGAAGTTTCACCGAATGATTCTGTGTAGTTTATATTTGAAGACATTCCTTTTTCCACTATGACCCTCTTAGCGCTCCGAATCTCCACTTGCATTTTCTACAAAAAGAGTGTTTCATAACTGCTCAATCAAAAATATGTTTTATCTCTGTTAACTGAATTTACAGATCAGAAATAAGTTTCACAGAATGCATCTGTGTAGTTTTTATTTGAAGATATTCTTTTTCCCAATGTAGGCCTCTTAGCGCTTAGCATGTCCAATTGCAGTTTCTACAGAAAGAGTGTTTCAGAACGGCTCAATCAAAAGTAAGGTTCAACTCTGTTAGTTGAATGCACAGAACAGAAAGAATTTTCACAGAATGCTACTGTGTAGTTTATATTTGAATATATTCCTTTTTCCACTATTACCCTCTTAGCGCTCCGAATGTCCACTTGCATTTTCTACAGAAAGAGTGTTCAGAACTGCGCAATCAAAAGTATGGTTTAACTCTGTTAGCTTAATGAACATATCAGAAATAAGTTTCACACAATGCTTCTGTGTAGTTTTTATTTGAAGATATTATTTTTCCCAATATAGGCCTCTTAGCGCTCAGAATGTCCAATTGCAGTTTCTACAGAAAGAGTGTTTCAGAAAGGCTCAATCAAAAGTAAGGTTCAACTCTGTTAGTTGAATGCACAGAACAGAAAGAAGTTTCATACAATGCTTCTGTGTAGTTTATATTTGAACATAATCTTTTTTCCACTATTACCCACTTAGCGCTACGAATGTCCAGTTGCATTTTCTACAGACAGAGTGTTTCAAAACTGCTCAATCAAAAGTATGGTTTAACTCTGTTAGCTGAATGCTCAGATCAGAAAGAAGTTTCACAGAATGCTTCTGTGTAGTTTATATTTGAATATATTCCTTTTTCCACTACTAATCTCTTAGCGCTCCAAATGTCCAGTTGCATTTTCTACAGAAAGAGTGTTAAGATGTGCTCTATCAAAAGTATGGTTTAACTCTGTTAGCTGAATGCACAGATCAGAAAGAAGTTTCACAGAATGATTCTGTGTAGTTTATATTTGGAGACATTCCTTTTTCCACTATTACCCCCTTAGCGCTCCGAATCTCCACTTGCATTTTCTACAGAAAGAGTGTTTCAGAACGGCTCAATCAAAACTAAGGTTCAACTCTTTTAGTTGAACAAACAGAACAGAAAGAAGTTTCACACAATTCTTCTGTGTAGTTTTTATTTGTAGACATTCTTTTTCCCAATATAGGCCTCTTAGCGCTCAGAATGTCCAATTGCAGTTTCTACAGAAAGAGTGTTTCAGAACGGCTCAATCAAAAGTAAGGTTCAACTCTGTTAGTTGAATGCACAGAACAGAAAGGAGTTTCATACAATGCTTCTGTGTAGTTTATATTTGAACATATTCTTTTTTCCTCTATTACCCACTTAGCGCTACGAATGTCCAGTTGCATTTTCTACAGACAGAGTGTTTCAAAACTGCTCAATCAAAAGTATGGTTTAACTCTGTTAGCTGAATGCTCAGATCAGAAAGAAGTTTCACAGAATGCTTCTGTGTAGTTTATATTTGAATATATTCCTTTTTCCACTACTACGCTCTTAGCGCTCCAAATGTCCAGTTTCATTTTCCACAGAAAGAGTGTTCAGATCTGCTCAATCAAAAGTATGGTTGAACTCTGTTAGCTGAATTAACAGATCAGAAAGAAGTTTCACCGAATGATTCCGTGTAGTTTATATTTGAAGACATTCCTTTTTCCACTATGACCCTCTTAGCGCTCCGAATCTCCACTTGCATTTTCTACAAAAAGAGTGTTTCATAACTGCTCAATCAAAAATATGTTTTATCTCTGTTAACTGAATTTACAGATCAGAAATAAGTTTCACAGAATGCATCTGTGTAGTTTTTATTTGAAGATATTCTTTTTCCCAATGTAGGCCTCTTAGCGCTTAGCATGTCCAATTGCTGTTTCTACAGAAAGAGTGTTTCAGAACGGCTCAATCAAAAGTAAGGTTCAACTCTGTTAGTTGAATGCACAGAACAGAAAGAAGTTTCATACAATGCTTCTGTGTAGTTTATATTTGAACATATTCTTTTTTCCACTATTACCCACTTAGCGCTACGAATGTCCAGTTGCATTTTCTACAGACAGAGTGTTTCAAAACTGCTCAATCAAAAGTATGGTTTAACTCTGTTAGCTGAATGCTCAGATCAGAAAGAAGTTTCACAGAATGCTTCTGTGTAGTTTATATTTGAATATATTCCTTTTTCCACTACTACTCTCTTAGCGCTCCAAATGTCCAGTTGCATTTTCTACAGAAAGAGTGTTCAGATGTGCTCAATCAAAAGTATGGTTTAACTCTGTTAGCTGAATGCACAGATCAGAAAGAAGTTTCACAGAATGATTCTGTGTAGTTTATATTTGGAGACATTCCTTTTTCCACTATTACCCCCTTAGCGCTCCGAATCTCCACTTGCATTTTCTACAGAAAGGGTGTTTCAGAACGGCTCAATCAAAACTAAGGTTCAACTCTTTTAGTTGAACAAACAGAACAGAAAGAAGTTTCACACAATTCTTCTGTGTAGTTTTTATTTGTAGACATTCTTTTTCCCAATATAGGCCTCTTAGCGCTCAGAATGTCCAATTGCAGTTTCTACAGAAAGAGTGTTTCAGAACGGCTCAATCAAAAGTAAGGTTCAACTCTGTTAGTTGAATGCACAGAACAGAAAGGAGTTTCATACAATGCTTCTGTGTAGTTTATATTTGAACATATTCTTTTTTCCTCTATTACCCACTTAGCGCTACGAATGTCCAGTTGCATTTTCTACAGACAGAGTGTTTCAAAACTGCTCAATCAAAAGTATGGTTTAACTCTGTTAGCTGAATGCTCAGATCAGAAAGAAGTTTCACAGAATGCTTCTGTGTAGTTTATATTTGAATATATTCCTTTTTCCACTACTACGCTCTTAGCGCTCCAAATGTCCAGTTGCATTTTCTACAGAAAGAGTGTTCAGATCTGCTCATTCAAAAGTATGGTTTAACTCTGTTAGCTGAATGCACAGATCAGAAAGAAGTTTCACCGAATGATTCTGTGTAGTTTATATTTGAAGACATTCCTTTTTCCACTATGACCCTCTTAGCGCTCCGAATCTCCACTTGCATTTTCTACAAAAAGAGTGTTTCATAACTGCTCAATCAAAAATATGTTTTATCTCTGTTAACTGAATTTACAGATCAGAAATAAGTTTCACAGAATGCATCTGTGTAGTTTTTATTTGAAGATATTCTTTTTCCCAATGTAGGCCTCTTAGCGCTTAGCATGTCCAATTGCAGTTTCTACAGAAAGAGTGTTTCAGAACGGCTCAATCAAAAGTAAGGTTCAACTCTGTTAGTTGAATGCACAGAACAGAAAGAATTTTCACAGAATGCTACTGTGTAGTTTATATTTGAATATATTCCTTTTTCCACTATTACCCTCTTAGCGCTCCGAATGTCCACTTGCATTTTCTACAGAAAGAGTGTTCAGAACTGCGCAATCAAAAGTATGGTTTAACTCTGTTAGCTTAATGAACATATCAGAAATAAGTTTCACACAATGCTTCTGTGTAGTTTTTATTTGAAGATATTTTTTTTCCCAATATAGGCCTCTTAGCGCTCAGAATGTCCAATTGCAGTTTCTACAGAAAGAGTGTTTCAGAAAGGCTCAATCAAAAGTAAGGTTCAACTCTGTTAGTTGAATGCACAGAACAGAAAGAAGTTTCATACAATGCTTCTGTGTAGTTTATATTTGAACATAATCTTTTTTCCACTATTACCCACTTAGCGCTACGAATGTCCAGTTGCATTTTCTACAGACAGAGTGTTTCAAAACTGCTCAATCAAAAGTATGGTTTAACTCTGTTAGCTGAATGCTCAGATCAGAAAGAAGTTTCACAGAATGCTTCTGTGTAGTTTATATTTGAATATATTCCTTTTTCCACTACTAATCTCTTAGCGCTCCAAATGTCCAGTTGCATTTTCTACAGAAAGAGTGTTAAGATGTGCTCTATCAAAAGTATGGTTTAACTCTGTTAGCTGAATGCACAGATCAGAAAGAAGTTTCACAGAATGATTCTGTGTAGTTTATATTTGGAGACATTCCTTTTTCCACTATTACCCCCTTAGCGCTCCGAATCTCCACTTGCATTTTCTACAGAAAGAGTGTTTCAGAACGGCTCAATCAAAACTAAGGTTCAACTCTTTTAGTTGAACAAACAGAACAGAAAGAAGTTTCACACAATTCTTCTGTGTAGTTTTTATTTGTAGACATTCTTTTTCCCAATATAGGCCTCTTAGCGCTCAGAATGTCCAATTGCAGTTTCTACAGAAAGAGTGTTTCAGAACGGCTCAATCAAAAGTAAGGTTCAACTCTGTTAGTTGAATGCACAGAACAGAAAGGAGTTTCATACAATGCTTCTGTGTAGTTTATATTTGAACATATTCTTTTTTCCTCTATTACCCACTTAGCGCTACGAATGTCCAGTTGCATTTTCTACAGACAGAGTGTTTCAAAACTGCTCAATCAAAAGTATGGTTTAACTCTGTTAGCTGAATGCTCAGATCAGAAAGAAGTTTCACAGAATGCTTCTGTGTAGTTTATATTTGAATATATTCCTTTTTCCACTACTACGCTCTTAGCGCTCCAAATGTCCAGTTGCATTTTCCACAGAAAGAGTGTTCAGATCTGCTCAATCAAAAGTATGGTTGAACTCTGTTAGCTGAATTAACAGATCAGAAAGAAGTTTCACCGAATGATTCCGTGTAGTTTATATTTGAAGACATTCCTTTTTCCACTATGACCCTCTTAGCGCTCCGAATCTCCACTTGCATTTTCTACAAAAAGAGTGTTTCATAACTGCTCAATCAAAAATATGTTTTATCTCTGTTAACTGAATTTACAGATCAGAAATAAGTTTCACAGAATGCATCTGTGTAGTTTTTATTTGAAGATATTCTTTTTCCCAATGTAGGCCTCTTAGCGCTTAGCATGTCCAATTGCTGTTTCTACAGAAAGAGTGTTTCAGAACGGCTCAATCAAAAGTAAGGTTCAACTCTGTTAGTTGAATGCACAGAACAGAAAGAAGTTTCATACAATGCTTCTGTGTAGTTTATATTTGAACATATTCTTTTTTCCACTATTACCCACTTAGCGCTACGAATGTCCAGTTGCATTTTCTACAGACAGAGTGTTTCAAAACTGCTCAATCAAAAGTATGGTTTAACTCTGTTAGCTGAATGCTCAGATCAGAAAGAAGTTTCACAGAATGCTTCTGTGTAGTTTATATTTGAATATATTCCTTTTTCCACTACTACTCTCTTAGCGCTCCAAATGTCCAGTTGCATTTTCTACAGAAAGAGTGTTCAGATGTGCTCAATCAAAAGTATGGTTTAACTCTGTTAGCTGAATGCACAGATCAGAAAGAAGTTTCACAGAATGATTCTGTGTAGTTTATATTTGGAGACATTCCTTTTTCCACTATTACCCCCTTAGCGCTCCGAATCTCCACTTGCATTTTCTACAGAAAGGGTGTTTCAGAACGGCTCAATCAAAACTAAGGTTCAACTCTTTTAGTTGAACAAACAGAACAGAAAGAAGTTTCACACAATTCTTCTGTGTAGTTTTTATTTGTAGACATTCTTTTTCCCAATATAGGCCTCTTAGCGCTCAGAATGTCCAATTGCAGTTTCTACAGAAAGAGTGTTTCAGAACGGCTCAATCAAAAGTAAGGTTCAACTCTGTTAGTTGAATGGACAGAACAGAAAGAAGTTTCATACAATGCTTCTGTGTAGTTTATATTTGAACATATTCTTATTTCCTCTATTACCCACTTAGCGCTACGAATGTCCAGTTGCATTTTCTACAGACAGAGTGTTTCAAAACTGCTCAATCAAAAGTATGGTTTAACTCTGTTAGCTGAATGCTCAGATCAGAAAGAAGTTTCACAGAATGCTTCTGTGTAGTTTATATTTGAATATATTCCTTTTTCCACTACTACGCTCTTAGCGCTCCAAATGTCCAGTTGCATTTTCTACAGAAAGAGTGTTCAGATCTGCTCATTCAAAAGTATGGTTTAACTCTGTTAGCTGAATGCACAGATCAGAAAGAAGTTTCACCGAATGATTCTGTGTAGTTTATATTTGAAGACATTCCTTTTTCCACTATGACCCTCTTAGCGCTCCGAATCTCCACTTGCATTTTCTACAAAAAGAGTGTTTCATAACTGCTCAATCAAAAATATGTTTTATCTCTGTTAACTGAATTTACAGATCAGAAATAAGTTTCACAGAATGCATCTGTGTAGTTTTTATTTGAAGATATTCTTTTTCCCAATGTAGGCCTCTTAGCGCTTAGCATGTCCAATTGCAGTTTCTACAGAAAGAGTGTTTCAGAACGGCTCAATCAAAAGTAAGGTTCAACTCTGTTAGTTGAATGCACAGAACAGAAAGAATTTTCACAGAATGCTACTGTGTAGTTTATATTTGAATATATTCCTTTTTCCACTATTACCCTCTTAGCGCTCCGAATGTCCACTTGCATTTTCTACAGAAAGAGTGTTCAGAACTGCGCAATCAAAAGTATGGTTTAACTCTGTTAGCTTAATGAACATATCAGAAATAAGTTTCACACAATGCTTCTGTGTAGTTTTTATTTGAAGATATTATTTTTCCCAATATAGGCCTCTTAGCGCTCAGAATGTCCAATTGCAGTTTCTACAGAAAGAGTGTTTCAGAAAGGCTCAATCAAAAGTAAGGTTCAACTCTGTTAGTTGAATGCACAGAACAGAAAGAAGTTTCATACAATGCTTCTGTGTAGTTTATATTTGAACATAATCCTTTTTCCACTATTACCCACTTAGCGCTACGAATGTCCAGTGGCATTTTCTACAGACAGAGTGTTTCAAAACTGCTCAATCAAAAGTATGGTTTAACTCTGTTAGCTGAATGCTCAGATCAGAAAGAAGTTTCACAGAATGCTTCTGTGTAGTTTATATTTGAATATATTCCTTTTTCCACTACTAATCTCTTAGCGCTCCAAATGTCCAGTTGCATTTTCTACAGAAAGAGTGTTAAGATGTGCTCTATCAAAAGTATGGTTTAACTCTGTTAGCTGAATGCACAGATCAGAAAGAAGTTTCACAGAATGATTCTGTGTAGTTTATATTTGGAGACATTCCTTTTTCCACTATTACCCCCTAAGCGCTCCGAATCTCCACTTGCATTTTCTACAGAAAGAGTGTTTCAGAACGGCTCAATCAAAACTAAGGTTCAACTCTTTTAGTTGAACAAACAGAACAGAAAGAAGTTTCACACAATTCTTCTGTGTAGTTTTTATTTGTAGACATTCTTTTTCCCAATATAGGCCTCTTAGCGCTCAGAATGTCCAATTGCAGTTTCTACAGAAAGAGTGTTTCAGAACGGCTCAATCAAAAGTAAGGTTCAACTCTGTTAGTTGAATGCACAGAACAGAAAGGAGTTTCATACAATGCTTCTGTGTAGTTTATATTTGAACATATTCTTTTTTCCTCTATTACCCACTTAGCGCTACGAATGTCCAGTTGCATTTTCTACAGACAGAGTGTTTCAAAACTGCTCAATCAAAAGTATGGTTTAACTCTGTTAGCTGAATGCTCAGATCAGAAAGAAGTTTCACAGAATGCTTCTGTGTAGTTTATATTTGAATATATTCCTTTTTCCACTACTACGCTCTTAGCGCTCCAAATGTCCAGTTGCATTTTCCACAGAAAGAGTGTTCAGATCTGCTCAATCAAAAGTATGGTTGAACTCTGTTAGCTGAATTAACAGATCAGAAAGAAGTTTCACCGAATGATTCCGTGTAGTTTATATTTGAAGACATTCCTTTTTCCACTATGACCCTCTTAGCGCTCCGAATCTCCACTTGCATTTTCTACAAAAAGAGTGTTTCATAACTGCTCAATCAAAAATATGTTTTATCTCTGTTAACTGAATTTACAGATCAGAAATAAGTTTCACAGAATGCATCTGTGTAGTTTTTATTTGAAGATATTCTTTTTCCCAATGTAGGCCTCTTAGCGCTTAGCATGTCCAATTGCTGTTTCTACAGAAAGAGTGTTTCACAACGGCTCAAACAAAAGTAAGGTTCAACTCTGTTAGTTGAATGCACCGAACAGAAGGAAGTTTCATACAATGCTTCTGTGTAGTTTATATTTGAACATATTCTTTTTTCCACTATTACCCACTTAGCGCTACGAATGTCCAGTTGCATTTTCTACAGACAGAGTGTTTCAAAACTGCTCAATCAAAAGTATGGTTTAACTCTGTTAGCTGAATGCTCAGATCAGAAAGAAGTTTCACAGAATGCTTCTGTGTAGTTTATATTTGAATATATTCCTTTTTCCACTACTACGCTCTTAGCGCTCCAAATGTCCAGTTGCATTTTCAACAGAAAGAGTGTTCAGATCTGCTCAATCAAAAGTATGGTTTAACTCTGTTAGCTGAATGCACAGATCAGAAAGAACTTTCACCGAATGATTCTGTGTAGTTTATATTTGAAGACATTCCTTTTTCCACTATTACCCTCTTAGCGCTCCGAATCTCCACTTGCATTTTCTACAAAAAGAGTGTTTCATAACTGCTCAATCACAAATATGTTTTATCTCTGTTAACTGAATTTATAGATCAGAAATAAGTTTCACAGAATGCATCTGTGTAGTTTTTATTTGAAGATATTCTTTTTCCCAATGTAGGACTCTTAGCGCTTAGCATGTCCAATTGCAGTTTCTACAGAAACAGAGTTTCAGAATGGCTCAATCAAAAGTAAGGTTCAACTCTGTTAGTTGAATGCACAGAACAGAAAGTAGTTTCACAGAATGCTACTGTGTAGTTTATATTTGAATATATTCCTTTTTCCACTATTACCCTCTTAGCGCTCAGAATGTCCACTTGCATTTTCTACAGAAAGAGTGTTCAGAACTGCGCAATCAAAAGTATGGTATAACTCTGTTAGCTTAATGAACATATCAGAAATAATTTTCACAGAATGCTTCTGTGTAGTTTTTATTTGAAGATATTATTTTTCCCAATATAGGCCTCTTAGCGCTCAGAATGTCCAATTGCAGTTTCTACAGAAAGAGTGTTTCAGAAAGGCTCAATCAAAAGTAAGGTTCAACTCTGTTAGTTGAATGCACAGAACAGAAAGAAGCTTCATACAATGCTTCTGTGTAGTTTATATTTGAACATATTCTTTTTTCCACTATTACCCACTTAGCGCTACGAATGTCCAGTTGCATTTTCTACAGACAGAGTGTTTCAAAACTGCTCAATCAAAAGTATGGTTTAACTCTGTTAGCTGAATGCTCAGATCAGAAAGATGTTTCACAGAATGCTTCTGTGTAGTTTATATTTGAATATATTCCTTTTTCCACTACTACTCTCTTAGCGCTCCAAATGTCCAGTTGCATTTTCTACAGAAAGAGTGTTCAGATCTGCTCAATCAAAAGTATGGTTTAACTCTGTTAGCTGAATGCACAGATCAGAAAGAAGTTTCACAGAATGATTCTGTGTAGTTTATATTTGGAGACATTCCTGTTTCCACTATTACCCTCTTAGCGCTCCAAATCTCCACTTGCATTTTGTACAGAAAGAGTGTTTCAGAACGGCTCAATCAAAACTAAGGTTCAACTCTTTTAGTTGAACAAACAGAACAGAAAGAAGTTTCACACAATTCTTCTGTGTAGTTTTTATTTGTAGATATTCTTTTTCCCAATATAGGCCTCTTAGCGCTCAGAATGTCCAATTGCAGTTTCTACAGAAAGAGTGTTTCAGAACGGCTCAATCAAAAGTAAGGTTCAACTCTGTTAGTTGAATGCACAGAACATAAAGAAGTTTCATACAATGCTTCTGTGTAGTTTATATTTGAACATATTCTTTTTTCCACTATTACCCACTTAGCGCTACGAATGTCCAGTTGCATTTTCTACAGACACAGTGTTTCAAAACTGCTCAATCAAAAGTATGGTTTAACTCTGTTAGCTGAATGCTCAGATCAGAAAGAAGTTTCACAGAATGCTTCTGTGTAGTTTATATTTGAATATATTCCTTTTTCCACTACTACGCTCTTAGCGCTCCAAATGTCCAGTTGCATTTTCTACAGAAAGAGTGTTCAGATCTGCTCCATCAAAAGTATGGTTTAACTCTGTTAGCTGAATGCACAGATCAGAAAGAAGTTTCACCGAATGATTCTGTGTAGTTTATATTTGAAGACAATCCTTTTTCCACTATTACCCTCTTAGCGCTCCGAATCTCCACTTGCATTTTCTACAAAAAGAGTGTTTCATAACTGCTCAATCAAAAATATGTTTTATCTCTGTTAACTGAATTTACAGATCAGAAATAAGTTTCACAGAATGCATCTGTGTAGTTTTTATTTGAAGATATTCTTTTTCCCAATGTAGGCCTCTTAGCGCTTAGCATGTCCAATTGCAGTTTCTACAGAAAGAGTGTTTCAGAACGGCTCAATCAAAAGTAAGGTTCAACTCTGTTAGTTGAATGCACAGAACAGAAAGAATTTTCACAGAATGCTACTGTGTAGTTTATATTTGAATATATTCCTTTTTCCACTATTACCCTCTTAGCGCTTCTAATGTCCACTTGCATTTTCTACAGAAAGAGTGTTCAGAACTGCGCAATCAAAAATATGGTTTAACTCTGTTAGCTTAATGAACATATCAGAAATAAGTTTCACACAATGCTTCTGTGTAGTTTTTATTTGAAGATATTATTTTTCCCAATATAGGCCTCTTAGCGCTCAGAATGTCCAATTGCAGTTTCTACAGAAAGAGTGTTTCAGAAAGGCTCAATCAAAATAAGGTTCAACTCTGTTAGTTGAATGCACAGAACAGAAAGAAGTTTCATACAATGCTTCTGTGTAGTTTATATTTGAACATATTCTTTTTTCCACTATTACCCACTTAGCGCTACGAATGTCCAGTTGAATTTTCTACAGACAGAGTGTTTCAAAACTGCTCAATCAAAAGTATGGTTTAACTCTGTTAGCTGAATGCTCAGATAAGAAAGAAGTTTCACAGAATGCTTCTGTGTAGTTTATATTTGAATATATTCCTTTTTCCACTACTACTCTCTTAGCGCTCCAAATGTCGAGTTGCATTTTCTACAGAAAGAGTGTTCAGATCTGCTCAATCAAAAGTATGGTTTAACTCTGTTAGCTGAATGCACAGATCAGAAAGAAGTTTCACAGAATGATTCTGTGTAGTTTATATTTGGAGACATTCCTTTTTCCACTATTACCCCCTTAGCGCTCCGAATCTCCACTTGCATTTTCTACAGAAAGGGTGTTTCAGAACGGCTCAAACAAAACTAAGGTTCAACTCTTTTAGTTGAACAAACAGAACAGAAAGAAGTTTCACACAATTCTTCTGTGTAGTTTTTATTTGTAGACATTCATTTTCCCAATATAGGCCTCTTAGCGCTCAGAATGTCCAATTGCAGTTTCTACAGAAAGAGTGTTTCAGAACGGCTCAATCAAAAGTAAGGTTCAACTCTGTTAGTTGAATGCACAGAACAGAAAGAAGTTTCATACAATGCTTCTGTGTAGTTTATATTTGAGCATATTCTTTTTTCCTCTATTACCCACGTAGCGCTACGAATGTCCAGTTGCATTTTCTACAGACAGAGTGTTTCAAAACTGCTCAATCAAAAGTATGGTTTAACTCTGTTAGCTGAATGCTCAGATCAGAAAGAAGTTTCACAGAATGCTTCTGTGTAGTTTATATTTGAATATATTCCTTTTTCCACTACTACGCTCTTAGCGCTCCAAATGTCCAGTTGCATTTTCTACAGAAAGAGTGTTCAGATCTGCTCATTCAAAAGTATGGTTTAACTCTGTTAGCTGAATGCACAGATCAGAAAGAAGTTTCACCGAATGATTCTGTGTAGTTTATATTTGAAGACATTCCTTTTTCCACTATGACCCTCTTAGCGCTCCGAATCTCCACTTGCATTTTCTACAAAAAGAGTGTTTCATAACTGCTCAATCAAAAATATGTTTTATCTCTGTTAACTGAATTTACAGATCAGAAATAAGTTTCACAGAATGCATCTGTGTAGTTTTTATTTGAAGATATTCTTTTTCCCAATGTAGGCCTCTTAGCGCTTAGCATGTCCAATTGCAGTTTCTACAGAAACAGTGTTTCAGAATGGCTCAATCAAAAGTAAGGTCCAACTCTGTTAGTTGAATGCACAGAACAGAAAGTAGTTTCACAGAATGCTACTGTGTAGTTTATATTTGAATATATTCCTTTTTCCACTATTACCCTCTTAGCGCTCAGAATGTCCACTTGCATTTTCTACAGAAAGAGTGTTCAGAACTGCGCAATCAAAAGTATGGTTTAACTCTGTTAGCTTAATGAACATATCAGAAATAAGTTTCACACAATGCTTCTGTGTAGTTTTTATTTGAAGATATTATTTTTCCCAATATAGGCCTCTTAGCGCTCAGAATGTCCAATTGCAGTTTCTACAGAAAGAGTGTTTCAGAAAGGCTCAATCAAAAGTAAGGTTCAACTCTGTTAGTTGAATGCACAGAACAGAAAGAAGTTTCATACAATGCTTCTGTGTAGTTTATATTTGAACATATTCTTTTTTCCACTATTACCCACTTAGCGCTACGAATGTCCAGTGGCATTTTCTACAGACAGAGTGTTTCAAAACTGCTCAATCAAAAGTATGGTTTAACTCTGTTAGCTGAATGCTCAGATCAGAAAGAAGTTTCACAGAATGCTTCTGTGTAGTTTATATTTGAATATATTCCTTTTTCCACTACTACTCTCTTAGCGCTCCAAATGTCCAGTTGCATTTTCTACAGAAAGAGTGTTCAGATGTGCTCAATCAAAAGTATGGTTTAACTCTGTTAGCTGAATGCACAGATCAGAAAGAAGTTTCACAGAATGATTCTGTGTAGTTTATATTTGGAGACATTCCTTTTTCCACTATTACCCCCTTAGCGCTCCGAATCTCCACTTGCATTTTCTACAGAAAGGGTGTTTCAGAACGGCTCAATCAAAACTAAGGTTCAACTCTTTTAGTTGAACAAACAGAACAGAAAGAAGTTTCACACAATTCTTCTGTGTAGTTTTTATTTGTAGACATTCTTTTTCCCAATATAGGCCTCTTAGCGCTCAGAATGTCCAATTGCAGTTTCTACAGAAAGAGTGTTTCAGAACGGCTCAATCAAAAGTAAGGTTCAACTCTGTTAGTTGAATGGACAGAACAGAAAGAAGTTTCATACAATGCTTCTGTGTAGTTTATATTTGAACATATTCTTATTTCCTCTATTACCCACTTAGCGCTACGAATGTCCAGTTGCATTTTCTACAGACAGAGTGTTTCAAAACTGCTCAATCAAAAGTATGGTTTAACTCTGTTAGCTGAATGCTCAGATCAGAAAGAAGTTTCACAGAATGCTTCTGTGTAGTTTATATTTGAATATATTCCTTTTTCCACTACTACGCTCTTAGCGCTCCAAATGTCCAGTTGCATTTTCTACAGAAAGAGTGTTCAGATCTGCTCATTCAAAAGTATGGTTTAACTCTGTTAGCTGAATGCACAGATCAGAAAGAAGTTTCACCGAATGATTCTGTGTAGTTTATATTTGAAGACATTCCTTTTTCCACTATGACCCTCTTAGCGCTCCGAATCTCCACTTGCATTTTCTACAAAAAGAGTGTTTCATAACTGCTCAATCAAAAATATGTTTTATCTCTGTTAACTGAATTTACAGATCAGAAATAAGTTTCACAGAATGCATCTGTGTAGTTTTTATTTGAAGATATTCTTTTTCCCAATGTAGGCCTCTTAGCGCTTAGCATGTCCAATTGCAGTTTCTACAGAAAGAGTGTTTCAGAACGGCTCAATCAAAAGTAAGGTTCAACTCTGTTAGTTGAATGCACAGAACAGAAAGAATTTTCACAGAATGCTACTGTGTAGTTTATATTTGAATATATTCCTTTTTCCACTATTACCCTCTTAGCGCTCCTAATGTCCACTTGCATTTTCTACAGAAAGAGTGTTCAGAACTGCGCAATCAAAAGTATGGTTTAACTCTGTTAGCTTAATGAACATATCAGAAATAAGTTTCACACAATGCTTCTGTGTAGTTTTTATTTGAAGATATTATTTTTCCCAATATAGGCCTCTTAGCGCTCAGAATGTCCAATTGCAGTTTCTACAGAAAGAGTGTTTCAGAAAGGCTCAATCAAAAGTAAGGTTCAACTCTGTTAGTTGAATGCACAGAACAGAAAGAAGTTTCATACAATGCTTCTGTGTAGTTTATATTTGAACATAATCCTTTTTCCACTATTACCCACTTAGCGCTACGAATGTCCAGTTGCATTTTCTACAGACAGAGTGTTTCAAAACTGCTCAATCAAAAGTATGGTTTAACTCTGTTAGCTGAATGCTCAGATCAGAAAGAAGTTTCACAGAATGCTTCTGTGTAGTTTATATTTGAATATATTCCTTTTTCCACTACTAATCTCTTAGCGCTCCAAATGTCCAGTTGCATTTTCTACAGAAAGAGTGTTAAGATGTGCTCTATCAAAAGTATGGTTTAACTCTGTTAGCTGAATGCACAGATCAGAAAGAAGTTTCACAGAATGATTCTGTGTAGTTTATATTTGGAGACATTCCTTTTTCCACTATTACCCCCTTAGCGCTCCGAATCTCCACTTGCATTTTCTACAGAAAGAGTGTTTCAGAACGGCTCAATCAAAACTAAGGTTCAACTCTTTTAGTTGAACAAACAGAACAGAAAGAAGTTTCACACAATTCTTCTGTGTAGTTTTTATTTGTAGACATTCTTTTTCCCAATATAGGCCTCTTAGCGCTCAGAATGTCCAATTGCAGTTTCTACAGAAAGAGTGTTTCAGAACGGCTCAATCAAAAGTAAGGTTCAACTCTGTTAGTTGAATGCACAGAACAGAAAGGAGTTTCATACAATGCTTCTGTGTAGTTTATATTTGAACATATTCTTTTTTCCTCTATTACCCACTTAGCGCTACGAATGTCCAGTTGCATTTTCTACAGACAGAGTGTTTCAAAACTGCTCAATCAAAAGTATGGTTTAACTCTGTTAGCTGAATGCTCAGATCAGAAAGAAGTTTCACAGAATGCTTCTGTGTAGTTTATATTTGAATATATTCCTTTTTCCACTACTACGCTCTTAGCGCTCCAAATGTCCAGTTGCATTTTCCACAGAAAGAGTGTTCAGATCTGCTCAATCAAAAGTATGGTTGAACTCTGTTAGCTGAATTAACAGATCAGAAAGAAGTTTCACCGAATGATTCCGTGTAGTTTATATTTGAAGACATTCCTTTTTCCACTATGACCCTCTTAGCGCTCCGAATCTCCACTTGCATTTTCTACAAAAAGAGTGTTTCATAACTGCTCAATCAAAAATATGTTTTATCTCTGTTAACTGAATTTACAGATCAGAAATAAGTTTCACAGAATGCATCTGTGTAGTTTTTATTTGAAGATATTCTTTTTCCCAATGTAGGCCTCTTAGCGCTTAGCATGTCCAATTGCTGTTTCTACAGAAAGAGTGTTTCAGAACGGCTCAATCAAAAGTAAGGTTCAACTCTGTTAGTTGAATGCACAGAACAGAAGGAAGTTTCATACAATGCTTCTGTGTAGTTTATATTTGAACATATTCTTTTTTCCACTATTACCCACTTAGCGCTACGAATGTCCAGTTGCATTTTCTACAGACAGAGTGTTTCAAAACTGCTCAATCAAAAGTATGGTTTAACTCTGTTAGCTGAATGCTCAGATCCGAAAGAAGTTTCACAGAATGCTTCTGTGTAGTTTATATTTGAATATATTCCTTTTTCCACTACTACGCTCTTAGCGCTCCAAATGTCCAGTTGCATTTTCAACAGAAAGAGTGTTCAGATCTGCTCAATCAAAAGTATGGTTTAACTCTGTTAGCTGAATGCACAGATCAGAAAGAACTTTCACCGAATGATTCTGTGTAGTTTATATTTGAAGACATTCCTTTTTCCACTATTACCCTCTTAGCGCTCCGAATCTCCACTTGCATTTTCTACAAAAAGAGTGTTTCATAACTGCTCAATCACAAATATGTTTTATCTCTGTTAACTGAATTTATAGATCAGAAATAAGTTTCACAGAATGCATCTGTGTAGTTTTTATTTGAAGATATTCTTTTTCCCAATGTAGGACTCTTAGCGCTTAGCATGTCCAATTGCAGTATCTACAGAAACAGAGTTTCAGAATGGCTCAATCAAAAGTAAGGTTCAACTCTGTTAGTTGAATGCACAGAACAGAAAGTAGTTTCACAGAATGCTACTGTGTAGTTTATATTTGAATATATTCCTTTTTCCACTATTACCCTCTTAGCGCTCAGAATGTCCACTTGCATTTTCTACAGAAAGAGTGTTCAGAACTGCGCAATCAAAAGTATGGTATAACTCTGTTAGCTTAATGAACATATCAGAAATAATTTTCACAGAATGCTTCTGTGTAGTTTTTATTTGAAGATATTATTTTTCCCAATATAGGCCTCTTAGCGCTCAGAATGTCCAATTGCAGTTTCTACAGAAAGAGTGTTTCAGAAAGGCTCAATCAAAAGTAAGGTTCAACTCTGTTAGTTGAATGCACAGAACAGAAAGAAGCTTCATACAATGCTTCTGTGTAGTTTATATTTGAACATATTCTTTTTTCCACTATTACCCACTTAGCGCTACGAATGTCCAGTTGCATTTTCTACAGACAGAGTGTTTCAAAACTGCTCAATCAAAAGTATGGTTTAACTCTGTTAGCTGAATGCTCAGATAAGAAAGATGTTTCACAGAATGCTTCTGTGTAGTTTATATTTGAATATATTCCTTTTTCCACTACTACTCTCTTAGCGCTCCAAATGTCCAGTTGCATTTTCTACAGAAAGAGTGTTCAGATCTGCTCAATCAAAAGTATGGTTTAACTCTGTTAGCTGAATGCACAGATCAGAAAGAAGTTTCACAGAATGATTCTGTGTAGTTTATATTTGGAGACATTCCTGTTTCCACTATTACCCTCTTAGCGCTCCAAATCTCCACTTGCATTTTGTACAGAAAGAGTGTTTCAGAACGGCTCAATCAAAACTAAGGTTCAACTCTTTTAGTTGAACAAACAGAACAGAAAGAAGTTTCACACAATTCTTCTGTGTAGTTTTTATTTGTAGATATTCTTTTTCCCAATATAGGCCTCTTAGCGCTCAGAATGTCCAATTGCAGTTTCTACAGAAAGAGTGTTTCAGAACGGCTCAATCAAAAGTAAGGTTCAACTCTGTTAGTTGAATGCACAGAACATAAAGAAGTTTCATACAATGCTTCTGTGTAGTTTATATTTGAACATATTCTTTTTTCCACTATTACCCACTTAGCGCTACGAATGTCCAGTTGCATTTTCTACAGACACAGTGTTTCAAAACTGCTCAATCAAAAGTATGGTTTAACTCTGTTAGCTGAATGCTCAGATCAGAAAGAAGTTTCACAGAATGCTTCTGTGTAGTTTATATTTGAATATATTCCTTTTTCCACTACTACGCTCTTAGCGCTCCAAATGTCCAGTTGCATTTTCTACAGAAAGAGTGTTCAGATCTGCTCCATCAAAAGTATGGTTTAACTCTGTTAGCTGAATGCACAGATCAGAAAGAAGTTTCACCGAATGATTCTGTGTAGTTTATATTTGAAGACAATCCTTTTTCCACTATTACCCTCTTAGCGCTCCGAATCTCCACTTGCATTTTCTACAAAAAGAGTGTTTCATAACTGCTCAATCAAAAATATGTTTTATCTCTGTTAACTGAATTTACAGATCAGAAATAAGTTTCACAGAATGCATCTGTGTAGTTTTTATTTGAAGATATTCTTTTTCCCAATGTAGGCCTCTTAGCGCTTAGCATGTCCAATTGCAGTTTCTACAGAAAGAGTGTTTCAGAACGGCTCAATCAAAAGTAAGGTTCAACTCTGTTAGTTGAATGCACAGAACAGAAAGAATTTTCACAGAATGCTACTGTGTAGTTTATATTTGAATATATTCCTTTTTCCACTATTACCCTCTTAGCGCTTCTAATGTCCACTTGCATTTTCTACAGAAAGAGTGTTCAGAACTGCGCAATCAAAAATATGGTTTAACTCTGTTAGCTTAATGAACATATCAGAAATAAGTTTCACACAATGCTTCTGTGTAGTTTTTATTTGAAGATATTATTTTTCCCAATATAGGCCTCTTAGCGCTCAGAATGTCCAATTGCAGTTTCTACAGAAAGAGTGTTTCAGAAAGGCTCAATCAAAATAAGGTTCAACTCTGTTAGTTGAATGCACAGAACAGAAAGAAGTTTCATACAATGCTTCTGTGTAGTTTATATTTGAACATATTCTTTTTTCCACTATTACCCACTTAGCGCTACGAATGTCCAGTTGAATTTTCTACAGACAGAGTGTTTCAAAACTGCTCAATCAAAAGTATGGTTTAACTCTGTTAGCTGAATGCTCAGATAAGAAAGAAGTTTCACAGAATGCTTCTGTGTAGTTTATATTTGAATATATTCCTTTTTCCACTACTACTCTCTTAGCGCTCCAAATGTCGAGTTGCATTTTCTACAGAAAGAGTGTTCAGATCTGCTCAATCAAAAGTATGGTTTAACTCTGTTAGCTGAATGCACAGATCAGAAAGAAGTTTCACAGAATGATTCTGTGTAGTTTATATTTGGAGACATTCCTTTTTCCACTATTACCCCCTTAGCGCTCCGAATCTCCACTTGCATTTTCTACAGAAAGGGTGTTTCAGAACGGCTCAATCAAAACTAAGGTTCAACTCTTTTAGTTGAACAAACAGAACAGAAAGAAGTTTCACACAATTCTTCTGTGTAGTTTTTATTTGTAGACATTCATTTTCCCAATATAGGCCTCTTAGCGCTCAGAATGTCCAATTGCAGTTTCTACAGAAAGAGTGTTTCAGAACGGCTCAATCAAAAGTAAGGTTCAACTCTGTTAGTTGAATGCACAGAACAGAAAGAAGTTTCATACAATGCTTCTGTGTAGTTTATATTTGAACATATTCTTTTTTCCTCTATTACCCACGTAGCGCTACGAATGTCCAGTTGCATTTTCTACAGACAGAGTGTTTCAAAACTGCTCAATCAAAAGTATGGTTTAACTCTGTTAGCTGAATGCTCAGATCAGAAAGAAGTTTCACAGAATGCTTCTGTGTAGTTTATATTTGAATATATTCCTTTTTCCACTACTACGCTCTTAGCGCTCCAAATGTCCAGTTGCATTTTCTACAGAAAGAGTGTTCAGATCTGCTCATTCAAAAGTATGGTTTAACTCTGTTAGCTGAATGCACAGATCAGAAAGAAGTTTCACCGAATGATTCTGTGTAGTTTATATTTGAAGACATTCCTTTTTCCACTATGACCCTCTTAGCGCTCCGAATCTCCACTTGCATTTTCTACAAAAAGAGTGTTTCATAACTGCTCAATCAAAAATATGTTTTATCTCTGTTAACTGAATTTACAGATCAGAAATAAGTTTCACAGAATGCATCTGTGTAGTTTTTATTTGAAGATATTCTTTTTCCCAATGTAGGCCTCTTAGCGCTTAGCATGTCCAATTGCAGTTTCTACAGAAACAGTGTTTCAGAATGGCTCAATCAAAAGTAAGGTCCAACTCTGTTAGTTGAATGCACAGAACAGAAAGTAGTTTCACAGAATGCTACTGTGTAGTTTATATTTGAATATATTCCTTTTTCCACTATTACCCTCTTAGCGCTCAGAATGTCCACTTGCATTTTCTACAGAAAGAGTGTTCAGAACTGCGCAATCAAAAGTATGGTTTAACTCTGTTAGCTTAATGAACATATCAGAAATAAGTTTCACACAATGCTTCTGTGTAGTTTTTATTTGAAGATATTATTTTTCCCAATATAGGCCTCTTAGCGCTCAGAATGTCCAATTGCAGTTTCTACAGAAAGAGTGTTTCAGAAAGGCTCAATCAAAAGTAAGGTTCAACTCTGTTAGTTGAATGCACAGAACAGAAAGAAGTTTCATACAATGCTTCTGTGTAGTTTATATTTGAACATATTCTTTTTTCCACTATTACCCACTTAGCGCTACGAATGTCCAGTTGCATTTTCTACAGACAGAGTGTTTCAAAACTGCTCAATCAAAAGTATGGTTTAACTCTGTTAGCTGAATGCTCAGATCAGAAAGATGTTTCACAGAATGCTTCTGTGTAGTTTATATTTGGAGACATTCCTTTTTCCACTATTACCCTCTTAGCGCTCCGAATCTCCACTTGCATTTTCTACAGAAACAGTGTTTCAGAACGGCTCAATCAAAACTAAGGTTCAACTCTTTTAGTTGAACAAACAGAACTGAAAGAAGTTTCACACAATTCTTCTGTGTAGTTTTTATTTGTAGACATTCTTTTTCCCAATATAGGCCTCTTAGCGCTCAGAATGTCCAATTGCAGTTTCTACAGAAAGAGTGTTTCAGAAAGGCTCAATCAAAAGTAAGGTTCAACTCTGTTAGTTGAATGCACAGAACAGAAAGAAGTTTCATACAATGCTTCTGTGTAGTTTATATTTGAACATATTCTCTTTTCCACTATTACCCACTTAGCGCTACGAATGTCCAGTTGCATTTTCTACAGACAGAGTGTTTCAAAACTGCTCAATCAAAAGTATGGTTTAACTCTGTTAGCTGTATGCTCAGATCAGAAAGAAATTTCACAGAATGCTTCTGTGTAGTTTATATTTGAATATATTCCTTTTTCCACTACTACGCTCTTAGCGCTCCAAATGTCCAGTTGCATTTTCAACAGAAAGAGTGTTCAGATCTGCTCAATCAAAAGTATGGTTTAACTCTGTCAGCTGAATGCACAGATCAGAAAGAAGTTTCACCGAATGATTCTGTGTAGTTTATATTTGAAGACATTCCTTTTTCCACTATTACCCTCTTAGCGCTCCGAATCTCCACTTGCATTTTCTACAAAAAGAGTGTTTCATAACTGCTCAATCAAAAATATGTTTTATCTCTGTTAACTGAATTTACAGATCAGAAATAAGTTTCACAGAATGCATCTGTGTAGTTTTTATTTGAAGATATTCTTTTTCCCAATGTAGGCCTCTTAGCGCTTAGCATGTCCAATTGCAGTTTCTACAGAAAGAGTGTTTCAGAACGGCTCAATCAAAAGTAAGGTTCAACTCTGTTAGTTGAATGCACAGAACAGAAAGAATTTTCACAGAATGCTACTGTGTAGTTTATATTTGAATATATTCCTTTTTCCACTATTACCCTCTTAGCGCTCGGAATGTCCACTTTCATTTTCTACAGAAAGAGTGTTCAGAACTGCGCCATCAAAAGTATGGTTTAACTCTGTTAGCTTAATGAACATATCAGAAATAAGTTTCACACAATGCTTCTGTGTAGTTTTTATTTGAAGATATTATTTTTCCCAATATAGGCCTCTTAGCGCTCAGAATGTCCAATTGAAGTTTCTACAGAAAGAGTGTTTCAGAAAGGCTCAATCAAAAGTAAGGTTCAACTCTGTTAGTTGAATGCACAGAACAGAAAGAAGTTTCATACAATGCTTCTGTGTAGTTTATATTTGAACATATTCTTTTTTCCACTATTACCCACTTAGCGCTACGAATGTCCAGTTGCATTTTCTACAGACAGAGTGTTTCAAAACTGCTCAATCAAAAGTATGGTTTAACTCTGTTAGCTGAATGCTCAGATCAGGAAGAAGTTTCACAGAATGCTTAGTGTAGTTTATATTTGAATATATTCCTTTTTCAACTACGACGCTCTTAGCGTTCCAAATGTCCAGTTGCATTTTCAACAGAAAGAGTGTTCAGATCTGCTCAATCAAAAGTATGGTTTAACTCTGTTAGCTGAATGCACAGATCAGAAAGAACTTTCACCGAATGATTCTGTGTAGTTTATATTTGAAGACATTCCTTTTTCCACTATTACCCTCTTAGCGCTCCGAATCTCCACTTGCATTTTCTACAAAAAGAGTGTTTAATAACTGCTCAATCACAAATATGTTTTATCTCTGTTAACTGAATTTATAGATCAGAAATAAGTTTCACAGAATGCATCTGTGTAGTTTTTATTTGAAGATATTCTTTTTCCCAATGTAGGACTCTTAGCGCTTAGCATGTCCAATTGCAGTTTCTACAGAAACAGTGTTTCAGAATGGCTCAATCAAAAGTAAGGTTCAACTCTGTTAGTTGAATGCACAGAACAGAAAGGATTTTCACAGAATGCTACTGTGTAGTTTATATTTGAATATATTCCTTTTTCCACTATTACCCTCTTAGCGCTCAGAATGTCCACTTGCATTTTCTACAGAAAGAGTGTTCAGAACTGCGCACTCAAAAGTATGGTTTAACTCTGTTAGCTTAATGAACATATCAGAAATAAGTTTCACACAATGCTTCTGTGTAGTTTTTATTTGAAGATATTATTTTTCCCAATAGAGGCCTCTTAGCGCTCAGAATGTCCAATTGCAGTTTCTACAGAAAGAGTGTTTCAGAAAGGCTCAATCAAAAGTAAGGTTCAACTCTGTTAGTTGAATGCACAGAACAGAAAGAAGTTTCATACAATGCTTCTGTGTAGTTTATATTTGAACATATTCTTTTTTCCACTATTACCCACTTAGCGCTACGAATGTCCAGTTGCATTTTCTACAGACAGAGTGTTTCAAAACTGCTCAATCAAAAGTATGGTTTAACTCTGTTAGCTGAATGCTCAGGTCAGAAAGATGTTTCACAGAATGCTTCTGTGTAGTTTATATTTGAATATATTCCTTTTTCCACTACTACTCTCTTAGCGCTCCAAATGTCCAGTTGCATTTTCTACAGAAAGAGTGTTCAGATCTGCTCAATCAAAAGTATGGTTTAACTCTGTTAGCTGAATGCACAGTTCAGAAAGAAGTTTCACAGAATGATTCTGTGTAGTTTATATTTGGAGACATTCCTTTTTCCACTATTAGCCTCTTAGCGCTCTGAATCTCCACTTGCATTTTCTACAGAAACAGTGTTTCAGAACGGCTCAATCAAAACTAAGGTTCAACTCTTTTAGTTGAACAAACAGAACTGAAAGAAGTTTCACACAATTCTTCTGTGTAGTTTTTATTTGTAGACATTCTTTTTCCCAATATAGGCCTCTTAGCGCTCAGAATGTCCAATTGCAGTTTCTACAGAAAGAGTGTTTCAGAAAGGCTCAATCAAAAGTAAGGTTCAACTCTGTTAGTTGAATGCACAGAACAGAAAGAAGTTTCATACAATGCTTCTGTGTAGTTTATATTTGAACATATTCTCTTTTCCACTATTACCCACTTAGCGCTACGAATGTCCAGTTGCATTTTCTACAGACAGAGTGTTTCAAAACTGCTCAATCAAAAGTATGGTTTAACACTGTTAGCTGTATGCTCAGATCAGAAAGAAATTTCACAGAATGCTTCTGTGTAGTTTATATTTGAATATATTCCTTTTTCCACTACTACGCTCTTAGCGCTCCAAATGTCCAGTTGCATTTTCAACAGAAAGAGTGTTCAGATCTGCTCAATCAAAAGTATGGTTTAACTCTGTTAGCTGAATGCACAGATCAGAAAGAAGTTTCACCGAACGATTCTGTGTAGTTTATATTTGAAGACATTCCTTTTTCCACTATTACCCTCTTAGCGCTCCGAATCTCCACTTGCATTTTCTACAAAAAGAGTGTTTCATAACTGCTCAATCAAAAATATGTTTTATCTCTGTTAACTGGATTTACAGATCAGAAATAAGTTTCACAGAATGCATCTGTGTAGTTTTTATTTGAAGATATTCTTTTTCCCAATGTAGGCCTCTTAGCGCTTAGCATGTCCAATTGCAGTTTCTACAGAAAGACTGTTTCAGAACGGCTCAATCAAAAGTGAGGTTCAACTCTGTTAGTTGAATGCACAGAACAGAAAGAATTTTCACAGAATGCTACTGTGTAGTTTATATTTGAATATATTCCTTTTTCCACTATTACCCTCTTAGCGCTCCGAATGTCCACTTGCATTTTCTACAGAAAGAGTGTTCAGAACTGAGCAATCAAAAGTATGGTTTAACTCTGTTAGCTTAATGAACATATCAGAAATAAGTTTCACACAATGCTTCTGTGTAGTTTTTATTTGAAGATATTATTTTTCCCAATAGAGGCCTCTTAGCGCTCAGAATGTCCAATTGCAGTTTCTACAGAAAGAGTGTTTCAGAAAGGCTCAATCAAAAGTAAGGTTCAACTCTGTTAGTTGAATGCACAGAACAGAAAGAAGTTTCATACAATGCTTCTGTGTAGTTTATATTTGAACATATTCTTTTTTCCACTATTACCCACTTAGCGCTACGAATGTCCAGTTGCATTTTCTACAGACAGAGTGTTTCAAAACTGCTCAATCAAAAGTATGGTTTAACTCTGTTAGCTGAATGCTCAGATCAGAAAGAAGTTTCACAGAATGCTTCTGTGTAGTTTATATTTGAATATATTCCTTTTTCCACTACTACTCTCTTAGCGCTCCAAATGTCCAGTTGCATTTTCTATAGAAAAAGTGTTCAGATCTGCTCAATCAAAAGTATGGTTTAACACTGTTAGCTGAATGCACAGATCAGAAAGAAGTTTCACAGAATGATTCTGTGTAGTTTATATTTGGAGACATTCCTTTTTCCACTATTACCCTCTTAGCGCTCCGAATCTCCACTTGCATTTTCTACAAAAAGAGTGTTTCATAACTGCTCAATCACAAATATGTTTTATCTCTGTTAACTGAATTTATAGATCAGAAATAAGTTTCACAGAATGCATCTGTGTAGTTTTTATTTGAAGATATTCTTTTTCCCAATGTAGCACTCTTAGCGCTTAGCATGTCCAATTGCAGTTTCTACAGAAACAGTGTTTCAGAATGGCTCAATCAAAAGTAAGGTTCAACTCTGTTAGTTGAATGCACAGAACAGAAAGAATTTTCACAGAATGCTACTGTGTAGTTTATATTTGAATATATTCCTTTTTCCACTATTACCCTCTTAGCGCTCAGAATGTCCACTTGCATTTTCTACAGAAAGAGTGTTCAGAACTGCGCAATCAAAAGTATGGTTTAACTCTGTTAGCTTAATGAACATATCAGAAATAAGTTTCACACAATGCTTCTGTGTAGTTTTTGTTTGAAGATATTATTTTTCCCAATATAGGCCTCTTAGCGCTCAGAATGTCCAATTGCAGTTTCTACAGAAAGAGTGTTTCAGAAAGGCTCAATCAAAAGTAAGGTTCAACTCTGTTAGTTGAATGCACAGAACAGAAAGAAGTTTCATACAATGCTTCTGTGTAGTTTATATTTGAACATATTCTTTTTTCCACTATTACCCACTTAGCGCTACGAATGTCCAGTTGCATTTTCTACAGACAGAGTGTTTCAAAACTGCTCAATCAAAAGTATGGTTTAACTCTGTTAGCTGAATGCTCAGATCAGAAAGATGTTTCACAGAATGCTTCTGTGTAGTTTATATTTGAATATATTCCTTTTTCCACTACTACTCTCTTAGCGCTCCAAATGTCCAGTTGCATTTTCTACAGAAAGAGTGTTCAGATCTGCTCAATCAAAAGTATGGTTTAACTCTGTTATCTGAATGCAGAGATCAGAAAGAAGTTTCACAGAATGATTCTGTGTAGTTTATATTTGGAGACATTCCTTTTTCCACTATTACCCTCTTAGCGCTCCGAATGTCCACTTGAATTTCTAAAGAAAGAGTGTTCAGAACTGCGCAATCAAAAGTATGGTTTAACTCTGTTAGCTTAATGAACATATCAGAAATAAGTTTCACACAATGCTTCTGTGTAGTTTTTATTTGAAGATATTATTTTTCCCAATATAGGCCTCTTAGCGCTCAGAATGTCCAATTGCAGTTTCTACAGAAAGAGTGTTTCAGAAAGGCTCAAACAAAAGTAAGGTTCAACTCTGTTAGTTGAATGCACAGAACAGAAAGAAGTTTCATACAATGCTTCTGTGTAGTTTATATTTGAACATAATCTTTTTTCCACTATTACCCACTTAGCGCTACGAATGTCCAGTTGAATTTTCTACAGACAGAGTGTTTCAAAACTGCTCAATCAAAAGTATGGTTTAACTCTGCTGGCTGAATGCTCAGATCAGAAAGAAGTTTCACAGAATGCTTCTGTGTAGTTTATATTTGAATATATTCCTTTTTCCACTACTACTCTCTTAGCGCTCCAAATGTCCAGTTGCATTTTCTACAGAAAGAGTGTTCAGATCTGCTCAATCAAAAGTATGGTTTAACTCTGTTAGCTGAATGCACAGATCAGAAAGAAGTTTCACAGAATGATTCTGTGTACTTTATATTTGGAGACATTCCTTTTTCCACTATTACCCCCTTAGCGCTCCGAATCTCCACTTGCATTTTCTACAGAAAGGGTGTTTCAGAACGGCTCAATCAAAACTAAGGTTCAACTCTTTTAGTTGAACAAACAGAACAGAAATAAGTTTCACACAATGCTTCTGTGTAGTTTTTATTTGAAGATATTATTTTTCCCAATATAGGCCTCTTAGCGCTCAGAATGTCCAAATGCAGTTTCTACAGAAAGAGTGTTTCAGAAAGGCTCAATCAAAAGTAAGGTTCAACTCTGTTAGTTGAATGCACAGAACAGAAAGAAGTTTCATACAATGCTTCTGTGTAGTTTATATTTGAACATAATCTTTTTTCCACTATTACCCACTTAGCGCTACGAATGTCCAGTTGCATTTTCTACAGACAGAGTGTTTCAAAACTGCTCAATCAAAAGTATGGTTTAACTCTGTTAGCTGAATGCTCAGATCAGAAAGAAGTTTCACAGAATGCTTCTGTGTAGTTTATATTTGAATATATTCCTTTTTCTACTACTAATCTCTTAGCGCTCCAAATGTCCAGTTGCATTTTCTACAGAAAGAGTGTTAAGATGTGCTCTATCAAAAGTATGGTTTAACTCTGTTAGCTGAATGCACAGATCAGAAAGAAGTTTCACAGAATGATTCTGTGTAGTTTATATTTGGAGACATTCCTTTTTCCACTATTACCCCCTTAGCGCTCCGAATCTCCACTTGCATTTTCTACAGAAAGAGTGTTTCAGAACGGCTCAATCAAAACTAAGGTTCAACTCTTTTAGTTGAACAAACAGAACAGAAAGAAGTTTCACACAATTCTTCTGTGTAGTTTTTATTTGTAGACATTCTTTTTCCCAATATAGGCCTCTTAGCGCTCAGAATGTCCAATTGCAGTTTCTACAGAAAGAGTGTTTCAGAACGGCTCAATCAAACGTAAGGTTCAACTCTGTTAGTTGAATGCACAGAACAGAAAGGAGTTTCATACAATGCTTCTGTGTAGTTTATATTTGAACATATTCTTTTTTCCTCTATTACCCACTTAGCGCTACGAATGTCCAGTTGCATTTTCTACAGACAGAGTGTTTCAAAACTGCTCAATCAAAAGTATGGTTTAACTCTGTTAGCTGAATGCTCAGATCAGAAAGAAGTTTCACAGAATGCTTCTGTGTAGTTTATATTTGAATATATTCCTTTTTCCACTACTACGCTCTTAGCGCTCCAAATGTCCAGTTGCATTTTCCACAGAAAGAGTGTTCAGATCTGCTCAATCAAAAGTATTTTTGAACTCTGTTAGCTGAATTAACAGATCAGAAAGAAGTTTCACCGAATGATTCCGTGTAGTTTATATTTGAAGACATTCCTTTTTCCACTATGACCCTCTTAGCGCTCCGAATCTCCACTTGCATTTTCTACAAAAAGAGTGTTTCATAACTGCTCAATCAAAAATATGTTTTATCTCTGTTAACTGAATTTACAGATCAGAAATAAGTTTCACAGAATGCATCTGTGTAGTTTTTATTTGAAGATATTCTTTTTCCAAATGTAGGCCTCTTAGCGCTTAGCATGTCCAATTGCTGTTTCTACAGAAAGAGTGTTTCAGAACGGCTCAATCAAAAGTAAGGTTCAACTCTGTTAGTTGAATGCACAGAACAGAAAGAAGTTTCATACAATGCTTCTGTGTAGTTTATATTTGAACATATTCTTTTTTCCACTATTACCCACTTAGCGCTACGAATGTCCAGTTGCATTTTCTACAGACAGAGTGTTTCAAAACTGCTCAATCAAAAGTATGGTTTAACTCTGTTAGCTGAATGCTCAGATCAGAAAGAAGTTTCACAGAATGCTTCTGTGTAGTTTATATTTGAATATATTCCTTTTTCCACTACTACGCTCTTAGCGCTCCAAATGTCCAGTTGCATTTTCAACAGAAAGAGTGTTCAGATCTGCTCAATCAAAAGTATGGTTTAACTCTGTTAGCTGAATGCACAGATCAGAAAGAACTTTCACCGAATGATTCTGTGTAGTTTATATTTGAAGACATTCCTTTTTCCACTATTACCCTCTTAGCGCTCCGAATCTCCACTTGCATTTTCTACAAAAAGAGTGTTTCATAACTGCTCAATCACAAATATGTTTTATCTCTGTTAACTGAATTTATAGATCAGAAATAAGTTTCACAGAATGCATCTGTGTAGTTTTTATTTGAAGATATTCTTTTTCCCAATGTAGGACTCTTAGCGCTTAGCATGTCCAATTGCAGTTTCTACAGAAACAGAGTTTCAGAATGGCTCAATCAAAAGTAAGGTTCAACTCTGTTAGTTGAATGCACAGAACAGAAAGTAGTTTCACAGAATGCTACTGTGTAGTTTATATTTGAATATATTCCTTTTTCCACTATTACCCTCTTAGCGCTCAGAATGTCCACTTGCATTTTCTACAGAAAGAGTGTTCAGAACTGCGCAATCAAAAGTATGGTTTAACTCTGTTAGCTTAATGAACATCTCAGAAATAAGTTTCACACAATGCTTCTGTGTAGTTTTTATTTGAAGATATTATTTTTCCCAATATAGGCCTCTTAGCGCTCAGAGTGTCCAATTGCAGTTTCTACAGAAAGAGTGTTTCAGAAAGGCTCAATCAAAAGTAAGGTTCAACTCTGTTAGTTGAATGCACAGAACAGAAAGAAGTTTCATACAATGCTTCTGTGTAGTTTATATTTGAACATATTCTTTTTTCCACTATTACCCACTTAGCGCTACGAATGTCCAGTTGCATTTTCTACAGACAGAGTGTTTCAAAACTGCTCAATCAAAAGTATGGTTTAACTCTGTTAGCTGAATGCTCAGATCAGAAAGATGTTTCACAGAATGCTTCTGTGTAGTTTATATTTGAATATATTCCTTTTTCCACTACTACTCTCTTAGCGCTCCAAATGTCCAGTTGCATTTTCTACAGAAAGAGTGTTCAGATCTGCTCAATCAAAAGTATGGTTTAACTCTGTTAGCTGAATGCACAGATCAGAAAGAAGTTTCACAGAATGATTCTGTGTAGTTTATATTTGGAGACATTCCTGTTTCCACTATTACCCTCTTAGCGCTCCAAATCTCCACTTGCATTTTCTACAGAAAGAGTGTTTCAGAACGGCTCAATCAAAACTAAGGTTCAACTCTTTTAGTTGAACAAACAGAACAGAAAGAAGTTTCACACAATTCTTCTGTGTAGTTTTTATTTGTAGATATTCTTTTTCCCATTATAGGCCTCTTAGCGCTCAGAATGTCCAATTGCAGTTTCTACAGAAAGAGTGTTTCAGAACGGCTCAATCAAAAGTAAGGTTCAACTCTGTTAGTTGAATGCACAGAACATAAAGAAGTTTCATACAATGCTTCTGTGTAGTTTATATTTGAACATATTCTTTTTTCCACTATTACCCACTTAGCGCTACGAATGTCCAGTTGCATTTTCTACAGACACAGTGTTTCAAAACTGCTCAATCAAAAGTATGGTTTAACTCTGTTAGCTGAATGCTCAGATCAGAAAGAAGTTTCACAGAATGCTTCTGTGTAGTTTATATTTGAATATATTCCTTTTTCCACTACTACGCTCTTAGCGCTCCAAATGTCCAGTTGCATTTTCTACAGAAAGAGTGTTCAGATCTGCTCCATCAAAAGTATGGTTTAACTCTGTTAGCTGAATGCACAGATCAGAAAGAAGTTTCACCGAATGATTCTGTGTAGTTTATATTTGAAGACATTCCTTTTTCCACTATTACCCTCTTAGCGCTCCGAATCTCCACTTGCATTTTCTACAAAAAGAGTGTTTCATAACTGCTCAATCAAAAATATGTTTTATCTCTGTTAACTGAATTTACAGATCAGAAATAAGTTTCACAGAATGCATCTGTGTAGTTTTTATTTGAAGATATTCTTTTTCCCAATGTAGGCCTCTTAGCGCTTAGCATGTCCAATTGCAGTTTCTACAGAAAGAGTGTTTCAGAACGGCTCAATCAAAAGTAAGGTTCAACTCTGTTAGTTGAATGCACAGAACAGAAAGAATTTTCACAGAATGCTACTGTGTAGTTTATATTTGAATATATTCCTTTTTCCACTATTACCCTCTTAGCGCTTCTAATGTCCACTTGCATTTTCTACAGAAAGAGTGTTCAGAACTGCGCAATCAAAAGTATGGTTTAACTCTGTTAGCTTAATGAACATATCAGAAATAAGTTTCACACAATGCTTCTGTGTAGTTTTTATTTGAAGATATTATTTTTCCCAATATAGGCCTCTTAGCGCTCAGAATGTCCAATTGCAGTTTCTACAGAAATAGTGTTTCAGAAAGGCTCAATCAAAATAAGGTTCAACTGTGTTAGTTGAATGCACAGAACAGAAAGAAGTTTCATACAATGCTTCTGTGTAGTTTATATTTGAAAATATTCTTTTTTCCACTATTACCCACTTAGCGCTACGAATGTCCAGTTGAATTTTCTACAGACAGAGTGTTTCAAAACTGCTCAATCAAAAGTATGGTTTAACTCTGTTAGCTGAATGCTCAGATAAGAAAGAAGTTTCACAGAATGCTTCTGTGTAGTTTATATTTGAATATATTCCTTTTTCCACTACTACTCTCTTAGCGCTCCAAATGTCGAGTTGCATTTTCTACAGAAAGAGTGTTCAGATCTGCTCAATCAAAAGTATGGTTTAACTCTGTTAGCTGAATGCACAGATCAGAAAGAAGTTTCACAGAATGATTCTGTGTAGTTTATATTTGGAGACATTCCTTTTTCCACTATTACCCTCTTAGCGCTCCGAATCTCCACTTGCATTTTCTACAGAAAGAGTGTTTCAGAACGGCTCAATCAAAACTAAGGTTCAACTCTTTTAGTTGAACAAACAGAACAGAAAGAAGTTTCACACAATTCTTCTGTGTAGTTTTTATTTGTAGACATTCTTTTTCCCAATATAGGCCTCTTAGCGCTCAGAATGTCCAATTGCAGTTTCTACAGAAAGAGTGTTTCAGAACGGCTCAATCAAAAGTAAGGTTCAACTCTGTTAGTTGAATGCACAGAACAGAAAGAAGTTTCATACAATGCTTCCGTGTAGTTTATATTTGAACATATTCTTTTTTCCACTATTACCCACTTAGCGCTACGAATGTCCAGTTGCATTTTCTACAGACAGAGTGTTTCAAAACTGCTCAATCAAAAGTATGGTTTAACTCTGTTAGCTGAATGCTCAGATCAGAAAGAAGTTTCACAGAATGCTTCTGTGTAGTTTATATTTGAATATATTCCTTTTTCCACTACTAATCTCTTAGCGCTCCAAATGTCCAGTTGCATTTTCTACAGAAAGAGTGTTAAGATGTGCTCTATCAAAAGTATGGTTTAACTCTGTTAGCTGAATGCACAGATCAGAAAGAAGTTTCACAGAATGATTCTGTGTAGTTTATATTTGGAGACATTCCTTTTTCCACTATTACCCCCTTAGCGCTCCGAATCTCCACTTGCATTTTCTACAGAAAGAGTGTTTCAGAACGGCTCAATCAAAACTAAGGTTCAACTCTTTTAGTTGAACAAACAGAACAGAAAGAAGTTTCACACAATTCTTCTGTGTAGTTTTTATTTGTAGACATTCTTTTTCCCAATATATGCCTCTTAGCGCTCAGAATGTCCAATTGCAGTTTCTACAGAAAGAGTGTTTCAGAACGGCTCAATCAAACGTAAGGTTCAACTCTGTTAGTTGAATGCACAGAACAGAAAGGAGTTTCATACAATGCTTCTGTGTAGTTTATATTTGAACATATTCTTTTTTCCTCTATTACCCACTTAGCGCTACGAATGTCCAGTTGCATTTTCTACAGACAGAGTGTTTCAAAACTGCTCAATCAAAAGTATGGTTTAACTCTGTTAGCTGAATGCTCAGATCAGACAGAAGTTTCACAGAATGCTTCTGTGTAGTTTATATTTGAATATATTCCTTTTTCCACTACTACGCTCTTAGCGCTCCAAATGTCCAGTTGCATTTTCCACAGAAAGAGTGTTCAGATCTGCTCAATCAAAAGTATTTTTGAACTCTGTTAGCTGAATTAACAGATCAGAAAGAAGTTTCACCGAATGATTCCGTGTAGTTTATATTTGAAGACATTCCTTTTTCCACTATGACCCTCTTAGCGCTCCGAATCTCCACTTGCATTTTCTACAAAAAGAGTGTTTCATAACTGCTCAATCAAAAATATGTTTTATCTCTGTTAACTGAATTTACAGATCAGAAATAAGTTTCACAGAATGCATCTGTGTAGTTTTTATTTGAAGATATTCTTTTTCCCAATGTAGGCCTCTTAGCGCTTAGCATGTCCAATTGCAGTTTCTACAGAAAGAGTGTTTCAGAACGGCTCAATCAAAAGTAAGGTTCAACTCTGTTAGTTGAATGCACAGAACAGAAAGAATTTTCACAGAATGCTACTGTGTAGTTTATATTTGAATATATTCCTTTTTCCACTATTACCCTCTTAGCGCTTCTAATGTCCACTTGCATTTTCTACAGAAAGAGTGTTCAGAACTGCGCAATCAAAAGTATGGTTTAACTCTGTTAGCTTAATGAACATATCAGAAATAAGTTTCACACAATGCTTCTGTGTAGTTTTTATTTGAAGATATTATTTTTCCCAATATAGGCCTCTTAGCGCTCAGAATGTCCAATTGCAGTTTCTACAGAAATAGTGTTTCAGAAAGGCTCAATCAAAATAAGGTTCAACTGTGTTAGTTGAATGCACAGAACAGAAAGAAGTTTCATACAATGCTTCTGTGTAGTTTATATTTGAAAATATTCTTTTTTCCACTATTACCCACTTAGCGCTACGAATGTCCAGTTGAATTTTCTACAGACAGAGTGTTTCAAAACTGCTCAATCAAAAGTATGGTTTAACTCTGTTAGCTGAATGCTCAGATCAGAAAGAAGTTTCACAGAATGCTTCTGTGTAGTTTATATTTGAATATATTCCTTTTTCCACTACTACGGTCTTAGCGCTCCAAATGTCCAGTTGCATTTTCCACAGAAAGAGTGTTCAGATCTGCTCAATCAAAAGTATTTTTGAACTCTGTTAGCTGAATTAACAGATCAGAAAGAAGTTTCACCGAATGATTCCGTGTAGTTTATATTTGAAGACATTCCTTTTTCCACTATGACCCTCTTAGCGCTCCGAATCTCCACTTGCATTTTCTACAAAAAGAGTGTTTCATAACTGCTCAATCAAAAATATGTTTTATCTCTGTTAACTGAATTTACAGATCAGAAATAAGTTTCACAGAATGCATCTGTGTAGTTTTTATTTGAAGATATTCTTTTTCCAAATGTAGGCCTCTTAGCGCTTAGCATGTCCAATTGCTGTTTCTACAGAAAGAGTGTTTCAGAACGGCTCAATCAAAAGTAAGGTTCAACTCTGTTAGTTGAATGCACAGAACAGAAAGAAGTTTCATACAATGCTTCTGTGTAGTTTATATTTGAACATATTCTTTTTTCCACTATTACCCACTTAGCGCTACGAATGTCCAGTTGCATTTTCTACAGACAGAGTGTTTCAAAACTGCTCAATCAAAAGTATGGTTTAACTCTGTTAGCTGAATGCTCAGATCAGGAAGATGTTTCACAGAATGCTTAGTGTAGTTTATATTTGAATATATTCCTTTTTCCACTACGACGCTCTTAGCGCTCCAAATGTCCAGTTGCATTTTCAACAGAAAGAGTGTTCAGATCTGCTCAATCAAAAGTATGGTTTAACTCTGTTAGCTGAATGCACAGATCAGAAAGAACTTTCACCGAATGATTCTGTGTAGTTTATATTTGAAGACATTCCTTTTTCCACTATTACCCTCTTAGCGCTCCGAATCTCCACTTGCATTTTCTACAAAAAGAGTGTTTCATAACTGCTCAATCACAAATATGTTTTATCTCTGTTAACTGAATTTATAGATCAGAAATAAGTTTCACAGAATGCATCTGTGTAGTTTTTATTTGAAGATATTCTTTTTCCCAATGTAGGACTCTTAGCGCTTAGCATGTCCAATTGCAGTTTCTACAGAAACAGTGTTTCAGAATGGCTCAATCAAAAGTAAGGTTCAACTCTGTTAGTTGAATGCACAGAACAGAAAGGATTTTCACAGAATGCTACTGTGTAGTTTATATTTGAATATATTCCTTTTTCCACTATTACCCTCTTAGCGCTCAGAATGTCCACTTGCATTTTCTACAGAAAGAGTGTTCAGAACTGCGCAATCAAAAGTATGGTTTAACTCTGTTAGCTTAATGAACATATCAGAAATAAGTTTCACACAATGCTTCTGTGTAGTTTTTATTTGAAGATATTATTTTTCCCAATAGAGGCCTCTTAGCGCTCAGAATGTCCAATTGCAGTTTCTACAGAAAGAGTGTTTCAGAAAGGCTCAATCAAAAGTAAGGTTCAACTCTGTTAGTTGAATGCACAGAACAGAAAGAAGTTTCATACAATGCTTCTGTGTAGTTTATATTTGAACATATTCTTTTTTCCACTATTACCCACTTAGCGCTACGAATGTCCAGTTGCATTTTCTACAGACAGAGTGTTTCAAAACTGCTCAATCAAAAGTATGGTTTAACTCTGTTAGCTGAATGCTCAGATCAGAAAGATGTTTCACAGAATGGTTCTGTGTAGTTTATATTTGAATATATTCCTTTTTCCACTACTACTCTCTTAGCGCTCCAAATGTCCAGTTGCATTTTCTACAGAAAGAGTGTTCAGATCTGCTCAATCAAAAGTATGGTTTAACTCTGTTAGCTGAATGCACAGTTCAGAAAGAAGTTTCACAGAATGATTCTGTGTAGTTTATATTTGGAGACATTCCTTTTTCCACTATTACCCTCTTAGCGCTCCGAATGTCCACTTGCATTTTCTACAGAAAGAGTGTTCAGAACTGCGCAATCAAAAGTATGGTTTAACTCTGTTAGCTTAATGAACATATCAGAAATAAGTTTCACACAATGCTTCAGTGTAGTTTTTATTTGAAGATATTATTTTTCCCAATATAGGCCTCTTAGCGCTCAGAATGTCCAATTGCAGTTTCTACAGAAAGAGTGTTTCAGAAAGGCTCAAACAAAAGTAAGGTTCAACTCTGTTAGTTGAATGCACAGAACAGAAAGAAGTTTCATACAATGCTTCTGTGTAGTTTATATTTGAACATAATCTTTTTTCCACTATTACCCACTTAGCGCTACGAATGTCCAGTTGAATTTTCTACAGACAGAGTGTTTCAAAACTGCTCAATCAAAAGTATGGTTTAACTCTGCTGGCTGAATGCTCAGATCAGAAAGAAGTTTCACAGAATGCTTCTGTGTAGTTTATATTTGAATATATTCCTTTTTCCACTACTACTCTCTTAGCGCTCCAAATGTCCAGTTGCATTTTCTACAGAAAGAGTGTTCAGATCTGCTCAATCAAAAGTATGGTTTAACTCTGTTAGCTGAATGCACAGATCAGAAAGAAGTTTCACAGAATGATTCTGTGTAGTTTATATTTGGAGACATTCCTTTTTCCACTATTACCCCCTTAGCGCTCCGAATCTCCACTTGCATTTTCTACAGAAAGGGTGTTTCAGAACGGCTCAATCAAAACTAAGGTTCAACTCTTTTAGTTGAACAAACAGAACAGAAATAAGTTTCACACAATGCTTCTGTGTAGTTTTTATTTGAAGATATTATTTTTCCCAATATAGGCCTCTTAGCGCTCAGAATGTCCAATTGCAGTTTCTACAGAAAGAGTGTTTCAGAAAGGCTCAATCAAAAGTAAGGTTCAACTCTGTTAGTTGAATGCACAGAACAGAAAGAAGTTTCATACAATGCTTCTGTGTAGTTTATATTTGAACATAATCTTTTTTCCACTATTACCCACTTAGCGCTACGAATGTCCAGTTGCATTTTCTACAGACAGAGTGTTTCAAAACTGCTCAATCAAAAGTATGGTTTAACTCTGTTAGCTGAATGCTCAGATCAGAAAGAAGTTTCACAGAATGCTTCTGTGTAGTTTATATTTGAATATATTCCTTTTTCCACTACTAATCTCTTAGCGCTCCAAATGTCCAGTTGCATTTTCTACAGAAAGAGTGTTAAGATGTGCTCTATCAAAAGTATGGTTTAACTCTGTTAGCTGAATGCACAGATCAGAAAGAAGTTTCACAGAATGATTCTGTGTAGTTTATATTTGGAGACATTCCTTTTTCCACTATTACCCCCTTAGCGCTCCGAATCTCCACTTGCATTTTCTACAGAAAGAGTGTTTCAGAACGGCTCAATCAAAACTAAGGTTCAACTCTTTTAGTTGAACAAACAGAACAGAAAGAAGTTTCACACAATTCTTCTGTGTAGTTTTTATTTGTAGACATTCTTTTTCCCAATATAGGCCTCTTAGCGCTCAGAATGTCCAATTGCAGTTTCTACAGAAAGAGTGTTTCAGAACGGCTCAATCAAACGTAAGGTTCAACTCTGTTAGTTGAATGCACAGAACAGAAAGGAGTTTCATACAATGCTTCTGTGTAGTTTATATTTGAACATATTCTTTTTTCCTCTATTACCCACTTAGCGCTACGAATGTCCAGTTGCATTTTCTACAGACAGAGTGTTTCAAAACTGCTCAATCAAAAGTATGGTTTAACTCTGTTAGCTGAATGCTCAGATCAGAAAGAAGTTTCACAGAATGCTTCTGTGTAGTTTATATTTGAATATATTCCTTTTTCCACTACTACGCTCTTAGCGCTCCAAATGTCCAGTTGCATTTTCCACAGAAAGAGTGTTCAGATCTGCTCAATCAAAAGTATTTTTGAACTCTGTTAGCTGAATTAACAGATCAGAAAGAAGTTTCACCGAATGATTCCGTGTAGTTTATATTTGAAGACATTCCTTTTTCCACTATGACCCTCTTAGCGCTCCGAATCTCCACTTGCATTTTCTACAAAAAGAGTGTTTCATAACTGCTCAATCAAAAATATGTTTTATCTCTGTTAACTGAATTTACAGATCAGAAATAAGTTTCACAGAATGCATCTGTGTAGTTTTTATTTGAAGATATTCTTTTTCCAAATGTAGGCCTCTTAGCGCTTAGCATGTCCAATTGCTGTTTCTACAGAAAGAGTGTTTCAGAACGGCTCAATCAAAAGTAAGGTTCAACTCTGTTAGTTGAATGCACAGAACAGAAAGAAGTTTCATACAATGCTTCTGTGTAGTTTATATTTGAACATATTCTTTTTTCCACTATTACCCACTTAGCGCTACGAATGTCCAGTTGCATTTTCTACAGACAGAGTGTTTCAAAACTGCTCAATCAAAAGTATGGTTTAACTCTGTTAGCTGAATGCTCAGATCAGAAAGAAGTTTCACAGAATGCTTCTGTGTAGTTTATATTTGAATATATTCCTTTTTCCACTACTACGCTCTTAGCGCTCCAAATGTCCAGTTGCATTTTCAACAGAAAGAGTGTTCAGATCTGCTCAATCAAAAGTATGGTTTAACTCTGTTAGCTGAATGCACAGATCAGAAAGAACTTTCACCGAATGATTCTGTGTAGTTTATATTTGAAGACATTCCTTTTTCCACTATTACCCTCTTAGCGCTCCGAATCTCCACTTGCATTTTCTACAAAAAGAGTGTTTCATAACTGCTCAATCACAAATATGTTTTATCTCTGTTAACTGAATTTATAGATCAGAAATAAGTTTCACAGAATGCATCTGTGTAGTTTTTATTTGAAGATATTCTTTTTCCCAATGTAGGACTCTTAGCGCTTAGCATGTCCAATTGCAGTTTCTACAGAAACAGAGTTTCAGAATGGCTCAATCAAAAGTAAGGTTCAACTCTGTTAGTTGAATGCACAGAACAGAAAGTAGTTTCACAGAATGCTACTGTGTAGTTTATATTTGAATATATTCCTTTTTCCACTATTACCCTCTTAGCGCTCAGAATGTCCACTTGCATTTTCTACAGAAAGAGTGTTCAGAACTGCGCAATCAAAAGTATGGTTTAACTCTGTTAGCTTAATGAACATATCAGAAATAAGTTTCACACAATGCTTCTGTGTAGTTTTTATTTGAAGATATTATTTTTCCCAATATAGGCCTCTTAGCGCTCAGAATGTCCAATTGCAGTTTCTACAGAAAGAGTGTTTCAGAAAGGCTCAATCAAAAGTAAGGTTCAACTCTGTTAGTTGAATGCACAGAACAGAAAGAAGTTTCATACAATGCTTCTGTGTAGTTTATATTTGAACATATTCTTTTTTCCACTATTACCCACTTAGCGCTACGAATGTCCAGTTGCATTTTCTACAGACAGAGTGTTTCAAAATTGCTCAATCAAAAGTATGGTTTAACTCTGTTAGCTGAATGCTCAGATCAGAAAGATGTTTCACAGAATGCTTCTGTGTAGTTTATATTTGAATATATTCCTTTTTCCACTACTACTCTCTTAGCGCTCCAAATGTCCAGTTGCATTTTCTACAGAAAGAGTGTTCAGATCTGCTCAATCAAAAGTATGGTTTAACTCTGTTAGCTGAATGCACAGATCAGAAAGAAGTTTCACAGAATGATTCTGTGTAGTTTATATTTGGAGACATTCCTGTTTCCACTATTACCCTCTTAGCGCTCCAAATCTCCACTTGCATTTTGTACAGAAAGAGTGTTTCAGAACGGCTCAATCAAAACTAAGGTTCAACTCTTTTAGTTGAACAAACAGAACAGAAAGAAGTTTCACACAATTCTTCTGTGTAGTTTTTATTTGTAGACATTCTTTTTCCCAATATAGGCCTCTTAGCGCTCAGAATGTCCAATTGCAGTTTCTACAGAAAGAGTGTTTCAGAACGGCTCAATCAAAAGTAAGGTTCAACTCTGTTAGTTGAATGCACAGAACAGAAAGAAGTTTCATACAATGCTTCCGTGTAGTTTATATTTGAACATATTCTTTTTTCCACTATTACCCACTTAGCGCTACGAATGTCCAGTTGCCTTTTCTACAGACAGAGTGTTTCAAAACTGCTCAATCAAAAGTATGGTTTAACTCTGTTAGCTGAATGCTCAGATCAGAAAGAAGTTTCACAGAATGCTTCTGTGTAGTTTATATTTGAATATATTCCTTTTTCCACTACTAATCTCTTAGCGCTCCAAATGTCCAGTTGCATTTTCTACAGAAAGAGTGTTAAGATGTGCTCTATCAAAAGTATGGTTTAACTCTGTTAGCTGAATGCACAGATCAGAAAGAAGTTTCACAGAATGATTCTGTGTAGTTTATATTTGGAGACATTCCTTTTTCCACTATTACCCCCTTAGCGCTCCGAATCTCCACTTGCATTTTCTACAGAAAGAGTGTTTCAGAACGGCTCAATCAAAACTAAGGTTCAACTCTTTTAGTTGAACAAACAGAACAGAAAGAAGTTTCACACAATTCTTCTGTGTAGTTTTTATTTGTAGACATTCTTTTTCCCAATATAGGCCTCTTAGCGCTCAGAATGTCCAATTGCAGTTTCTACAGAAAGAGTGTTTCAGAACGGCTCAATCAAACGTAAGGTTCAACTCTGTTAGTTGAATGCACAGAACAGAAAGGAGTTTCATACAATGCTTCTGTGTAGTTTATATTTGAACATATTCTTTTTTCCTCTATTACCCACTTAGCGCTACGAATGTCCAGTTGCATTTTCTACAGACAGAGTGTTTCAAAACTGCTCAATCAAAAGTATGGTTTAACTCTGTTAGCTGAATGCTCAGATCAGAAAGAAGTTTCACAGAATGCTTCTGTGTAGTTTATATTTGAATATATTCCTTTTTCCACTACTACGCTCTTAGCGCTCCAAATGTCCAGTTGCATTTTCCACAGAAAGAGTGTTCAGATCTGCTCAATCAAAAGTATTTTTGAACTCTGTTAGCTGAATTAACAGATCAGAAAGAAGTTTCACCGAATGATTCCGTGTAGTTTATATTTGAAGACATTCCTTTTTCCACTATGACCCTCTTAGCGCTCCGAATCTCCACTTGCATTTTCTACAAAAAGAGTGTTTCATAACTGCTCAATCAAAAATATGTTTTATCTCTGTTAACTGAATTTACAGATCAGAAATAAGTTTCACAGAATGCATCTGTGTAGTTTTTATTTGAAGATATTCTTTTTCCAAATGTAGGCCTCTTAGCGCTTAGCATGTCCAATTGCTGTTTCTACAGAAAGAGTGTTTCAGAACGGCTCAATCAAAAGTAAGGTTCAACTCTCTTAGTTGAATGCACAGAACAGAAAGAAGTTTCATACAATGCTTCTGTGTAGTTTATATTTGAACATATTCTTTTTTCCACTATTACCCACTTAGCGCTACGAATGTCCAGTTGCATTTTCTACAGACAGAGTGTTTCAAAACTGCTCAATCAAAAGTATGGTTTAACTCTGTTAGCTGAATGCTCAGATCAGAAAGAAGTTTCACAGAATGCTTCTGTGTAGTTTATATTTGAATATATTCCTTTTTCCACTACTACGCTCTTAGCGCTCCAAATGTCCAGTTGCATTTTCAACAGAAAGAGTGTTCAGATCTGCTCAATCAAAAGTATGGTTTAACTCTGTTAGCTGAATGCACAGATCAGAAAGAACTTTCACCGAATGATTCTGTGTAGTTTATATTTGAAGACATTCCTTTTTCCACTATTACCCTCTTAGCGCTCCGAATCTCCACTTGCATTTTCTACAAAAAGAGTGTTTCATAACTGCTCAATCACAAATATGTTTTATCTCTGTTAACTGAATTTATAGATCAGAAATAAGTTTCACAGAATGCATCTGTGTAGTTTTTATTTGAAGATATTCTATTTCCCAATGTAGGACTCTTAGCGCTTAGCATGTCCAATTGCAGTTTCTACAGAAACAGAGTTTCAGAATGGCTCAATCAAAAGTAAGGTTCAACTCTGTTAGTTGAATGCACAGAACAGAAAGTAGTTTCACAGAATGCTACTGTGTAGTTTATATTTGAATATATTCCTTTTTCCACTATTACCCTCTTAGCGCTCAGAATGTCCACTTGCATTTTCTACAGAAAGAGTGTTCAGAACTGCGCAATCAAAAGTATGGTTTAACTCTGTTAGCTTAATGAACATATCAGAAATAAGTTTCACACAATGCTTCTGTGTAGTTTTTATTTGAAGATATTATTTTTCCCAATATAGGCCTCTTAGCGCTCAGAATGTCCAATTGCAGTTTCTACAGAAAGAGTGTTTCAGAAAGGCTCAATCAAAAGTAAGGTTCAACTCTGTTTGTTGAATGCACAGAACAGAAAGAAGTTTCATACAATGCTTCTGTGTAGTTTATATTTGAACATATTCTTTTTTCCACTATTACCCACTTAGCGCTACGAATGTCCAGTTTCATTTTCTACAGACAGAGTGTTTCAAAACTGCTCAATCAAAAGTATGGTTTAACTCTGTTAGCTGAATGCTCAGATCAGAAAGATGTTTCACAGAATGCTTCTGTGTAGTTTATATTTGAATATATTCCTTTTTCCACTACTACTCTCTTAGCGCTAAAAATGTCCAGTTGCATTTTCTACAGAAAGAGTGTTCAGATCTGCTCAATCAAAAGTATGGTTTAACTCTGTTAGCTGAATGCACAGATCAGAAAGAAGTTTCACAGAATGATTCTGTGTAGTTTATATTTGGAGACATTCCTGTTTCCACTATTACCCTCTTAGCGCTCCAAATCTCCACTTGCATTTTGTACAGAAAGAGTGTTTCAGAACGGCTCAATCAAAACTAAGGTTCAACTCTTTTAGTTGAACAAACAGAACAGAAAGAAGTTTCACACAATTCTTCTGTGTAGTTTTTATTTGTAGATATTCTTTTTCCCAATATAGGCCTCTTAGCGCTCAGAATGTCCAATTGCAGTTTCTACAGAAAGAGTGTTTCAGAACGGCTCAATCAAAAGTAAGGTTCAACTCTGTTAGTTGAATGCACAGAACATAAAGAAGTTTCATACAATGCTTCTGTGTAGTTTATATTTGAACATATTCTTTTTTCCACTATTACCCACTTAGCGCTACGAATGTCCAGTTGCATTTTCTACAGACACAGTGTTTCAAAACTGCTCAATCAAAAGTATGGTTTAACTCTGTTAGCTGAATGCTCAGATCAGAAAGAAGTTTCACAGAATGCTTCTGTGTAGTTTATATTTGAATATATTCCTTTTTCCACTACTACGCTCTTAGCGCTCCAAATGTCTAGTTGCATTTTCTACAGAAAGAGTGTTCAGATCTGCTCCATCAAAAGTATGGTTTAACTCTGTTAGCTGAATGCACAGATCAGAAAGAAGTTTCACCGAATGATTCTGTGTAGTTTATATTTGAAGACATTCCTTTTTCCACTATTACCCTCTTAGCGCTCCGAATCTCCACTTGCATTTTCTACAAAAAGAGTGTTTCATAACTGCTCAATCAAAAATATGTTTTATCTCTGTTAACTGAATTTACAGATCAGAAATAAGTTTCACAGAATGCATCTGTGTAGTTTTTATTTGAAGATATTCTTTTTCCCAATGTAGGCCTCTTAGCGCTTAGCATGTCCAATTGCAGTTTCTACAGAAAGAGTGTTTCAGAACGGCTCAATCAAAAGTAAGGTTCAACTCTGTTAGTTGAATGCACAGAACAGAAAGAATTTTCACAGAATGCTACTGTGTAGTTTATATTTGAATATATTCCTTTTTCCACTATTACCCTCTTAGCGCTTCTAATGTCCACTTGCATTTTCTACAGAAAGAGTGTTCAGAACTGCGCAATCAAAAGTATGGTTTAACTCTGTTAGCTTAATGAACATATCAGAAATAAGTTTCACACAATGCTTCTGTGTAGTTTTTATTTGAAGATATTATTTTTCCCAATATAGGCCTCTTAGCGCTCAGAATGTCCAATTGCAGTTTCTACAGAAAGAGTGTTTCAGAAAGGCTCAATCAAAATAAGGTTCAACTCTGTTAGTTGAATGCACAGAACAGAAAGAAGTTTCATACAGTGCTTCTGTGTAGTTTATATTTGAAAATATTCTTTTTTCCACTATTACCCACTTAGCGCTACGAATGTCCAGTTGAATTTTCTACAGACAGAGTGTTTCAAAACTGCTCAATCAAAAGTATGGTTTAACTCTGTTAGCTGAATGCTCAGATAAGAAAGAAGTTTCACAGAATGCTTCTGTGTAGTTTATATTTGAATATATTCCTTTTTCCACTACTACTCTCTTAGCGCTCCAAATGTCGAGTTGCATTTTCTACAGAAAGAGTGTTCAGATCTGCTCAATCAAAAGTATGGTTTAACTCTGTTAGCTGAATGCACAGATCAGAAAGAAGTTTCACAGAATGATTCTGTGTAGTTTATATTTGGAGACATTCCTTTTTCCACTATTACCCTCTTAGCGCTCCGAATCTCCACTTGCATTTTCTACAGAAAGAGTGTTTCAGAACGGCTCAATCAAAACTAAGGTTCAACTCTTTTAGTTGAACAAACAGAACAGAAAGAAGTTTCACACAATTCTTCTGTGTAGTTTTTATTTGTAGACATTCTTTTTCCCAATGTAGGCCTCTTAGCGCTTAGCATGTCCAATTGCAGTTTCTACAGAAAGAGTGTTTCAGAACGGCTCAATCAAAAGTAAGGTTTAACTCTGTTAGTTGAATGCACAGAACAGAAAGAATTTTCACAGAATGCTACTGTGTAGTTTATATTTGAATATATTCCTTATTCCACTATTACCCTCTTAGCGCTCGGAATGTCCACTTTCATTTTCTACAGAAAGAGTGTTCAGAACTGCGCAATCAAAAGTATGGTTTAACTCTGTTAGCTTAATGAACATATCAGAAATAAGTTTCACACAATGCTTCTGTGTAGTTTTTATTTGAAGATATTATTTTTCCCAATATAGGCCTCTTAGCGCTCAGAATGTCCAATTGAAGTTTCTACAGAAAGAGTGTTTCAGAAAGGCTCAATCAAAAGTAAGGTTCAACTCTGTTAGTTGAATGCACAGAACAGAAAGAAGTTTCATACAATGCTTCTGTGTAGTTTATATTTGAACATATTCTTTTTTCCACTATTACCCACTTAGCGCTACGAATGTCCAGTTGCATTTTCTACAGACAGAGTGTTTCAAAACTGCTCAATCAAAAGTATGGTTTAACTCTGTTAGCTGAATGCTCAGATCAGAAAGAAGTTTCACAGAATGCTTAGTGTAGTTTATATTTGAATATATTCCTTTTTCCACTACGACGCTCTTAGCGCTCCAAATGTCCAGTGGCATTTTCAACAGAAAGAGTGTTCAGATCTGCTCAATCAAAAGTATGGCTTAACTCTGTTAGCTGAATGCACAGATCAGAAAGAACTTTCACCGAATGATTCTGTGTAGTTTATATTTGAAGACATTCCTTTTTCCACTATTACCCTCTTAGCGCTCCGAATCTCCACTTGCATTTTCTACAAAAAGAGTGTTTCATAACTGCTCAATCACAAATATGTTTTACCTCTGTTAACTGAATTTATAGATCAGAAATAAGTTTCACAGAATGCATCTGTGTAGTTTTTATTTGAAGATATTCTTTTTCCCAATGTAGGACTCTTAGCGCTTAGCATGTCCAATTGCAGTTTCTACAGAAACAGTGTTTCAGAATGGCTCAATCAAAAGTAAGGTTCAACTCTGTTAGTTGAATGCACAGAACAGAAAGGATTTTCACAGAATGCTACTGTGTAGTTTATATTTGAATATATTCCTTTTTCCACTATTACCCTCTTAGCGCTCAGAATGTCCACTTGCATTTTCTACAGAAAGAGTGTTCAGAACTGCGCAATCAAAAGTATGGTTTAACTCTGTTAGCTTAATGAACATATCAGAAATAAGTTTCACACAATGCTTCTGTGTAGTTTTTATTTGAAGATATTATTTTTCCCAATAAAGGCCTCTTAGCGCTCAGAATGTCCAATTGCAGTTTCTACAGAAAGAGTGTTTCAGAAAGGCTCAATCAAAAGTAAGGTTCAACTCTGTTAGTTGAATGCACAGAACAGAAAGAAGTTTCATACAATGCTTCTGTGTAGTTTATATTTGAACATATTCTTTTTTCCACTATTACCCACTTAGCGCTACGAATGTCCAGTTGCATTTTCTACAGACAGAGTGTTTCAAAACTGCTCAATCAAAAGTATGGTTTAACTCTGTTAGCTGAATGCTCAGATCAGAAAGATGTTTCACAGAATGCTTCTGTGTAGTTTATATTTGAATATATTCCTTTTTCCACTACTACTCTCTTAGCGCTCCAAATGTCCAGTTGCATTTTCAACAGAAAGAGTGTTCAGATCTGCTCAATCAAAAGTATGGTTTAACTCTGTTAGCTGAATGCACAGTTCAGAAAGAAGTTTCACAGAATGATTCTGTGTAGTTTATATTTGGAGACATTCCTTTTTCCACTATTAGCCTCTTAGCGCTCCGAATCTCCACTTGCATTTTCTACAGAAACAGTGTTTCAGAACGGCTCAATCAAAACTAAGGTTCAACTCTTTTAGTTGAACAAACAGAACTGAAAGAAGTTTCACACAATTCTTCTGTGTAGTTTTTATTTGTAGACATTCTTTTTCCCAATATAGGCCTCTTAGCGCTCAGAATGTCCAATTGCAGTTTCTACAGAAAGAGTGTTTCAGAAAGGCTCAATCAAAAGTAAGGTTCAACTCTGTTAGTTGAATGCACAGAACAGAAAGAAGTTTCATACAATGCTTCTGTGTAGTTTATATTTGAACATATTCTCTTTTCCACTATTACCCACTTAGCGCTACGAATGTCCAGTTGCATTTTCTACAGACAGAGTGTTTCAAAACTGCTCAATCAAAAGTATGGTTTAACACTGTTAGCTGTATGCTCAGATCAGAAAGAAATTTCACAGAATGCTTCTGTGTAGTTTATATTTGAATATATTCCTTTTTCCACTACTACGCTCTTAGCGCTCCAAATGTCCAGTTGCATTTTCAACAGAAAGAGTGTTCAGATCTGCTCAATCAAAAGTATGGTTTAACTCTGTTAGCTGAATGCACAGATCAGAAAGAAGTTTCACCGAACGATTCTGTGTAGTTTATATTTGAAGACATTCCTTTTTCCACTATTACCCTCTTAGCGCTCCGAATCTCCACTTGCATTTTCTACAAAAAGAGTGTTTCATAACTGCTCAATCAAAAATATGTTTTATCTCTGTTAACTGAATTTACAGATCAGAAATAAGTTTCACAGAATGCATCTGTGTAGTTTTTATTTGAAGATATTCTTTTTCCCAATGTAGGCCTCTTAGCGCTTAGCATGTCCAATTGCAGTTTCTACAGAAAGACTGTTTCAGAACGGCTCAATCAAAAGTAAGGTTCAACTCTGTTAGTTGAATGCACAGAACAGAAAGAATTTTCACAGAATGCTACTGTGTAGTTTATATTTGAATATATTCCTTTTTCCACTATTACCCTCTTAGCGCTCCGAATGTCCACTTTCATTTTCTACATAAAGAGTGTTCAGAACTGCGCAATCAAAAGTATGGTTTAACTCTGTTAGCTTAATGAACATATCAGAAATAAGTTTCACACAATGGTTCTGTGTAGTTTTTATTTGAAGATATTATTTTTCCCAATAGAGGCCTCTTAGCGCTCAGAATGTCCAATTGAAGTTTCTACAGAAAGAGTGTTTCAGAAAGGCTCAATCAAAAGTAAGGTTCAACTCTGTTAGTTGAATGCACAGAACAGAAAGAAGTTTCATACAATGCTTCTGTGTAGTTTATATTTGAACATATTCTTTTTTCCACTATTACCCACTTAGCGCTACGAATGTCCAGTTGCATTTTCTACAGACAGAGTGTTTCAAAACTGCTCAATCAAAAGTATGGTTTAACTCTGTTAGCTGAATGCTCAGATCAGAAAGAAGTTTCACAGAATGCTTAGTGTAGTTTATATTTGAATATATTCCTTTTTCCACTACGACGCTCTTAGCGCTCCAAATGTCCAGTGGCATTTTCAACAGAAAGAGTGTTCAGATCTGCTCAATCAAAAGTATGGTTTAACTCTGTTAGCTGAATGCACAGATCAGAAAGAACTTTCACCGAATGATTCTGTGTAGTTTATATTTGAAGACATTCCTTTTTCCACTATTACCCTCTTAGCGCTCCGAATCTCCACTTGCATTTTCTACAAAAAGAGTGTTTCATAACTGCTCAATCACAAATATGTTTTATCTCTGTTAACTGAATTTATAGATCAGAAATAAGTTTCACAGAATGCATCTGTGTAGTTTTTATTTGAAGATATTCTTTTTCCCAATGTAGGACTCTTAGCGCTTAGCATGTCCAATTGCAGTTTCTACAGAAACAGTGTTTCAGAATGGCTCAATCAAAAGTAAGGTTCAACTCTGTTAGTTGAATGCACAGAACAGAAAGGATTTTCACAGAATGCTACTGTGTAGTTTATATTTGAATATATTCCTTTTTCCACTATTACCCTCTTAGCGCTCAGAATGTCCACTTGCATTTTCTACAGAAAGAGTGTTCAGAACTGCGCAATCAAAAGTATGGTTTAACTCTGTTAGCTTAATGAACATATCAGAAATAAGTTTCACACAATGCTTCTGTGTAGTTTTTATTTGAAGATATTATTTTTCCCAATAGAGGCCTCTTAGCGCTCAGAATGTCCAATTGCAGTTTCTACAGAAAGAGTGTTTCAGAAAGGCTCAATCAAAAGTAAGGTTCAACTCTGTTAGTTGAATGCACAGAACAGAAAGAAGTTTCATACAATGCTTCTGTGTAGTTTATATTTGAACATATTCTTTTTTCCACTATTACCCACTTAGCGCTACGAATGTCCAGTTGCATTTTCTACAGACAGAGTGTTTCAAAACTGCTCAATCAAAAGTATGGTTTAACTCTGTTAGCTGAATGCTCAGATCAGAAAGAAGTTTCACAGAATGCTTCTGTGTAGTTTATATTTGAATATATTCCTTTTTCCACTACTACTCTCTTAGCGCTCCAAATGTCCAGTTGCATTTTCTACAGAAAGAGTGTTCAGATCTGCTCAATCAAAAGTATGGTTTAACTCTGTTAGCTGAATGCACAGATCAGAAAGAAGTTTCACAGAATGATTCTGTGTAGTTTATATTTGGAGACATTCCTGTTTCCACTATTACCCTCTTAGCGCTCCAAATCTCCACTTGCATTTTGTACAGAAAGAGTGTTTCAGAACGGCTCAATCAAAACTAAGGTTCAACTCTTTTAGTTGAACAAACAGAACAGAAAGAAGTTTCACACAATTCTTCTGTGTAGTTTTTATTTGTAGACATTCTTTTTCCCAATATAGGCCTCTTAGCGCTCAGAATGTCCAATTGCAGTTTCTACAGAAAGAGTGTTTCAGAACGGCTCAATCAAAAGTAAGGTTCAACTCTGTTAGTTGAATGCACAGAACAGAAAGAAGTTTCATACAATGCTTCCGTGTAGTTTATATTTGAACATATTCTTTTTTCCACTATTACCCACTTAGCGCTACGAATGTCCAGTTGCATTTTCTACAGACAGAGTGTTTCAAAACTGCTCAATCAAAAGTATGGTTTAACTCTGTTAGCTGAATGCTCAGATCAGAAAGAAGTTTCACAGAATGCTTCTGTGTAGTTTATATTTGAATATATTCCTTTTTCCACTACTAATCTCTTAGCGCTCCAAATGTCCAGTTGCATTTTCTACAGAAAGAGTGTTAAGATGTGCTCTATCAAAAGTATGGTTTAACTCTGTTAGCTGAATGCACAGATCAGAAAGAAGTTTCACAGAATGATTCTGTGTAGTTTATATTTGGAGACATTCCTTTTTCCACTATTACCCCCTTAGCGCTCCGAATCTCCACTTGCATTTTCTACAGAAAGAGTGTTTCAGAACGGCTCAATCAAAACTAAGGTTCAACTCTTTTAGTTGAACAAACAGAACAGAAAGAAGTTTCACACAATTCTTCTGTGTAGTTTTTATTTGTAGACATTCTTTTTCCCAATATAGGCCTCTTAGCGCTCAGAATGTCCAATTGCAGTTTCTACAGAAAGAGTGTTTCAGAACGGCTCAATCAAACGTAAGGTTCAACTCTGTTAGTTGAATGCACAGAACAGAAAGGAGTTTCATACAATGCTTCTGTGTAGTTTATATTTGAACATATTCTTTTTTCCTCTATTACCCACTTAGCGCTACGAATGTCCAGTTGCATTTTCTACAGACAGAGTGTTTCAAAACTGCTCAATCAAAAGTATGGTTTAACTCTGTTAGCTGAATGCTCAGATCAGAAAGAAGTTTCACAGAATGCTTCTGTGTAGTTTATATTTGAATATATTCCTTTTTCCACTACTACGCTCTTAGCGCTCCAAATGTCCAGTTGCATTTTCCACAGAAAGAGTGTTCAGATCTGCTCAATCAAAAGTATTTTTGAACTCTGTTAGCTGAATTAACAGATCAGAAAGAAGTTTCACCGAATGATTCCGTGTAGTTTATATTTGAAGACATTCCTTTTTCCACTATGACCCTCTTAGCGCTCCGAATCTCCACTTGCATTTTCTACAAAAAGAGTGTTTCATAACTGCTCAATCAAAAATATGTTTTATCTCTGTTAAGTGAATTTACAGATCAGAAATAAGTTTCACAGAATGCATCTGTGTAGTTTTTATTTGAAGATATTCTTTTTCCAAATGTAGGCCTCTTAGCGCTTAGCATGTCCAATTGCTGTTTCTACAGAAAGAGTGTTTCAGAACGGCTCAATCAAAAGTAAGGTTCAACTCTCTTAGTTGAATGCACAGAACAGAAAGAAGTTTCATACAATGCTTCTGTGTAGTTTATATTTGAACATATTCTTTTTTCCACTATTACCCACTTAGCGCTACGAATGTCCAGTTGCATTTTCTACAGACAGAGTGTTTCAAAACTGCTCAATCAAAAGTATGGTTTAACTCTGTTAGCTGAATGCTCAGATCAGAAAGAAGTTTCACAGAATGCTTCTGTGTAGTTTATATTTGAATATATTCCTTTTTCCACTACTACGCTCTTAGCGCTCCAAATGTCCAGTTGCATTTTCAACAGAAAGAGTGTTCAGATCTGCTCAATCAAAAGTATGGTTTAACTCTGTTAGCTGAATGCACAGATCAGAAAGAACTTTCACCGAATGATTCTGTGTAGTTTATATTTGAAGACATTCCTTTTTCCACTATTACCCTCTTAGCGCTCCGAATCTCCACTTGCATTTTCTACAAAAAGAGTGTTTCATAACTGCTCAATCACAAATATGTTTTATCTCTGTTAACTGAATTTATAGATCAGAAATAAGTTTCACAGAATGCATCTGTGTAGTTTTTATTTGAAGATATTCTTTTTCCCAATGTAGGACTCTTAGCGCTTAGCATGTCCAATTGCAGTTTCTACAGAAACAGAGTTTCAGAATGGCTCAATCAAAAGTAAGGTTCAACTCTGTTAGTTGAATGCACAGAACAGAAAGTAGTTTCACAGAATGCTACTGTGTAGTTTATATTTGAATATATTCCTTTTTCCACTATTACCCTCTTAGCGCTCAGAATGTCCACTTGCATTTTCTACAGAAAGAGTGTTCAGAACTGCGCAATCAAAAGTATGGTTTAACTCTGTTAGCTTAATGAACATATCAGAAATAAGTTTCACACAATGCTTCTGTGTAGTTTTTATTTGAAGATATTATTTTTCCCAATATAGGCCTCTTAGCGCTCAGAATGTCCAATTGCAGTTTCTACAGAAAGAGTGTTTCAGAAAGGCTCAATCAAAATAAGGTTCAACTCTGTTAGTTGAATGCACAGAACAGAAAGAAGTTTCATACAATGCTTCTGTGTAGTTTATATTTGAAAATATTCTTTTTTCCACTATTACCCACTTAGCGCTACAAATGTCCAGTTGAATTTTCTACAGACAGAGTGTTTCAAAACTGCTCAATCAAAAGTATGGTTTAACTCTGTTAGCTGAATGCTAAGATAAGAAAGAAGTTTCACAGAATGCTTCTGTGTAGTTTATATTTGAATATATTTCTTTTTCCACTACTACTCTCTTAGCGCTCCAAATGTCGAGTTGCATTTTCTACAGAAAGAGTGTTCAGATCTGCTCAATCAAAAGTATGGTTTAACTCTGTTAGCTGAATGCACAGATCAGAAAGAAGTTTCACAGAATGATTCTGTGTAGTTTATATTTGGAGACATTCCTTTTTCCACTATTACCCTCTTAGCGCTCCGAATCTCCACTTGCATTTTCTACAGAAAGAGTGTTTCAGAACGGCTCAATCAAAACTAAGGTTCAACTCTTTTAGTTGAACAAACAGAACAGAAAGAAGTTTCACACAATTCTTCTGTGTAGTTTTTATTTGTAGACATTCTTTTTCCCAATGTAGGCCTCTTAGCGCTTAGCATGTCCAATTGCAGTTTCTACAGAAAGAGTGTTTCAGAACGGCTCAATCAAAAGTAAGGTTTAACTCTGTTAGTTGAATGCACAGAACAGAAAGAATTTTCACAGAATGCTACTGTGTAGTTTATATTTGAATATATTCCTTTTTCCACTATTACCCTCTTAGCGCTCGGAATGTCCACTTTCATTTTCTACAGAAAGAGTGTTCAGAACTGCGCAATCAAAAGTATGGTTTAACTCTGTTAGCTTAATGAACATATCAGAAATAAGTTTCACACAATGCTTCTGTGTAGTTTTTATTTGAAGATATTATTTTTCCCAATATAGGCCTCTTAGCGCTCAGAATGTCCAATTGAAGTTTCTACAGAAAGAGTGTTTCAGAAAGGCTCAATCAAAAGTAAGGTTCAACTCTGTTAGTTGAATGCACAGAACAGAAAGAAGTTTCATACAATGCTTCTGTGTAGTTTATATTTGAACATATTCTTTTTTCCACTATTACCCACTTAGCGCTACGAATGTCCAGTTGCATTTTCTACAGACAGAGTGTTTCAAAACTGCTCAATCAAAAGTATGGTTTAACTCTGTTAGCTGAATGCTCAGATCAGAAAGAAGTTTCACAGAATGCTTAGTGTAGTTTATATTTGAATATATTCCTTTTTCCACTACGACGCTCTTAGCGCTCCAAATGTCCAGTGGCATTTTCAACAGAAAGAGTGTTCAGATCTGCTAAATCAAAAGTATGGCTTAACTCTGTTAGCTGAATGCACAGATCAGAAAGAACTTTCACCGAATGATTCTGTGTAGTTTATATTTGAAGACATTCCTTTTTCCACTATTACCCTCTTAGCGCTCCGAATCTCCACTTGCATTTTCTACAAAAAGAGTGTTTCATAACTGCTCAATCACAAATATGTTTTACCTCTGTTAACTGAATTTATAGATCAGAAATAAGTTTCACAGAATGCATCTGTGTAGTTTTTATTTGAAGATATTCTTTTTCCCAATGTAGGACTCTTAGCGCTTAGCATGTCCAATTGCAGTTTCTACAGAAACAGTGTTTCAGAATGGCTCAATCAAAAGTAAGGTTCAACTCTGTTAGTTGAATGCACAGAACAGAAAGGATTTTCACAGAATGCTACTGTGTAGTTTATATTTGAATATATTCCTTTTTCCACTATTACCCTCTTAGCGCTCAGAATGTCCACTTGCATTTTCTACAGAAAGAGTGTTCAGAACTGCGCAATCAAAAGTATGGTTTAACTCTGTTAGCTTAATGAACATATCAGAAATAAGTTTCACACAATGCTTCTGTGTAGTTTTTATTTGAAGATATTATTTTTCCCAATAAAGGCCTCTTAGCGCTCAGAATGTCCAATTGCAGTTTCTACAGAAAGAGTGTTTCAGAAAGGCTCAATCAAAAGTAAGGTTCAACTCTGTTAGTTGAATGCACAGAACAGAAAGAAGTTTCATACAATGCTTCTGTGTAGTTTATATTTGAACATATTCTTTTTTCCACTATTACCCACTTAGCGCTACGAATGTCCAGTTGCATTTTCTACAGACAGAGTGTTTCAAAACTGCTCAATCAAAAGTATGGTTTAACTCTGTTAGCTGAATGCTAAGATAAGAAAGAAGTTTCACAGAATGCTTCTGTGTAGTTTATATTTGAATATATTTCTTTTTCCACTACTACTCTCTTAGCGCTCCAAATGTCGAGTTGCATTTTCTACAGAAAGAGTGTTCAGATCTGCTCAATCAAAAGTATGGTTTAACTCTGTTAGCTGAATGCACAGATCAGAAAGAAGTTTCACAGAATGATTCTGTGTAGTTTATATTTGGAGACATTCCTTTTTCCACTATTACCCTCTTAGCGCTCCGAATCTCCACTTGCATTTTCTACAGAAAGAGTGTTTCAGAACGGCTCAATCAAAACTAAGGTTCAACTCTTTTAGTTGAACAAACAGAACAGAAAGAAGTTTCACACAATTCTTCTGTGTAGTTTTTATTTGTAGACATTCTTTTTCCCAATGTAGGCCTCTTAGCGCTTAGCATGTCCAATTGCAGTTTCTACAGAAAGAGTGTTTCAGAACGGCTCAATCAAAAGTAAGGTTTAACTCTGTTAGTTGAATGCACAGAACAGAAAGAATTTTCACAGAATGCTACTGTGTAGTTTATATTTGAATATATTCCTTTTTCCACTATTACCCTCTTAGCGCTCGGAATGTCCACTTTCATTTTCTACAGAAAGAGTGTTCAGAACTGCGCAATCAAAAGTATGGTTTAACTCTGTTAGCTTAATGAACATATCAGAAATAAGTTTCACACAATGCTTCTGTGTAGTTTTTATTTGAAGATATTATTTTTCCCAATATAGGCCTCTTAGCGCTCAGAATGTCCAATTGAAGTTTCTACAGAAAGAGTGTTTCAGAAAGGCTCAATCAAAAGTAAGGTTCAACTCTGTTAGTTGAATGCACAGAACAGAAAGAAGTTTCATACAATGCTTCTGTGTAGTTTATATTTGAACATATTCTCTTTTCCACTATTACCCACTTAGCGCTACGAATGTCCAGTTGCATTTTCTACAGACAGAGTGTTTCAAAACTGCTCAATCAAAAGTATGGTTTAACACTGTTAGCTGTATGCTCAGATCAGAAAGAAATTTCACAGAATGCTTCTGTGTAGTTTATATTTGAATATATTCCTTTTTCCACTACTACGCTCTTAGCGCTCCAAATGTCCAGTTGCATTTTCAACAGAAAGAGTGTTCAGATCTGCTCAATCAAAAGTATGGTTTAACTCTGTTAGCTGAATGCACAGATCAGAAAGAAGTTTCACCGAACGATTCTGTGTAGTTTATATTTGAAGACATTCCTTTTTCCACTATTACCCTCTTAGCGCTCCGAATCTCCACTTGCATTTTCTACAAAAAGAGTGTTTCATAACTGCTCAATCAAAAATATGTTTTATCTCTGTTAACTGAATTTACAGATCAGAAATAAGTTTCACAGAATGCATCTGTGTAGTTTTTATTTGAAGATATTCTTTTTCCCAATGTAGGCCTCTTAGCGCTTAGCATGTCCAATTGCAGTTTCTACAGAAAGACTGTTTCAGAACGGCTCAATCAAAAGTAAGGTTCAACTCTGTTAGTTGAATGCACAGAACAGAAAGAATTTTCACAAAATGCTACTGTGTAGTTTATATTTGAATATATTCCTTTTTCCACTATTACCCTCTTAGCGCTCCGAATGTCCACTTGCATTTTCTACAGAAAGAGTGTTCAGAACTGCGCAATCAAAAGTATGGTTTAACTCTGTTAGCTTAATGAACATATCAGAAATAAGTTTCACACAATGCTTCTGTGTAGTTTTTATTTGAAGATATTATTTTTCCCAATATAGGCCTCTTAGCGCTCAGAATGTCCAATTGAAGTTTCTACAGAAAGAGTGTTTCAGAAAGGCTCAATCAAAAGTAAGGTTCAACTCTGTTAGTTGAATGCACAGAACAGAAAGAAGTTTCATACAATGCTTCTGTGTAGTTTATATTTGAACATATTCTTTTTTCCACTATTACCCACTTAGCGCTACGAATGTCCAGTTGCATTTTCTACAGACAGAGTGTTTCAAAACTGCTCAATCAAAAGTATGGTTTAACTCTGTTAGCTGAATGCTCAGATCAGAAAGAAGTTTCACAGAATGCTTAGTGTAGTTTATATTTGAATATATTCCTTTTTCCACTACGACGCTCTTAGCGCTCCAAATGTCCAGTGGCATTTTCAACAGAAAGAGTGTTCAGATCTGCTCAATCAAAAGTATGGTTTAACTCTGTTAGCTGAATGCACAGATCAGAAAGAACTTTCACCGAATGATTCTGTGTAGTTTATATTTGAAGACATTCCTTTTTCCACTATTACCCTCTTAGCGCTCCGAATCTCCACTTGCATTTTCTACAAAAAGAGTGTTTCATAACTGCTCAATCACAAATATGTTTTATCTCTGTTAACTGAATTTATAGATCAGAAATAAGTTTCACAGAATGCATCTGTGTAGTTTTTATTTGAAGATATTCTTTTTCCCAATGTAGGACTCTTAGCGCTTAGCATGTCCAATTGCAGTTTCTACAGAAACAGTGTTTCAGAATGGCTCAATCAAAAGTAAGGTTCAACTCTGTTAGTTGAATGCACAGAACAGAAAGGATTTTCACAGAATGCTACTGTGTAGTTTATATTTGAATATATTCCTTTTTCCACTATTACCCTCTTAGCGCTCAGAATGTCCACTTGCATTTTCTACAGAAAGAGTGTTCAGAACTGCGCAATCAAAAGTATGGTTTAACTCTGTTAGCTTAATGAACATATCAGAAATAAGTTTCACACAATGCTTCTGTGTAGTTTTTATTTGAAGATATTATTTTTCCCAATAGAGGCCTCTTAGCGCTCAGAATGTCCAATTGCAGTTTCTACAGAAAGAGTGTTTCAGAAAGGCTCAATCAAAAGTAAGGTTCAACTCTGTTAGTTGAATGCACAGAACAGAAAGAAGTTTCATACAATGCTTCTGTGTAGTTTATATTTGAACATATTCTTTTTTCCACTATTACCCACTTAGCGCTACGAATGTCCAGTTGCATTTTCTACAGACAGAGTGTTTCAAAACTGCTCAATCAAAAGTATGGTTTAACTCTGTTAGCTGAATGCTCAGATCAGAAAGATGTTTCACAGAATGCTTCTGTGTAGTTTATATTTGAATATATTCCTTTTTCCACTACTACTCTCTTAGCGCTCCAAATGTCCAGTTGCATTTTCAACAGAAAGAGTGTTCAGATCTGCTCAATCAAAAGTATGGTTTAACTCTGTTAGCTGAATGCACAGTTCAGAAAGAAGTTTCACAGAATGATTCTGTGTAGTTTATATTTGGAGACATTCCTTTTTCCACTATTAGCCTCTTAGCGCTCCGAATCTCCACTTGCATTTTCTACAGAAACAGTGTTTCAGAACGGCTCAATCAAAACTAAGGTTCAACTCTTTTAGTTGAACAAACAGAACTGAAAGAAGTTTCACACAATTCTTCTGTGTAGTTTTTATTTGTAGACATTCTTTTTCCCAATATAGGCCTCTTAGCGCTCAGAATGTCCAATTGCAGTTTCTACAGAAAGAGTGTTTCAGAAAGGCTCAATCAAAAGTAAGGTTCAACTCTGTTAGTTGAATGCACAGAACAGAAAGAAGTTTCATACAATGCTTCTGTGTAGTTTATATTTGAACATATTCTCTTTTCCACTATTACCCACTTAGCGCTACGAATGTCCAGTTGCATTTTCTACAGACAGAGTGTTTCAAAACTGCTCAATCAAAAGTATGGTTTAACACTGTTAGCTGTATGCTCAGATCAGAAAGAAATTATACAGAATGCTTCTGTGTAGTTTATATTTGAATATATTCCTTTTTCCACTACTACGCTCTTAGCGCTCCAAATGTCCAGTTGCATTTTCAACAGAAAGAGTGTTCAGATCTGCTCAATCAAAAGTATGGTTTAACTCTGTTAGCTGAATGCACAGATCAGAAAGAAGTTTCACCGAACGATTCTGTGTAGTTTATATTTGAAGACATTCCTTTTTCCACTATTAACCTCTTAGCGCTCCGAATCTCCACTTGCATTTTCTACAAAAAGAGTGTTTCATAACTGCTCAATCAAAAATATGTTTTATCTCTGTTAACTGAATTTACAGATCAGAAATAAGTTTCACAGAATGCATCTGTGTAGTTTTTATTTGAAGATATTCTTTTTCCCAATGTAGGCCTCTTAGCGATTAGCATGTCCAATTGCAGTTTCTACAGAAAGACTGTTTCAGAACGGCTCAATCAAAAGTAAGGTTCAACTCTGTTAGTTGAATGCACAGAACAGAAAGAATTTTCACAGAATGCTACTGTGTAGTTTATATTTGAATATATTCCTTTTTCCACTATTACCTTCTTAGCGCTCCGAATGTCCACTTGCATTTTCTACAGAAAGAGTGTTCAGAACTGCGCAATCAAAAGTATGGTTTAACTCTGTTAGCTTAATGAACATATCAGAAATAAGTTTCACACAATGCTTCTGTGTAGTTTTTATTTGAAGATATTATTTTTCCCAATAGAGGCCTCTTAGCGCTCAGAATGTCCAATTGCAGTTTCTACAGAAAGAGTGTTTCAGAAAGGCTCAATCAAAAGTAAGGTTCAACTCTGTTAGTTGAATGCACAGAACAGAAAGTAGTTTCATACAATGCTTCTGTGTAGTTTATATTTGAACATATTCTTTTTTCCACTATTACCCACTTAGCGCTACGAATGTCCAGTTGCATTTTCTACAGACAGAGTGTTTCAAAACTGCTCAATCAAAAGTATGGTTTAACTCTGTTAGCTGAATGCTCAGATCAGAAAGAAGTTTCACAGAATGCTTCTGTGTAGTTTATATTTGAATATATTCCTTTTTCCACTACTACTCTCTTAGCGCTCCAAATGTCCAGTTGCATTTTCTACAGAAAAAGTGTTCAGATCTGCTCAATCAAAAGTATGGTTTAACTCTGTTAGCTGAATGCACAGATCAGAAAGAAGTTTCACAGAATGATTCTGTGTAGTTTATATTTGGAGACATTCCTTTTTCCACTATTACCCTCTTAGCGCTCCGAATCTCCACTTGCATTTTCTACAAAAAGAGTGTTTCATAACTGCTCAATCACAAATATGTTTTATCTCTGTTAATTGAATTTATAGATCAGAAATAAGTTTCACAGAATGCATCTGTGTAGTTTTTATTTGAAGATATTCTTTTTCCCAATGTAGCACTCTTAGCGCTTAGCATGTCCAATTGCAGTTTCTACAGAAACAGTGTTTCAGAATGGCTCAATCAAAAGTAAGGTTCAACTCTGTTAGTTGAATGCACAGAACAGAAAGAATTTTCACAGAATGCTACTGTGTAGTTTATATTTGAATATATTCCTTTTTCCACTATTACCCTCTTAGCGCTCAGAATGTCCACTTGCATTTTCTACAGAAAGAGTGTTCAGAACTGCGCAATCAAAAGTATGGTTTAACTCTGTTAGCTTAATGAACATATCAGAAATAAGTTTCACACAATGCTTCTGTGTAGTTTTTGTTTGAAGATATTATTTTTCCCAATATAGGCCTCTTAGCGCTCAGAATGTCCAATTGCAGTTTCTACAGAAAGAGTGTTTCAGAAAGGCTCAATCAAAAGTAAGGTTCAACTCTGTTAGTTGAATGCACAGAACAGAAAGAAGTTTCATACAATGCTTCTGTGTAGTTTATATTTGAACATATTCTTTTTTCCACTATTACCCACTTAGCGCTACGAATGTCCAGTTGCATTTTCTACAGACAGAGTGTTTCAAAACTGCTCAATCAAAAGTATGGTTTAACTCTGTTAGCTGAATGCTCAGATCAGAAAGATGTTTCACAGAATGCTTCTGTGTAGTTTATATTTGAATATATTCCTTTTTCCACTACTACTCTCTTAGCGCTCCAAATGTCCAGTTGCATTTTCTACAGAAAGAGTGTTCAGATCTGCTCAATCAAAAGTATGGTTTAACTCTGTTAGCTGAATGCACAGATCAGAAAGAAGTTTCACAGAATGATTCTGTGTAGTTTATATTTGGAGACATTCCTTTTTCCACTATTACCCTCTTAGCGCTCCGAATCTCCACTTGCATTTTCTACAGAAAGAGTGTTTCAGAACGGCTCAATCAAAACTAAGGTTCAACTCTTTTAGTTGAACAAACAGAACTGAAAGAAGTTTCACACAATTCTTCTGTGTAGTTTTTATTTGTAGACATTCTTTTTCCCAATATAGGCCTCTTAGCGCTCAGAATGTCCAATTGCAGTTTCTACAGAAAGAGTGTTTCAGAAAGGCTCAATCAAAAGTAAGGTTCAACTCTGTTAGTTGAATGCACAGAACAGAAAGAAGTTTCATACAATGCTTCTGTGTAGTTTATATTTGAACATATTCTCTTTTCCACTATTACCCACTTAGCGCTACGAATGTCCAGTTGCATTTTCTAGAGACAGAGTGTTTCAAAACTGCTCAATCAAAAGTATGGTTTAACTCTGTTAGCTGTATGCTCAGATCAGAAAGAAATTTCACAGAATGCTACTGTGTAGTTTATATTTGAATATATTCCTTTTTCCACTATTACCCTCTTAGCGCTCCGAATGTCCACTTGCATTTTCTACAGAAAGAGTGTTCAGAACTGCGCAATCAAAAATATGGTTTAACTCTGTTAGCTTAATGAACATATCAGAAATAAGTTTCACACAATGCTTCTGTGTAGTTTTTATTTGAAGATATTATTTTTCCCAATAGAGGCCTCTTAGCGCTCAGAATGTCCAATTGCAGTTTCTACAGAAAGAGTGTTTCAGAACGGCTCAATCAAAAGTAAGGTTCAACTCTGTTAGTTGAATGCACAGAACAGAAAGAATTTTCACAGAATGCTACTGTGTAGTTTATATTTGAATATATTCCTTTTTCCAGTATTACCCTCTTAGCGCTCCGAAAGTCCACTTGCATTTTCTACAGAAAGAGTGTTCAGAACTGCGCAATCAAAAGTATGGTTTAACTCTGTTAGCTTAATGAACATATCAGAAATAAGTTTCACACAATGCTTCTGTGTAGTTTTTATTTGAAGATATTATTTTTCCCAATATAGGCCTCTTAGCGCTCAGAATGTATAATTGCAGTTTCTACAGAAAGAGTGTTTCAGAAAGGCTCAATCAAAAGTAAGGTTCAACTCTGTTAGTTGAATGCACAGAACAGAAAGAAGTTTCATACAATGCTACTGTGTAGTTTATATTTGAACATATTCTTTTTTCCACTATTACCCACTTAGCGCTACGAATGTCCAGTTGCATTTTCTACAGACAGAGTGTTTCAAAACTGCTCAATCAAAAGTATGGTTTAACTCTGTTAGCTGAATGCTCAGATCGGAAAGAGGTTTCACAGAATGCTTCCGTGTAGTTTATATTTGAATATATTCCTTTTTCCACTACTATGCTCTTAGCGCTCCAAATGTCCAGTTGCATTTTCAACAGAAAGAGTGTTCAGATCTGCTCAATCAAAAGTATGGTTTAACTCTGTTAGCTGAATGCACAGATCAGAAAGAAGTTTCACCGAATGATTCTGTGTAGTTTATATTTGAAGACATTCCTTTCTCCACTATTACCCTCTTAGCGCTCCGAATCTCCACTTGCATTTTCTACAAAAAGAGTGTTTCATAACTGCTCAATCAAAAATATGTTTTATCTCTGTTAACTGAATTTACAGATCAGAAATAAGTTTCACAGAATTCATCTGTGTAGTTTTTATTTGAAGATATTCTTTTTCCCAATGTAGGCCTCTTAGCGCTTAGCATGTCCAATTGCAGTTTCTACAGAAAGAGTGTTTCAGAACGGCTCAATCAAAAGTAAGGTTCAACTCTGTTAGTTGAATGCACAGAACAGAAAGAATTTTCACAGAATGCTACTGTGTAGTTTATAATTGAATATATTCCTTTTTCCACTATTACCCTCTTAGCGCTCTGAATGTCCACTTGCATTTTCTACAGAAAGAGTGTTCAGAACTGCGCAATCAAAAGTATGGTTTAACTCTGTTAGCTTAATGAACATATCAGAAATAAGTTTCACACAATGCTTCTGTGTAGTTTTTATTTGAAGATATTATTTTTCCCAATAGAGGCCTCTTAGCGCTCAGAATGTCCAATTGCAGTTTCTACAGAAAGAGTGTTTCAGAAAGGCTCAATCAAAAGTAAGGTTCAACTCTGTTAGTTGAATGCACAGAACAGAAAGAAGTTTCATACAATGCTTCGGTGTAGTTTATATTTGAACATATAGTTTTTTCCACTATTACCCACTTAGCGCTACGAATGTCCAGTTGCATTTTCTACAGACAGAGTGTTTCAAAACTGCTCAATCAAAAGTATGGTTTAACTCTGTTAGCTGAATGCTCAGATCAGAAATAAGTTTCACAGAATGCTTCTGTGTAGTTTATATTTGAATATATTCCTTTTTCCACCACTACTCTCTTAGCGCTCCAAATGTCCAGTTGCATTTTCTACAGAAAGAGTGTTCAGATCTGCTCAATCAAAAGTATGGTTTAACTCTGTTAGCTGAATGCACAGATCAGAAAGAAGTTTCACAGAATGATTCTGTGTAGTTTATATTTGGAGACATTCCTTTTTCCACTATTACCCTCTTAGCGCTCCGAATCTCCACTTGCATTTTCTACAGAAACAGTGTTTCAGAACGGCTCAATCAAAACTAAGGTTCAACTCTTTTAGTTGAACAAACAGAACTGAAGGAAGTTTCACACAATTCTTCTGTGTAGTTTTTATTTGTAGACATTCTTTTTCCCAATATAGGCCTCTTAGCGCTCAGAATGTCCAAGTGCAGTTTCTACAGAAAGAGTGTTTCAGAAAGGCTCAATCAAAAGTAAGGTTCAACTCTGTTAGTTGAATGCACAGAACAGAAAGAAGTTTCATACAATGCTTCTGTGTAGTTTATATTTGAACATATTCTCTTTTCCACTATTACCCACTTAGCGCTACGAATGTCCAGTTGCATTTTCTACAGACAGAGTGTTTCAAAACTGCTCAATCAAAAGTATGGTTTAACTCTGTTAGCTGTATGCTCAGATCAGAAAGAAATTTCACAGAATGCTTCTGTGTAGTTTATATTTGAATATATTCCTTTTTCCACTACTACGCTCTTAGCGCTCCAAATGTCCAGTTGCATTTTCAACAGAAAGAGTGTTCAGATCTGCTCAATCAAAAGTATGGTTTAACTCTGTTAGCTGAATGCAAAGATCAGAAAGAAGTTTCACCGAATGATTCTGTGTAGTTTATATTTGAAGACATTCCTTTTTCCACTATAACCCTCTTAGCGCTCCGAATCTCCACTTGCATTTTCTACAAAAAGAGTGTTTCATAACTGCTCAATCAAAAATATGTTTTATCTCTGTTAACTGAATTTACAGATCAGAAATAAGTTTCACAGAATGCATCTGTGTAGTTTTTATTTGAAGATATTCTTTTTCCCAATGTAGGACTCTTAGCGCTTAGCATGTCCAATTGCAGTTTCTACAGAAAGAGTGTTTCAGAACGGCTCAATCAAAAGTAAGGTTCAACTCTGTTAGTTGAATGCACAGAACAGAAAGAATTTTCACAGAATGCTACTGTGTAGTTTATATTTGAATATATTCCTTTTTCCACTATTACCCTCTTAGCGCTCCGAATGTCCACTTTCATTTTCTACAGAAAGAGTGTTCAGAACTGCGCAATCAAAAGTATGGTTTAACTCTGTTAGCTTAATGAACATATCAGAAATAAGTTTCACACAATGCTTCTGTGTAGTTTTTATTTGAAGATATTATTTTTCCCAATATAGGCCTCTTAGCGCTCAGAATGTCCAATTGCAGTTTCTACAGAAAGAGTGTTTCAGAAAGGCTCAATCAAAAGTAAGGTTCAACTCTGTTAGTTGAATGCACAGAACAGAAAGAAGTTTCATACAATGCTTCTGTGTAGTTTATATTTGAACATATTCTTTTTTCCACTATTACCCACTTAGCGCTACGAATGTCCAGTTGCATTTTCTACAGACAGAGTGTTTCAAAACTGCTCAATCAAAAGTATGGTTTAACTCTGTTAGCTGAATGCTCAGATCAGAAAGAAGTTTCACAGAATGCTTCTGTGTAGTTTATATTTGAATATATTCCTTTTTCCACTACTACGCTCTTAGCGCTCCAAATGTCCAGTTGCATTTTCAACAGAAAGAGTGTTCAGATCTGCTCAATCAAAAGTATGGTTTAACTCTGTTAGCTGAATGCACAGATCAGAAAGAACTTTCACCGAATGATTATGTGTAGTTTATATTTGAAGACATTCCTTTTTCCACTATTACCCTCTTAGCGCTCCGAATCTCCACTTGCATTTTCTACAAAAAGAGTGTTTCATAACTGCTCAATCACAAATATGTTTTATCTCTGTTAACTGAATTTATAGATCAGAAATAATTTTCACAGAATGCATCTGTGTAGTTTTTATTTGAAGATATTATTTTTCCCAATGTAGGACTCTTAGCGCTTAGCATGTCCAATTGCAGTTTCTACAGAAACAGTGTTTCAGAATGGCTCAATCAAAAGTAAGGTTCAACTCTGTTAGTTGAATGCACAGAACAGAAAGGATTTTCACAGAATGCTACTGTGTAGTTTATATTTGAATATATTCCTTTTTCCACTATTACCCTCTTAGCGCTCAGAATGTCCACTTGCATTTTCTACAGAAAGAGTGTTCAGAACTGCGCAATCAAAAGTATGGTTTAACTCTGTTAGCTTAATGAACATATCAGAAATAAGTTTCACACAATGCTTCTGTGTAGTTTTTATTTGAAGATATTATTTTTCCCAATAGAGGCCTCTTAGCGCTCAGAATGTCCAATTGCAGTTTCTACAGAAAGAGTGTTTCAGAAAGGCTCAATCAAAAGTAAGGTTCAACTCTGTTAGTTGAATGCACAGAACAGAAAGAAGTTTCATACAATGCTTCTGTGTAGTTTATATTTGAACATATTCTTTTTTCCACTATTACCCACTTAGCGCTACGAATGTCCAGTTGCATTTTCTACAGACAGAGTGTTTCAAAACTGCTCAATCAAAAGTATGGTTTAACTCTGTTAGCTGAATGCTCAGATCAGAAAGATGTTTCACAGAATGCTTCTGTGTAGTTTATATTTGAATATATTCCTTTTTCCACTACTACTCTCTTAGCGCTCCAAATGTCCAGTTGCATTTTCTACAGAAAGAGTGTTCAGATCTGCTCAAACAAAAGTATGTTTTAACTCTGTTAGCTGAATGCACAGATCAGAAAGAAGTTTCACAGAATGATTCTGTGTAGTTTATATTTGGAGACATTCCATTTTCCACTATTACCCTCTTAGCGCTCCGAATCTCCACTTGCATTTTCTACAAAAAGAGTGTTTCATAACTGCTCAATCACAAATATGTTTTATCTCTGTTAACTGAATTTATAGATCAGAAATAAGTTTCACAGAATGCATCTGTGTAGTTTTTATTTGAAGATATTCTTTTTCCCAATGTAGCACTCTTAGCGCTTAGCATGTCCAATTGCAGTTTCTACAGAAACAGTGTTTCAGAATGGCTCAATCAAAAGTAAGGTTCAACTCTGTTAGTTGAATGCACAGAACAGAAAGAATTTTCACAGAATGCTACTGTGTAGTTTATATTTGAATATATTCCTTTTTCCACTATTACCCTCTTAGCGCTCAGAATGTCCACTTGCATTTTCTACAGAAAGAGTGTTCAGAACTGCGCAATCAAAAGTGTGGTTTAACTCTGTTAGCTTAATGAACATATCAGAAATAAGTTTCACACAATGCTTCTGTGTAGTTTTTGTTTGAAGATATTATTTTTCCCAATATAGGCCTCTTAGCGCTCAGAATGTCCAATTGCAGTTTCTACAGAAAGAGTGTTTCAGAAAGGCTCAATCAAAAGTAAGGTTCAACTCTGTTAGTTGAATGCACAGAACAGAAAGAAGTTTCATACAATGCTTCTGTGTAGTTTATATTTGAACATATTGTTTTTTCCACTATTACCCACTTAGCGCTACGAATGTCCAGTTGCATTTTCTACAGACAGAGTGTTTCAAAACTGCTCAATCAAAAGTATGGTTTAACTCTGTTAGCTGAATGCTCAGATCAGAAAGATGTTTCACAGAATGCTTCTGTGTAGTTTATATTTGAATATATTCCTTTTTCCACTACTACTCTCTTAGCGCTCCAAATGTCCAGTTGCATTTTCTACAGAAAGAGTGTTCAGATCTGCTCAAACAAAAGTATGTTTTAACTCTGTTAGCTGAATGCACAGATCAGAAAGAAGTTTCACAGAATGATTCTGTGTAGTTTATATTTGGAGACATTCCATTTTCCACTATTACCCTCTTAGCGCTCCGAATCTCCACTTGCATTTTCTACAAAAAGAGTGTTTCATAACTGCTCAATCACAAATATGTTTTATCTCTGTTAACTGAATTTATAGATCAGAAATAAGTTTCACAGAATGCATCTGTGTAGTTTTTATTTGAAGATATTCTTTTTCCCAATGTAGCACTCTTAGCGCTTAGCATGTCCAATTGCAGTTTCTACAGAAACAGTGTTTCAGAATGGCTCAATCAAAAGTAAGGTTCAACTCTGTTAGTTGAATGCACAGAACAGAAAGAATTTTCACAGAATGCTACTGTGTAGTTTATATTTGAATATATTCCTTTTTCCACTATTACCCTCTTAGCGCTCAGAATGTCCACTTGCATTTTCTACAGAAAGAGTGTTCAGAACTGCGCAATCAAAAGTATGGTTTAACTCTGTTAGCTTAATGAACATATCAGAAATAAGTTTCACACAATGCTTCTGTGTAGTTTTTGTTTGAAGATATTATTTTTCCCAATATAGGCCTCTTAGCGCTCAGAATGTCCAATTGCAGTTTCTACAGAAAGAGTGTTTCAGAAAGGCTCAATCAAAAGTAAGGTTCAACTCTGTTAGTTGAATGCACAGAACAGAAAGAAGTTTCATACAATGCTTCTGTGTAGTTTATATTTGAACATATTGTTTTTTCCACTATTACCCACTTAGCGCTACGAATGTCCAGTTGCATTTTCTACAGACAGAGTGTTTCAAACCTGCTCAATCAAAAGTATGGTTTAACTCTGTTAGCTGAATGCTCAGATCAGAAAGAAGTTTCACAGAATGCTTCTGTGTAGTTTATATTTGAATATATTCCTTTTTCCACTACTACTCTCTTAGCGCTCCAAATGTCCAGTTGCATTTTCTACAGAAAGAGTGTTCAGATCTGCTCAATCAAAAGTATGGTTTAACTCTGTTAGCTGAATGCACAGATCAGAAAGAAGTTTCACAGAATGATTCTGTGTAGTTTATTTTTGGAGACATTAATTTTTCCACTATTACCCTCTTAGCGCTCCGAATCTCCACTTGCATTTTCTACAGAAAGACTGTTACAGAACGGCTCAATCAAAACTAAGGTTCAACTCTTTTAGTTGAACAAACAGAACAGAAAGAAGTTTCACACAATTCTTCTGTGTAGTTTTTATTTGTAGACATTCTTTTTCCCAATATAGGCCTCTTAGCGCTTAGCATGTCCAATTGCAGTTTCTACAGAAAGAGTGTTTCAGAACGGCTCAATCAAAAGTAAGGTTCAACTCTGTTAGTTGAATGCACAGAACAGAAAGAATTTTCACAGAATGCTACTGTGTAGTTTATATTTGAATATATTCCTTTTTCCACTATTACCCTCTTAGCGCTCTGAATGTCCACTTGCATTTTCTACAGAAAGAGTGTTCAGAACTGCGCAATCAAAAGTATGGTTTAACTCTGTTAGCTTAATGAACATATCAGAAAGAAGTTTCACACAATGCTTCTGTGTAGTTTTTATTTGAAGATATTATTTTTCCCAATAGAGGCCTCTTAGCGCTCAGAATGTCCAATTGCAGTTTCTACAGAAAGAGTGTTTCAGAAAGGCTCAATCAAAAGTAAGGTTCAACTCTTTTAGTTGAATGCACAGAACAGAAAGAAGTTTCATACAATGATTCTGTGTAGTTTATATTTGAACATATTCTTTTTTCCACTATTACCCACTTAGCGCTACGAATGTCCAGTTGCATTTTCTACAGACAGAGTGTTTCAAAACTGCTCAATCAAAAGTATGGTTTAACTCTGTTAGCTGAATGCTCAGATCAGAAAGATGTTTCACAGAATGCTTCTGTGTAGTTTATATTTGAATATATTCCTTTTTCCACCACTACTCTCTTAGCGCTCCAAATGTCCAGTTGCATTTTCTACAGAAAGAGTGTTCAGATCTGCTCAATCAAAAGTATGTTTTAACTCTGTTAGCTGAATGCTCAGATCAGAAAGAAGTTTCACAGAATGCTTGTGTGTAGTTTATATTTGAATATATTCCTTTTTCCACTACTACGCTCTTAGCGCTCCAAATGTCCAGTTGCATTTTCAACAGAAAGAGTGTTCAGATCTGCTCAATCAAAAGTATGGTTTAACTCTGTTAGCTGAATGCACAGATCAGAAAGAACTTTCACCGAATGATTCTGTGTAGTTTATATTTGAAGACATTCCTTTTTCCACTATTACCCACTTAGCGCTCCGAATCTCCACTTGCATTTTATACAAAAAGAGTGTTTCATAACTGCTCAATCACAAATATGTTTTATCTCTGTTAACTGAATTTATAGATCAGAAATAAGTTTCACAGAATGCATCTGTGTAGTTTTTATTTGAAGATATTCTTTTTCCCAATGTAGGACTCTTAGCGCTTAGCATGTCCAATTGCAGTTTCTACAGAAACAGTGTTTCAGAATGGCTCAATCAAAAGTAAGGTCCAACTCTGTTAGTTGAATGCACAGAACAGAAAGTAGTTTCACAGAATGCTACTGTGTAGTTTATATTTGAATATATTCCTTTTTCCACTATTACCCTCTTAGCGCTCAGAATGTCCACTTGCATTTTCTACAGAAAGAGTGTTCAGAACTGCGCAATCAAAAGTATGGTTTAACTCTGTTAGCTTAATGAACATATCAGAAATAAGTTTCACACAATGCTTCTGTGTAGTTTTTATTTGAAGATATTATTTTTCCCAATATAGGCCTCTTAGCGCTCAGAATGTCCAATTGCAGTTTCTACAGAAAGAGTGTTTCAGAAAGGCTCAATCAAAAGTAAGGTTCAACTCTTTTAGTTGAATGCACAGAACAGAAAGAAGTTTCATACAATGCTTCTGTGTAGTTTATATTTGAACATATTCTTTTTTCCACTATTACCCACTTAGCGCTACGAATGTCCAGTTGCATTTTCTACAGACAGAGTGTTTCAAACCTGCTCAATCAAAAGTATGGTTTAACTCTGTTAGCTGAATGCTCAGATCAGAAAGATGTTTCACAGAATGCTTCTGTGTAGTTTATATTTGAATATATTCCTTTTTCCACCACTACTCTCTTAGCGCTCCAAATGTCCAGTTGCATTTTCTACAGAAAGAGTGTTCAGATCTGCTCAATCAAAAGTATGGTTTAACTCTGTTAGCTGAATGCACAGATCAGAAAGAAGTTTCACAGAATGATTCTGTGTAGTTTATATTTGGAGACATTCCTTTTTCCACTATTACCCTCTTAGCGCTCCGAATCTCCACTTGCATTTTCTACAGAAACAGTGTTTCAGAACGGCTCAATCAAAACTAAGGTTCAACTCTTTTAGTTGAACAAACAGAACTGAAGGAAGTTTCACACAATTCTTCTGTGTAGTTTTTATTTGTAGACATTCTTTTTCCCAATATAGGCCTCTTAGCGCTCAGAATGTCCAATTGCAGTTTCTACAGAAAGAGTGTTTCAGAAAGGCTCAATCAAAAGTAAGGTTCAACTCTGTTAGTTGAATGCACAGAACAGAAAGAAGTTTCATACAATGCTTCTGTGTAGTTTATATTTGAACATATTCTCTTTTCCACTATTACCCACTTAGCGCTACGAATGTCCAGTTGCATTTTCTACAGACAGAGTGTTTCAAAACTGCTCAATCAAAAGTATGGTTTAACTCTGTTAGCTATATGCTCAGATCAGAAAGAAATTTCACAGAATGCTTCTGTGTAGTTTATAATTGAATATATTCCTTTTTCCACTACTACGCTCTTAGCGCTCCAAATGTCCAGTTGCATTTTCAACAGAAAGAGTGTTCAGATCTGCTCAATCAAAAGTATGGTTTAACTCTGTTAGCTGAATGCACAGATCAGAAAGAAGTTTCACCGAATGATTCTGTGTAGTTTATATTTGAAGACATTCCTTTTTCCACTATTACCCTCTTAGCGCTCCGAATCTCCACTTGCATTTTCTACAAAAAGAGTGTTTCATAACTGCTCAATCAAAAATATGTTTTATCTCTGTTAACTGAATTTACAGATAAGAAATAAGTTTCACAGAATGCATCTGTGTAGTTTTTATTTGAAGATATTCTTTTTCCCAATGTAGGACTCTTAGCGCTTAGCATGTCCAATTGCAGTTTCTACAGAAAGAGTGTTTCAGAACGGCTCAATCAAAAGTAAGGTTCAACTCTGTTAGTTGAATGCACAGAACAGAAAGAATTTTCACAGAATGCTACTGTGTAGTTTATATTTGAATATATTCCTTTTTCCACTATTACCCTCTTAGCGCTCCGAATGTCCACTTTCATTTTCTACAGAAAGAGTGTTCAGAACTGCGCAATAAAAAGTATGGTTTAACTCTGTTAGCTTAATGAACATATCAGAAATAAGTTTCACACAATGCTTCTGTGTAGTTTTTATTTGAAGATATTATTTTTCCCAATATAGGCCTCTTAGCGCTCAGAATGTCCAATTGCAGTTTCTACAGAAAGAGTGTTTCAGAAAGGCTCAATCAAAAGTAAGGTTCAACTCTGTTAGTTGAATGCACAGAACAGAAAGAAGTTTCATACAATGCTTCTGTGTAGTTTATATTTGAACATATTCTTTTTTCCACTATTACCCACTTAGCGCTACGAATGTCCAGTTGCATTTTCTACAGACAGAGTGTTTCAAAACTGCTCAATCAAAAGTATGGTTTAACTCTGTTAGCTGAATGCTCAGATCAGAAAGATGTTTCACAGAATGCTTCTGTGTAGTTTATATTTGAATATATTCCTTTTTCCACTACTACTCTCTTAGCGCTCCAAATGTCCAGTTGCATTTTCTACAGAAAGAGTGTTCAGATCTGCTCAATCAAAAGTATGTTTTAACTCTGTTAGCTGAATGCACAGATCAGAAAGAAGTTTCACAGAATGATTCTGTGTAGTTTATATTTGGAGACATTCCATTTTCCACTATTACCCTCTTAGCGCTCCGAATCTCCACTTGCATTTTCTACAAAAAGAGTGTTTCATAACTGCTCAATCACAAATATGTTTTATCTCTGTTAACTGAATTTATAGATCAGAAATAAGTTTCACAGAATGCATCTGTGTAGTTTTTATTTGAAGATATTCTTTTTCCCAATGTAGCACTCTTAGCGCTTAGCATGTCCAATTGCAGTTTCTACAGAAACAGTGTTTCAGAATGGCTCAATCAAAAGTAAGGTTCAACTCTGTTAGTTGAATGCACAGAACAGAAAGAATTTTCACAGAATGCTACTGTGTAGTTTATATTTGAATATATTCCTTTTTCCACTATTACCCTCTTAGCGCTCAGAATGTCCACTTGCATTTTCTACAGAAAGAGTGTTCAGAACTGCGCAATCAAAAGTATGGTTTAACTCTGTTAGCTTAATGAACATATCAGAAATAAGTTTCACACAATGCTTCTGTGTAGTTTTTGTTTGAAGATATTATTTTTCCCAATATAGGCCTCTTAGCGCTCAGAATGTCCAATTGCAGTTTCTACAGAAAGAGTGTTTCAGAAAGGCTCAATCAAAAGTAAGGTTCAACTCTGTTAGTTGAATGCACAGAACAGAAAGAAGTTTCATACAATGCTTCTGTGTAGTTTATATTTGAACATATTGTTTTTTCCACTATTACCCACTTAGCGCTACGAATGTCCAGTTGCATTTTCTACAGACAGAGTGTTTCAAACCTGCTCAATCAAAAGTATGGTTTAACTCTGTTAGCTGAATGCTCAGATCAGAAAGAAGTTTCACAGAATGCTTCTGTGTAGTTTATATTTGAATATATTCCTTTTTCCACTACTACTCTCTTAGCGCTCCAAATGTCCAGTTGCATTTTCTACAGAAAGAGTGTTCAGATCTGCTCAATCAAAAGTATGGTTTAACTCTGTTAGCTGAATGCACAGATCAGAAAGAAGTTTCACAGAATGATTCTGTGTAGTTTATTTTTGGAGACATTAATTTTTCCACTATTACCCTCTTAGCGCTCCGAATCTCCACTTGCATTTTCTACAGAAAGACTGTTACAGAACGGCTCAATCAAAACTAAGGTTCAACTCTTTTAGTTGAACAAACAGAACAGAAAGAAGTTTCACACAATTCTTCTGTGTAGTTTTTATTTGTAGACATTCTTTTTCCCAATATAGGCCTCTTAGCGCTTAGCATGTCCAATTGCAGTTTCTACAGAAAGAGTGTTTCAGAACGGCTCAATCAAAAGTAAGGTTCAACTCTGTTAGTTGAATGCACAGAACAGAAAGAATTTTCACAGAATGCTACTGTGTAGTTTATATTTGAATATATTCCTTTTTCCACTATTACCCTCTTAGCGCTCTGAATGTCCACTTGCATTTTCTACAGAAAGAGTGTTCAGAACTGCGCAATCAAAGGTATGGTTTAACTCTGTTAGCTTAATGAACATATCAGAATGAAGTTTCACACAATGCTTCTGTGTAGTTTTTATTTGAAGATATTATTTTTCCCAATAGAGGCCTCTTAGCGCTCAGAATGTCCAATTGCAGTTTCTACAGAAAGAGTGTTTCAGAACGGCTCAATCAAAAGTAAGGTTCAACTCTGTTAGTTGAATGCACAGAACAGAAAGAAGTTTCATACAATGCTTCTGTGTAGTTTATATTTGAACATATTCTTTTTTCCACTATTACCCACTTAGCGCTACGAATGTCCTGTTGCATTTTCTACAGACAGAGTGTTTCAAAACTGCTCAATCAAAAGTATGGTTTAACTCTGTTAGCTGAATGCTCAGATCAGAAAGAAGTTTCACAGAATGCTTCAGTGTAGTTTATATTTGAATATATTTCTTTTTCCACTACTACGCTCTTAGCGCTCCAAATGTCCAGTTGCATTTTCAACAGCAAGAGTGTTCAGATCTGCTCAATCAAAAGTATGGTTTAACTCTGTTAGCTGAATGCACAGATCAGAAAGAAGTTTCACCGAATGATTCTGTGTAGTTTACATTTGAAGACATTCCTTTTTCCACTATTACACTCTTAGCGCTCCAAATCTCCACTTGCATTTTCTACAAAGAGTGTTTCATAACTGCTCAATCAAAAATATGTTTTATCTCTGTTAACTGAATTTACAGTTCAGAAATAAGTTTCACAGAGTGCATCTGTGTAGTTTTTATTTGAAGATATTCTTTTTCCCAATGTAGGCCTCTTAGCGCTTAGCATGTCCAATTGCAGTTTCTACAGAAAGAGTGTTTCAGAACGGCTCAATCAAAAGTAAGGTTCAACTCTGTTAGTTGAATGCACAGAACAGAAAGAATTTTCACAGAATGCTACTGTGTAGTTTATATTTGAATATATTCCTTTTTCCACTATTACCCTCTTAGCGCTCCGAATGTCCTCTTGCATTTTCTACAGAAAGAGTGTTCAGAACTGCGCAATCAAAAGTATGGTTTAACTCTGTTAGCTTAATGAACATATCAGAAATAAGTTTCACACAATGCTTCTGTGTAGTTTTTATTTGAAGATATTATTTTTCCCAATATAGGCCTCTTAGCGCTCAGAATGTCCAATTGCAGTTTCTACAGAAAGAGTGTTTCAGAAAGGCTCAATCAAAAGTAAGGTTCAACTCTTTTAGTTGAATGCACAGAACAGAAAGAAGTTTCATACAATGATTCTGTGTAGTTTATATTTGAACATATTCTTTTTTCCACTATTACCCACTTAGCGCTACGAATGTCCAGTTGCATTTTCTACAGACAGAGTGTTTCAAAACTGCTCAATCAAAAGTATGGTTTAACTCTGTTAGCTGAATGCTCAGATCAGAAAGATGTTTCACAGAATGCTTCTGTGTAGTTTATATTTGAATATATTCCTTTTTCCACCACTACTCTCTTAGCGCTCCAAATGTCCAGTTGCATTTTCTACAGAAAGAGTGTTCAGATCTGCTCAATCAAAAGTATGGTTTAACTCTGTTAGCTGAATGCACAGATCAGAAAGAACTTTCACCGAATGATTATGTGTAGTTTATATTTGAAGACATTCCTTTTTCCACTATTACCCTCTTAGCGCTCCGAATCTCCACTTGCATTTTCTACAAAAAGAGTGTTTCATAACTGCTCAATCACAAATATGTTTTATCTCTGTTAACTGAATTTATAGATCAGAAATAATTTTCACAGAATGCATCTGTGTAGTTTTTATTTGAAGATATTCTTTTTCCCAATGTAGGACTCTTAGCGCTTAGCATGTCCAATTGCAGTTTCTACAGAAACAGTGTTTCAGAATGGCTCAATCAAAAGTAAGGTTCAACTCTGTTAGTTGAATGCACAGAACAGAAAGGATTTTCACAGAATGCTACTGTGTAGTTTATATTTGAATATATTCCTTTTTCCACTATTACCCTCTTAGCGCTCAGAATGTCCACTTGCATTTTCTACAGAAAGAGTGTTCAGAACTGCGCAATCAAAATTATAGTTTAACTCTGTTAGCTTAATGAACATATCAGAAATAAGTTTCACACAATGCTTCTGTGTAGTTTTTATTTGAAGATATTATTTTTCCCAATAGAGGCCTCTTAGCGCTCAGAATGTCCAATTGCAGTTTCTACAGAAAGAGTGTTTCAGAAAGGCTCAATCAAAAGTAAGGTTCAACTCTGTTAGTTGAATGCACAGAACAGAAAGAAGTTTCATACAATGCTTCTGTGTAGTTTATATTTGAACATATTCTTTTTTCCACTATTACCCACTTAGCGCTACGAATGTCCAGTTGCATTTTCTACAGACAGAGTGTTTCAAAACTGCTCAATCAAAAGTATGGTTTAACTCTGTTAGCTGAATGCTCAGATCAGAAAGATGTTTCACAGAATGCTTCTGTGTAGTTTATATTTGAATATATTCCTTTTTCCACTACTACTCTCTTAGCGCTCCAAATGTCCAGTTGCATTTTCTACAGAAAGAGTGTTCAGATCTGCTCAATCAAAAGTATGTTTTAACTCTGTTAGCTGAATGCACAGATCAGAAAGAAGTTTCACAGAATGATTCTGTGTAGTTTATATTTGGAGACATTCCATTTTCCACTATTACCCTCTTAGCGCTCTGAATCTCCACTTGCATTTTCTACAAAAAGAGTGTTTCATAACTGCTCAATCACAAATATGTTTTATCTCTGTTAACTGAAATTATAGATCAGAAATAAGTTTCACAGAATGCATCTGTGTAGTTTTTATTTGAAGATATTCTTTTTCCCAATGTAGCACTCTTAGCGCTTAGCATGTCCAATTGCAGTTTCTACAGAAACAGTGTTTCAGAATGGCTCAATCAAAAGTAAGGTTCAACTCTGTTAGTTGAATGCACAGAACAGAAAGAATTTTCACAGAATGCTACTGTGTAGTTTATATTTGAATATATTCCTTTTTCCACTATTACCCTCTTAGCGCTCAGAATGTCCACTTGCATTTTCTACAGAAAGAGTGTTCAGAACTGCGCAATCAAAAGTATGGTTTAACTCTGTTAGCTTAATGAACATATCAGAAATAAGTTTCACACAATGCTTCTGTGTAGTTTTTGTTTGAAGATATTATTTTTCCCAATATAGGCCTCTTAGCGCTCAGAATGTCCAATTGCAGTTTCTACAGAAAGAGTGTTTCAGAAAGGCTCAATCAAAAGTAAGGTTCAACTCTGTTAGTTGAATGCACAGAACAGAAAGAAGTTTCATACAATGCTTCTGTGTAGTTTATATTTGAACATATTGTTTTTTCCACTATTACCCACTTAGCGCTACGAATGTCCAGTTGCATTTTCTACAGACAGAGTGTTTCAAACCTGCTCAATCAAAAGTATGGTTTAACTCTGTTAGCTGAATGCTCAGATCAGAAAGAAGTTTCACAGAATGCTTCTGTGTAGTTTATATTTGAATATATTCCTTTTTCCACTACTACTCTCTTAGCGCTCCAAATGTCCAGTTGCATTTTCTACAGAAAGAGTGTTCAGATCTGCTCAATCAAAAGTATGGTTTAACTCTGTTAGCTGAATGCACAGATCAGAAAGAAGTTTCACAGAATGATTCTGTGTAGTTTATTTTTGGAGACATTCCTTTTTCCACTATTACCCTCTTAGCGCTCCGAATCTCCACTTGCATTTTCTACAGAAAGACTGTTACAGAACGGCTCAATCAAAACTAAGGTTCAACTCTTTTAGTTGAACAAACAGAACAGAAAGAAGTTTCACACAATTCTTCTGTGTAGTTTTTATTTGTAGACATTCTTTTTCCCAATATAGGCCTCTTAGCGCTTAGCATGTCCAATTGCAGTTTCTACAGAAAGAGTGTTTCAGAACGGCTCAATCAAAAGTAAGGTTCAACTCTGTTAGTTGAATGCACAGAACAGAAAGAATTTTCACAGAATGCTACTGTGTAGTTTATATTTGAATATATTCCTTTTTCCACTATTACCCTCTTAGCGCTCTGAATGTCCACTTGCATTTTCTACAGAAAGAGTGTTCAGAACTGCGCAATCAAAAGTATGGTTTAACTCTGTTAGCTTAATGAACATATCAGAAAGAAGTTTCACACAATGCTTCTGTGTAGTTTTTATTTGAAGATATTATTTTTCCCAATAGAGGCCTCTTAGCGCTCAGAATGTCCAATTGCAGTTTCTACAGAAAGAGTGTTTCAGAACGGCTCAATCAAAAGTAAGGTTCAACTCTGTTAGTTGAATGCACAGAACAGAAAGAAGTTTCATACAATGCTTCTGTGTAGTTTATATTTGAACATATTCTTTTTTCCACTATTACCCACTTAGCGCTACGAATGTCCTGTTGCATTTTCTACAGACAGAGTGTTTCAAAACTGCTCAATCAAAAGTATGGTTTAACTCTGTTAGCTGAATGCTCAGATCAGAAAGAAGTTTCACAGAATGCTTCAGTGTAGTTTATATTTGAATATATTTCTTTTTCCACTACTACGCTCTTAGCGCTCCAAATGTCCAGTTGCATTTTCAACAGCAAGAGTGTTCAGATCTGCTCAATCAAAAGTATGGTTTAACTCTGTTAGCTGAATGCACAGATCAGAAAGAAGTTTCACCGAATGATTCTGTGTAGTTTACATTTGAAGACATTCCTTTTTCCACTATTACACTCTTAGCGCTCCAAATCTCCACTTGCATTTTCTACAAAGAGTGTTTCATAACTGCTCAATCAAAAATATGTTTTATCTCTGTTAACTGAATTTACAGTTCAGAAATAAGTTTCACAGAGTGCATCTGTGTAGTTTTTATTTGAAGATATTCTTTTTCCCAATGTAGGCCTCTTAGCGCTTAGCATGTCCAATTGCAGTTTCTACAGAAAGAGTGTTTCAGAACGGCTCAATCAAAAGTAAGGTTCAACTCTGTTAGTTGAATGCACAGAACAGAAAGAAGTTTCACAGAATGCTACTGTGTAGTTTATATTTGAATATATTCCTTTTTCCACTATTACCCTCTTAGCGCTCCGAATGTCCTCTTGCATTTTCTACAGAAAGAGTGTTCAGAACTGCGCAATCAAAAGTATGGTTTAACTCTGTTTGCTTAATGAACATATCAGAAATAAGTTTCACACAATGCTTCTCTGTAGTTTTTATTTGAAGATATTATTTTTCCCAATATAGGCCTCTTAGCGCTCAGAATGTCCAATTGCAGTTTCTACAGAAAGAGTGTTTCAGAAAGGCTCAATCAAAAGTAAGGTTCAACTCTTTTAGTTGAATGCACAGAACAGAAAGAAGTTTCATACAATGCTTCTGTGTAGTTTATATTTGAACATATTCTTTTTTCCACTATTACCCACTTAGCGCTACGAATGTCCAGTTGCATTTTCTACAGACAGAGTGTTTCAAAACTGCTCAATCAAAAGTATGGTTTAACTCTGTTAGCTGAATGCTCAGATCAGAAAGATGTTTCACAGAATGCTTCTGTGTAGTTTATATTTGAATATATTCCTTTTTCCACCACTACTCTCTTAGCGCTCCAAATGTCCAGTTGCATTTTCTACAGAAAGAGTGTTCAGATCTGCTCAATCAAAAGTATGGTTTAACACTGTTAGCTGAATGCACAGATCAGAAAGAAGTTTCACAGAATGATTCTGTGTAGTTTATATTTGGAGACATTCCTTTTTCCACTATTACCCTCTTAGCGCTCCGAATCTCCACTTGCATTTTCTACAGAAACAGTGTTTCAGAACGGCTCAATCAAAACTAAGGTTCAACTCTTTTAGTTGAACAAACAGAACTGAAAGAAGTTTCACACAATTCTTCTGTGTAGTTTTTATTTGTAGACATTCTTTTTCCCAATATAGGCCTCTTAGCGCTCAGAATGTCCAATTGCAGTTTCTACAGAAAGAGTGTTTCAGAAAGGCTCAATCAAAAGTAAGGTTCAACTCTGTTAGTTGAATGCACAGAACAGAAAGAAGTTTCATACAATGCTTCTGTGTAGTTTATATTTGAACATATTCTCTTTTCCACTATTACCCACTTAGCGCTACGAATGTCCAGTTGCATTTTCTACAGACAGAGTGTTTCAAAACTGCTCAATCAAAAGTATGGTTTAACTCTGTTAGCTGTATGCTCAGATCAGAAAGAAATTTCACAGAATGCTTCTGTGTAGTTTATATTTGAATATATTCCTTTTTCCACTACTACGTTCTTAGCGCTCCAAATGTCCAGTTGCATTTTCAACACAAAGAGTGTTCAGATCTGCTCAATCAAAAGTATGGTTTAACTCTGTTAGCTGAATGCACAGATCAGAAAGAAGTTTCACCGAATGATTCTGTGTAGTTTATATTTGAAGACATTCCTTTTTCCACTATTACACTCTTAGCGCTCCGAATCTCCACTTGCATTTTCTACAAAAAGAGTGTTTCATAACTGCTCAATCAAAAATATGTTTTATCTCTGTTAACTGAATTTACAGATCAGAAATAAGTTTCACAGAATGCATCTGTGTAGTTTTTATTTGAAGATATTCTTTTTCCCAATGTAGGACTCTTAGCGCTTAGCATGTCCAATTGCAGTTTCTACAGAAAGAGTGTTTCAGAACGGCTCAATCAAAAGTAAGGTTCAACTCTGTTAGTTGAATGCACAGAACAGAAAGAATTTTCACAGAATGCTACTGTGTAGTTTATATTTGAATATATTCCTTTTTCCACTATTACCCTCTTAGCGCTCCGAATGTCCACTTTCATTTTCTACAGAAAGAGTGTTCAGAACTGCGCAATCAAAAGTATGGTTTAACTCTGTTAGCTTAATGAACATATCAGAAATAAGTTTCACACAATGCTTCTGTGTAGTTTTTATTTGAAGATATTATTTTTCCCAATATAGGCCTCTTAGCGCTCAGAATGTCCAATTGCAGTTTCTACAGAAAGAGTGTTTCAGAAAGGCTCAATCAAAAGTAAGGTTCAACTCTGTTAGTTGAATGCACAGAACAGAAAGAAGTTTCATACAATGCTTCTGTGTAGTTTATATTTGAACATATTCTTTTTTCCACTATTACCCACTTAGCGCTACGAATGTCCAGTTGCATTTTCTACAGACAGAGTGTTTCAAAACTGCTCAATCAAAAGTATGGTTTAACTCTGTTAGCTGAATGCTCAGATCAGAAAGAAGTTTCACAGAATGCTTCTGTGTAGTTTATATTTGAATATATTCCTTTTTCCACTACTACGCTCTTAGCGCTCCAAATGTCCAGTTGCATTTTCAACAGAAAGAGTGTTCAGATCTGCTCAATCAAAAGTATGGTTTAACTCTGTTAGCTGAATGCACAGATCAGAAAGAACTTTCACCGAATGATTATGTGTAGTTTATATTTGAAGACATTCCTTTTTCCACTATTACCCTCTTAGCGCTCCGAATCTCCACTTGCATTTTCTACAAAAAGAGTGTTTCATAACTGCTCAATCACAAATATGTTTTATCTCTGTTAACTGAATTTATAGATCAGAAATAATTTTCACAGAATGCATCTGTGTAGTTTTTATTTGAAGATATTCTTTTTCCCAATGTAGGACTCTTAGCGCTTAGCATGTCCAATTGCAGTTTCTACAGAAACAGTGTTTCAGAATGGCTCAATCAAAAGTAAGGTTCAACTCTGTTAGTTGAATGCACAGAACAGAAAGTATTTTCACAGAATGCTACTGTGTAGTTTATATTTGAATATATTCCTTTTTCCACTATTACCCTCTTAGCGCTCAGAATGTCCACTTGTATTTTCTACAGAAAGAGTGTTCAGAACTGCGCAATCAAAAGTATGGTTTAACTCTGTTAGCTTAATGAACATATCAGAAATAAGTTTCACACAATGCTTCCGTGTAGTTTTTATTTGAAGATATTATTTTTCCCAATAGAGGCCTCTTAGCGCTCAGAATGTCCAATTGCAGTTTCTACAGAAAGAGTGTTTCAGAAAGGCTCAATCAAAAGTAAGGTTCAACTCTGTTAGTTGAATGCACAGAACAGAAAGAAGATTCATACAATGCTTCTGTGTAGTTTATATTTGAACATATTCTTTTTTCCACTATTACCCACTTAGCGCTACGAATGTCCAGTTGCATTTTCTACAGACAGAGTGTTTCAAAACTGCTCAATCAAAAGTATGGTTTAACTCTGTTAGCTGAATGCTCAGATCAGAAAGATGTTTCACAGAATGCTTCTGTGTAGTTTATATTTGAATATATTACTTTTTCCACTACTACTCTCTTAGCGCTCCAAATGTCCAGTTGCATTTTCTACAGAAAGAGTGTTCAGATCTGCTCAATCAAAAGTATGTTTTAACTCTGTTAGCTGAATGCACAGATCAGAAAGAAGTTTCACAGAATGATTCTGTGTAGTTTATATTTGGAGACATTCCATTTTCCACTATTACCCTCTTAGCGCTCCGAATCTCCACTTGCATTTTCTACAAAAAGAGTGTTTCATAACTGCTCAATCACAAATATGTTTTATCTCTGTTAACTGAATTTATAGATCAGAAATAAGTTTCACAGAATGCATCTGTGTAGTTTTTATTTGAAGATATTCTTTTTCCCAATGTAGCACTCTTAGCGCTTAGCATGTCCAATTGCAGTTTCTACAGAAACAGTGTTTCAGAATGGCTCAATCAAAAGTAAGGTTCAACTCTGTTAGTTGAATGCACAGAACAGAAAGAATTTTCACAGAATGCTACTGTGTAGTTTATATTTGAATATATTCCTTTTTCCACTATTACCCTCTTAGCGCTCTGAATGTCCACTTGCATTTTCTACAGAAAGAGTGTTCAGAACTGCGCAATCAAAAGTATGGTTTAACTCTGTTAGCTTAATGAACATATCAGAAAGAAGTTTCACACAATGCTTCTGTGTAGTTTTTATTTGAAGATATTATTTTTCCCAATAGAGGCCTCTTAGCGCTCAGAATGTCCAATTGCAGTTTCTACAGAAAGAGTGTTTCAGAACGGCTCAATCAAAAGTAAGGTTCAACTCTGTTAGTTGAATGCACAGAACAGAAAGAAGTTTGATACAATGCTTCTGTGTAGTTTATATTTGAACATATTCTTTTTTCCACTATTACCCACTTAGCGCTACGAATGTCCTGTTGCATTTTCTACAGACAGAGTGTTTCAAAACTGCTCAATCAAAAGTATGGTTTAACTCTGTTAGCTGAATGCTCAGATCAGAAAGAAGTTTCACAGAATGCTTCAGTGTAGTTTATATTTGAATATATTTCTTTTTCCACTACTACGCTCTTAGCGCTACAAATGTCCAGTTGCATTTTCAACAGCAAGAGTGTTCAGATCTGCTCAATCAAAAGTATGGTTTAACTCTGTTAGCTGAATGCACAGATCAGAAAGAAGTTTCACCGAATGATTCTGTGTAGTTTACATTTGAAGACATTCCTTTTTCCACTATTACACTCTTAGCGCTCCAAATCTCCACTTGCATTTTCTACAAAGAGTGTTTCATAACTGCTCAATCAAAAATATGTTTTATCTCTGTTAACTGAATTTACAGTTCAGAAATAAGTTTCACAGAGTGCATCTGTGTAGTTTTTATTTGAAGATATTCTTTTTCCCAATGTAGGCCTCTTAGCGCTTAGCATGTCCAATTGCAGTTTCTACAGAAAGAGTGTTTCAGAACGGCTCAATCAAAAGTAAGGTTCAACTCTGTTAGTTGAATGCACAGAACAGAAAGAAGTTTCACAGAATGCTACTGTGTAGTTTATATTTGAATATATTCCTTTTTCCACTATTACCCTCTTAGCGCTCCGAATGTCCTCTTGCATTTTCTACAGAAAGAGTGTTCAGAACTGCGCAATCAAAAGTATGGTTTAACTCTGTTAGCTTAATGAACATATCAGAAATAAGTTTCACACAATGCTTCTCTGTAGTTTTTATTTGAAGATATTATTTTTCCCAATATAGGCCTCTTAGCGCTCAGAATGTCCAATTGCAGTTTCTACAGAAAGAGTGTTTCAGAAAGGCTCAATCAAAAGTAAGGTTCAACTCTTTTAGTTGAATGCACAGAACAGAAAGAAGTTTCATACAATGCTTCTGTGTAGTTTATATTTGAACATATTCTTTTTTCCACTATTACCCACTTAGCGCTACGAATGTCCAGTTGCATTTTCTACAGACAGAGTGTTTCAAAACTGCTCAATCAAAAGTATGGTTTAACTCTGTTAGCTGAATGCTCAGATCAGAAAGATGTTTCACAGAATGCTTCTGTGTAGTTTATATTTGAATATATTCCTTTTTCCACCACTACTCTCTTAGCGCTCCAAATGTCCAGTTGCATTTTCTACAGAAAGAGTGTTCAGATCTGCTCAATCAAAAGTATGGTTTAACTCTGTTAGCTGAATGCACAGATCAGAAAGAAGTTTCACAGAATGATTCTGTGTAGTTTATATTTGGAGACATTCCTTTTTCCACTATTACCCTCTTAGCGCTCCGAATCTCCACTTGCATTTTCTACAGAAACAGTGTTTCAGAACGGCTCAATCAAAACTAAGGTTCAACTCTTTTAGTTGAACAAACAGAACTGAAAGAAGTTTCACACAATTCTTCTGTGTAGTTTTTATTTGTAGACATTCTTTTTCCCAATATAGGCCTCTTAGCGCTCAGAATGTCCAATTGCAGTTTCTACAGAAAGAGTGTTTCAGAAAGGCTCAATCAAAAGTAAGGTTCAACTCTGTTAGTTGAATGCACAGAACAGAAAGAAGTTTCATACAATGCTTCTGTGTAGTTTATATTTGAACATATTCTCTTTTCCACTATTACCCACTTAGCGCTACGAATGTCCAGTTGCATTTTCTACAGACAGAGTGTTTCAAAACTGCTCAATCAAAATTATGGTTTAACTCTGTTAGCTGTATGCTCAGATCAGAAAGAAATTTCACAGAATGCTTCTGTGTAGTTTATATTTGAATATATTCCTTTTTCCACTACTACGTTCTTAGCGCTCCAAATGTCCAGTTGCATTTTCAACACAAAGAGTGTTCAGATCTGCTCAATCAAAAGTATGGTTTAACTCTGTTAGCTGAATGCACAGATCAGAAAGAAGTTTCACCGAATGATTCTGTGTAGTTTATATTTGAAGACATTCCTTTTTCCACTATTACCCTCTTAGCGCTCCGAATCTCCACTTGCATTTTCTACAAAAAGAGTGTTTCATAACTGCTCAATCAAAAATATGTTTTATCTCTGTTAACTGAATTTACAGATCAGAAATAAGTTTCACAGAATGCATCTGTGTAGTTTTTATTTGAAGATATTCTTTTTCCCAATGTAGGACTCTTAGCGCTTAGCATGTCCAATTGCAGTTTCTACAGAAAGAGTGTTTCAGAACGGCTCAATCAAAAGTAAGGTTCAACTCTGTTAGTTGAATGCACAGAACAGAAAGAATTTTCACAGAATGCTACTGTGTAGTTTATATTTGAATATATTCCTTTTTCCACTATTACCCTCTTAGCGCTCCGAATGTCCACTTTCATTTTCTACAGAAAGAGTGTTCAGAACTGCGCAATCAAAAGTATGGTTTAACTCTGTTAGCTTAATGAACATATCAGAAATAAGTTTCACACAATGCTTCTGTGTAGTTTTTATTTGAAGATATTATTTTTCCCAATATAGGCCTCTTAGCGCTCAGAATGTCCAATTGCAGTTTCTACAGAAAGAGTGTTTCAGAAAGGCTCAATCAAAAGTAAGGTTCAACTCTGTTAGTTGAATGCACAGAACAGAAAGAAGTTTCATACAATGCTTCTGTGTAGTTTATATTTGAACATATTCTTTTTTCCACTATTACCCACTTAGCGCTACGAATGTCCAGTTGCATTTTCTACAGACAGAGTGTTTCAAAACTGCTCAATCAAAAGTATGGTTTAACTCTGTTAGCTGAATGCTCAGATCAGAAAGAAGTTTCACAGAATGCTTCTGTGTAGTTTATATTTGAATATATTCCTTTTTCCACTACTACGCTCTTAGCGCTCCAAATGTCCAGTTGCATTTTCAACAGAAAGAGTGTTCAGATCTGCTCAATCAAAAGTATGGTTTAACTCTGTTAGCTGAATGCACAGATCAGAAAGAACTTTCACCGAATGATTATGTGTAGTTTATATTTGAAGACATTCCTTTTTCCACTATTACCCTCTTAGCGCTCCGAATCTCCACTTGCATTTTCTACAAAAAGAGTGTTTCATAACTGCTCAATCACAAATATGTTTTATCTCTGTTAACTGAATTTATAGATCAGAAATAATTTTCACAGAATGCATCTGTGTAGTTTTTATTTGAAGATATTCTTTTTCCCAATGTAGGACTCTTAGCGCTTAGCATGTCCAATTGCAGTTTCTACAGAAACAGTGTTTCAGAATGGCTCAATCAAAAGTAAGGTTCAACTCTGTTAGTTGAATGCACAGAACAGAAAGTATTTTCACAGAATGCTACTGTGTAGTTTATATTTGAATATATTCCTTTTTCCACTATTACCCTCTTAGCGCTCAGAATGTCCACTTGTATTTTCTACAGAAAGAGTGTTCAGAACTGCGCAATCAAAAGTATGGTTTAACTCTGTTAGCTTAATGAACATATCAGAAATAAGTTTCACACAATGCTTCTGTGTAGTTTTTATTTGAAGACATTATTTTTCCCAATAGAGGCCTCTTAGCGCTCAGAATGTCCAATTGCAGTTTCTACAGAAAGAGTGTTTCAGAAAGGCTCAATCAAAAGTAAGGTTCAACTCTGTTAGTTGAATGCACAGAACAGAAAGAAGATTCATACAATGCTTCTGTGTAGTTTATATTTGAACATATTCTTTTTTCCACTATTACCCACTTAGCGCTACGAATGTCCAGTTGCATTTTCTACAGACAGAGTGTTTCAAAACTGCTCAATCAAAAGTATGGTTTAACTCTGTTAGCTGAATGCTCAGATCAGAAAGATGTTTCACAGAATGCTTCTGTGTAGTTTATATTTGAATATATTACTTTTTCCACTACTACTCTCTTAGCGCTCCAAATGTCCAGTTGCATTTTCTACAGAAAGAGTGTTCAGATCTGCTCAATCAAAAGTATGTTTTAACTCTGTTAGCTGAATGCACAGATCAGAAAGAAGTTTCACAGAATGATTCTGTGTAGTTTATATTTGGAGACATTCCATTTTCCACTATTACCCTCTTAGCGCTCCGAATCTCCACTTGCATTTTCTACAAAAAGAGTGTTTCATAACTGCTCAATCACAAATATGTTTTATCTCTGTTAACTGAATTTATAGATCAGAAATAAGTTTCACAGAATGCATCTGTGTAGTTTTTATTTGAAGATATTCTTTTTCCCAATGTAGCACTCTTAGCGCTTAGCATGTCCAATTGCAGTTTCTACAGAAACAGTGTTTCAGAATGGCTCAATCAAAAGTAAGGTTCAACTCTGTTAGTTGAATGCACAGAACAGAAAGAATTTTCACAGAATGCTACTGTGTAGTTTATATTTGAATATATTCCTTTTTCCACTATTACCCTCTTAGCGCTCAGAATGTCCACTTGCATTTTCTACAGAAAGAGTGTTCAGAACTGCGCAATCAAAAGTATGGTTTAACTCTGTTAGCTTAATGAACATATCAGAAATAAGTTTCACACAATGCGTCTGTGTAGTTTTTATTTGAAGATATTATTTTTCCCAATAGAGTCCTCTTAGCGCTCAGAATGTCCAATTGCAGTTTCTACAGAAAGAGTGTTTCAGAAAGGCTCAATCAAAAGTAAGGTTCAACTCTGTTAGTTGAATGCACAGAACAGAAAGAAGTTTCATACAATGCTTCTGTGTAGTTTATATTTGAACATATTCTTTTTTCCACTATTACCCACTTAGCGCTACGAATGTCCAGTTGCATTTTCTACAGACAGAGTGTTTCAAAACTGCTCAATCAAAAGTATGGTTTAACTCTGTTAGCTGAATGCTCAGATCGGAAAGAAGTTTCACAGAATGCTTCCGTGTAGTTTATATTTGAATATATTCCTTTTTCCACTACTATGCTCTTAGCGCTCCAAATGTCCAGTTGCATTTTCAACAGAAAGAGTGTTCAGATCTGCTCAATCAAAAGTATGGTTTAACTCTGTTAGCTGAATGCACAGATCAGAAAGAAGTTTCACCAAATGATTCTGTGTAGTTTATATTTGAAGACATTCCTTTTTCCACTATTACCCTCTTAGCGCTCCGAATCTCCACTTGCATTTTCTACAAAAAGAGTGTTTCATAACTGCTCAATCAAAAATATGTTTTATCTCTGTTAACTGAATTTACAGATCAGAAATAAGTTTCACAGAATGCATCTGTGTAGTTTTTATTTGAAGATATTCTTTTTCCCAATGTAGGCCTCTTAGCGCTTAGCATGTCCAATTGCAGTTTCTACCGAAAGAGTGTTTCAGAACGGCTCAATCAAAAGTAAGGTTCAACTCTGTTAGTTGAATGCACAGAACAGAAAGAATTTTCACAGAATGCTACTGTGTAGTTTATATTTGAATATATTCCTTTTTCCACTATTACCCTCTTAGCGCTCCGAAAGTCCACTTGCATTTTCTACAGAAAGAGTGTTCAGAACTGCGCAATCAAAAGTATGGTTTAACTCTGTTAGCTTAATGAACATATCAGAAATAAGTTTCACACAATGCTTCTGTGTAGTTTTTATTTGAAGATATTATTTTTCCCAATAGAGGCCTCTTAGCGCTCAGAATGTCCAATTGCAGTTTCTACAGAAAGAGTGTTTCAGAAAGGCTCAATCAAAAGTAAGGTTCAACTCTGTTAGTTGAATGCACAGAACAGAAAGAAGTTTCATACAATGCTTCGGTGTAGTTTATATTTGAACATATACTTTTTTCCACTATTACCCACTTAGCGCTACGAATGTCCAGTTGCATTTTCTACAGACAGAGTGTTTCAAAACTGCTCAATCAAAAGTATGGTTTAACTCTGTTAGCTGAATGCTCAGATCAGAAAGAAGTTTCACAGAATGCTTCTGTGTAGTTTATATTTGAATATATTCCTTTTTCCACTACTACTCTCTTAGCGCTCCAAATGTCCAGTTGCATTTTCTACAGAAAGAGTGTTCAGATCTGCTCAATCAAAAGTATGGTTTAACTCTGTTAGCTGAATGCACAGATCAGAAAGAAGTTTCTCAGAATGATTCTGTGTAGTTTATATTTGGAGACATCCCTTTTTCCACTATTACCCTCTTAGCGCTCCGAATCTCCACTTGCATTTTCTACAGAAAGAGTGTTTCAGAACGCCTCAATCAAAACTAAGGTTCAACTCTTTTAGTTGAACAAACAGAACAGAAAGAAGTTTCACACAATTCTTCTGTGTAGTTTTTATTTGTAGACATTCTTTTTCCCAATATAGGCCTCTTAGCGCTCAGAATGTCCAATTGCAGTTTCTACAGAAAGAGTGTTTCAGAACGGCTCAATCAAAAGTAAGGTTCAACTCTGTTAGTTGAATGCACAGAACAGAAAGAAGTTTCATACAATGCTTCTGTGTAGTTTATATTTGAACATATTCTTTTTTCCACTATTACCCACTTAGCGCTACGAATGTCCAGTTGCATTTTCTACAGACAGAGTGTTTCAAAACTGCTCAATCAAAAGTATGGTTTAACTCTGTTAGCTGAATGCTCAGATCAGAAAGAAGTTTCACAGAATGCTTCTGTGTAGTTTATATTTGAATATATTCCTTTTTCCACTACTACGCTCTTAGCGCTCCAAATGTCCAGTTGCATTTTCAACAGCAAGAGTGTTCAGATCTGCTCAATCAAAAGTATGGTTTAACTCTGTTAGCTGAATGCACAGATCAGAAAGAAGTTTCACCGAATGATTCTGTGTAGTTTATATTTGAAGACATTCCTTTTTCCACTATTACCCTCTTAGCGCTCCGAATCTCCACTTGCATTTTCTACAAAAAGAGTGTTTCATAACTGCTCAATCAAAAATATGTTTTATCTCTGTTAACTGAATTTACAGATCAGAAATAAGTTTCACAGAGTGCATCTGTGTAGTTTTTATTTGAAGATATTCTTTTTCCCAATGTAGGCCTCTTAGCGCTTAGCATGTCCAATTGCAGTTTCTACAGAAAGAGTGTTTCAGAACGGCTCAATCAAAAGTAAGGTTCAACTCTGTTAGTTGAATGCACAGAACAGAAAGAATTTTCACAGAATGCTACTGTGTAGTTTATATTTGAATATATTCCTTTTTCCACTATTACCCTCTTAGCGCTCCGAATGTCCACTTGCATTTTCTACAGAAAGAGTGTTCAGAACTGCGCAATCAAAAGTATGGTTTAACTCTGTTAGCTTAATGAACATATCAGAAATAAGTTTCACACAATGCTTCTGTGTAGTTTTTATTTGAAGATATTATTTTTCCCAATAGAGTCCTCTTAGCGCTCAGAATGTCCAATTGCAGTTTCTACAGAAAGAGTGTTTCAGAAAGGCTCAATCAAAAGTAAGGTTCAACTCTGTTAGTTGAATGCACAGAACAGAAAGAAGTTTCATACAATGCTTCTGTGTAGTTTATATTTGAACATATTGTTTTTTCCACTATTACCCACTTAGCGCTACGAATGTCCAGTTGCATTTTCTACAGACAGAGTGTTTCAAAACTGCTCAATCAAAAGTATGGTTTAACTCTGTTAGCTGAATGCTCAGATCAGAAAGAAGTTTCACAGAATGCTTCTGTGTAGTTTATATTTGAATATATTCCTTTTTCCACTACTACTCTCTTAGCGCTCCAAATGTCCAGTTGCATTTTCTACAGAAAGAGTGTTCAGATCTGCTCAATCAAAAGTATGGTTTAACTCTGTTAGCTGAATGCACAGATCAGAAAGAAGTTTCACAGAATGATTCTGTGTAGTTTATTTTTGGAGACATTCCTTTTTCCACTATTACCCTCTTAGCGCTCGGAATCTCCACTTGCATTTTCTACAGAAAGACTGTTACAGAACGGCTCAATCAAAACTAAGGTTCAACTCTTTTAGTTGAACAAACAGAACAGAAAGAAGTTTCACACAATTCTTCTGTGTAGTTTTTATTTGTAGACATTCTTTTTCCCAATATAGGCCTCTTAGCGCTCAGAATGTCCAATTGCAGTTTCTACAGAAAGAGTGTTTCAGAACGGCTCAATCAAAAGTAAGGTTCAACTCTGTTAGTTGAATGCACAGAACAGAAAGAAGTCTCATACAATGCTTCTGTGTAGTTTATATTTGAACATATTCTTTTTTCCACTATTACCCACTTAGCGCTACGAATGTCCTGTTGCATTTTCTACAGACAGAGTGTTTCAAAACTGCTCAATCAAAAGTATGGTTTAACTCTGTTAGCTGAATGCTCAGATCAGAAAGAAGTTTCACAGAATGCTTCTGTGTAGTTTATATTTGAATATATTCCTTTTTCCACTACTACGCTCTTAGCGCTCCAAATGTCCAGTTGCATTTTCAACAGCAAGAGTGTTCAGATATGCTCAATCAAAAGTATGGTTTAACTCTGTTAGCTGAATGCACAGATCAGAAAGAAGTTTCACCGAATGATTCTGTGTAGTTTATATTTGAAGACATTCCTTTTTCCACTATTACACTCTTAGCGCTCCAAATCTCCACTTGCATTTTCTACAAAGAGTGTTTCATAACTGCTCAATCAAAAATATGTTTTATCTCTGTTAACTGAATTTACAGTTCAGAAATAAGTTTCACAGAGTGCATCTGTGTAGTTTTTATTTGAAGATATTCTTTTTCCCAATGTAGGCCTCTTAGCGCTTAGCATGTCCAATTGCAGTTTCTACAGAAAGAGTGTTTCAGAAGGGCTCAATCAAAAGTAAGGTTCAACTCTGTTAGTTGAATGCACAGAACAGAAAGTATTTTCACAGAATGCTACTGTGTAGTTTATATTTGAATATATTCCTTTTTCCACTATTACCCTCTTAGCGCTCCGAATGTCCACTTGCATTTTCTACAGAAAGAGTGTTCAGAACTGCGCAATCAAAAGTATGGTTTAACTCTGTTAGCTTAATGAACATATCAGAAATAAGTTTCACACAATGCTTCTGTGTAGTTTTTATTTGAAGATATTATTTTTCCCAATAGAGTCCTCTTAGCGCTCAGAATGTCCAATTGCAGTTTCTACAGAAAGAGTGTTTCAGAAAGGCTCAATCAAAAGTAAGGTTCAACTCTGTTAGTTGAATGCACAGAACAGAAAGAAGTTTCATACAATGCTTCTGTGTAGTTTATATTTGAACATATTCTTTTTTCCACTATTACCCACTTAGCGCTACGAATGTCCAGTTGCATTTTCTACAGACAGAGTGTTTCAAAACTGCTCAATCAAAAGTATGGTTTAACTCTGTTAGCTGAATGCTCAGATCGGAAAGAAGTTTCACAGAATGCTTCCGTGTAATTTATATTTGAATATATTCCTTTTTCCACTACTATGCTCTTAGCGCTCCAAATGTCCAGTTGCATTTTCAACAGAAAGAGTGTTCAGATCTGCTCAATCAAAAGTATGGTTTAACTCTGTTAGCTGAATGCACAGATCAGAAAGAAGTTTCACCGAATGATTCTGTGTAGTTTATATTTGAAGACATTCCTTTTTCCACTATTACCCTCTTAGCGCTCCGAATCTCCACTTGCATTTTCTACAAAAAGAGTGTTTCATAACTGCTCAATCAAAAATATGTTTTATCTCTGTTAACTGAATTTACAGATCAGAAATAAGTTTCACTGAATGCATCTGTGTAGTTTTTATTTGAAGATATTCTTTTTCCCAATGTAGGCCTCTTAGCGCTTAGCATGTCCAATTGCAGTTTCTACAGAAAGAGTGTTTCAGAACGGCTCAATCAAAAGTAAGGTTCAACTCTGTTAGTTGAATGCACAGAACAGAAAGAATTTTCACAGAATGCTACTGTGTAGTTTATATTTGAATATATTCCTTTTTCCACTATTACCCTCTTAGCGCTCTGAATGTCCACTTGCATTTTCTACAGAAAGAGTGTTCAGAACTGCGCAATCAAAAGTATGGTTTAACTCTGTTAGCTTAATGAACATATCAGAAATAAGTTTCACACAATGCTTCTGTGTAGTTTTTATTTGAAGATATTATTTTTCCCAATAGAGGCCTCTTAGCGCTCAGAATGTCCAATTGCAGTTTCTACAGAAAGAGTGTTTCAGAAAGGCTCAATCAAAAGTAAGGTTCAACTCTGTTAGTTGAATGCACAGAACAGAAAGAAGTTTCATACAATGCTTCGGTGTAGTTTATATTTGAACATATACTTTTTTCCACTATTACCCACTTAGCGCTACGAATGTCCAGTTGCATTTTCTACAGACAGAGTGTTTCAAAACTGCTCAATCAAAAGTATGGTTTAACTCTGTTAGCTGAATGCTCAGATCAGAAAGAAGTTTCACAGAATGCTTCTGTGTAGTTTATATTTGAATATATTCCTTTTTCCACTACTACTCTCTTAGCGCTCCAAATGTCCAGTTGCATTTTCTACAGAAAGAGTGTTCAGATCTGCTCAATCAAAAGTATGGTTTAACTCTGTTAGCTGAATGCACAGATCAGAAAGAAGTTTCTCAGAATGATTCTGTGTAGTTTATATTTGGAGACATCCCTTTTTCCACTATTACCCTCTTAGCGCTCCGAATCTCCACTTGCATTTTCTACAGAAAGAGTGTTTCAGAACGCCTCAATCAAAACTAAGGTTCAACTCTTTTAGTTGAACAAACAGAACAGAAAGAAGTTTCACACAATTCTTCTGTGTAGTTTTTATTTGTAGACATTCTTTTTCCCAATATAGGCCTCTTAGCGCTCAGAATGTCCAATTGCAGTTTCTACAGAAAGAGTGTTTCAGAACGGCTCAATCAAAAGTAAGGTTCAACTCTGTTAGTTGAATGCACAGAACAGAATGAAGTTTCATACAATGCTTCTGTGTAGTTTATATTTGAACATATTCTTTTTTCCACTATTACCCACTTAGCGCTACGAATGTCCAGTTGCATTTTCTACAGACAGAGTGTTTCAAAACTGCTCAATCAAAAGTATGGTTTAACTCTGTTAGCTGAATGCTCAGATCAGAAAGAAGTTTCACAGAATGCTTCTGTGTAGTTTATATTTGAAGATATTCCTTTTTCCACTACTACGCTCTTAGCGCTCCAAATGTCCAGTTGCATTTTCAACAGAAAGAGTGTTCAGATCTGCTCAATCAAAAGTATTGTTTAACTCTGTTAGCTGAATGCACAGATCAGAAAGAAGTTTCACCGAATGATTCTGTGTAGTTTATATTTGAAGACATTCCTTTTTCCACTATCACCCTCTTAGCGCTCCGAATCTCCACTTGCATTTTCTACAAAAAGAGTGTTTCATAACTGCTCAATCAAAAATATGTTTTATCTCTGTTAACTGAATTTACAGATCAGAAATAAGTTTCACAGAATGCATCTGTGTAGTTTTTATTTGAAGATATTCTTTTTCCCAATGTAGGCCTCTTAGCGCTTAGCATGTCCAATTGCAGTTTCTACAGAAAGAGTGTTTCAGAACGGCTCAATCAAAAGTAAGGTTCAACTCTTTTAGTTGAATGCACAGAAGAGAAAGAATTTTCACAGAATGCTACTGTGTAGTTTATATTTGAATATATTCCTTTTTCCACTATTACCCTCTTAGCGCTCCGAATGTCCACTTGCATTTTCTACAGAAAGAGTGTTCAGAACTGCGCAATCAAAAGTATGGTTTAACTCTGTTAGCTTAATGAACATATCAGAAATAAGTTTCACACAATGCTTCTGTGTAGTTTTTATTTGAAGATATTATTTTTCCCAATAGAGGCCTCTTAGCGCTCAGAATGTCCAATTGCAGTTTCTACAGAAAGAGTGTTTCAGAACGGCTCAATCAAAAGTAAGGTTCAACTCTGTTAGTTGAATGCACAGAACAGAAAGAATTTTCACAGAATGCTACTGTGTAGTTTATATTTAAATATATTCCTTTTTCCACTATTACCCTCTTAGCGCTCCGAAAGTCCACTTGCATTTTCTACAGAAAGAGTGTTCAGAACTGCGCAATGAAAAGTATGGTTTAACTCCGTTAGCTTAATGAACATATCAGAAATAAGTTTCACACAATGCTTCTGTGTAGTTTTTATTTGAAGATATTATTTTTCCCAATATAGGCCTCTTAGCGCTCAGAATGTATAATTGCAGTTTCTACAGAAAGAGTGTTTCAGAAAGGCTCAATCAAAAGTAAGGTTCAACTCTGTTAGTTGAATGCACCGAACAGAAAGAAGTTTCATACAATGCTACTGTGTAGTTTATATTTGAACATATTCTTTTTTCCACTATTACCCACTTAGCGCTACGAATGTCCAGTTGCATTTTCTACAGACAGAGTGTTTCAAAACTGCTCAATCAAAAGTATGGTTTAACTCTGTTAGCTGAATGCTCAGATCGGAAAGAAGTTTCACAGAATGCTTCCGTGTAGTTTATATTTGAATATATTCCTTTTTCCACTACTATGCTCTTAGCGCTCCAAATGTCCAGTTGCATTTTCAACAGAAAGAGTGTTCAGATCTGCTCAATCAAAAGTATGGTTTAACTCTGTTAGCTGAATGCACAGATCAGAAAGAAGTTTCACCGAATGATTCTGTGTAGTTTATATTTGAAGACATTCCTTTTTCCACTATTACCCTCTTAGCGCTCCGAATCTCCACTTGCATTTTCTACAAAAAGATTGTTTCACAACTGCTCAATCAAAAATATGTTTTATCTCTGTTAACTGAATTTACAGATCAGAAATAAGTTTCACAGAATGCATCTGTGTAGTTTTTATTTGAAGATATTCTTTTTCCCAATGTAGGCCTCTTAGCGCTTAGCATGTCCAATTGCAGTTTCTACAGAAAGAGTGTTTCAGAACGGCTCAATCAAAAGTAAGGTTCAAACCTGTTAGTTGAATGCACAGAACAGAAAGAATTTTCACAGAATGCTACTGTGTAGTTTATATTTGAATATATTCCTTTTTCCACTATTACCCTCTTAGCGCTCCGAAAGTCCACTTGCATTTTCTACAGAAAGAGTGTTCAGAACTGCGCAATCAAAAGTATGGTTTAACTCTGTTAGCTTAATGAACATATCAGAAATAAGTTTCACACAATGCTTCTGTGTAGTTTTTATTTGAAGTTATTATTTTTCCCAATAGAGTCCTCTTAGCGCTCAGAATGTCCAATTGCAGTTTCTACAGAAAGAGTGTTTCAGAAAGGCTCAATCAAAAGTAAGGTTCAACTCTGTTAGTTGAATGCACAGAACAGAAAGAAGTTTCATACAATGCTTCTGTGTAGTTTATATTTGAACATATTCTTTTTTCCACTATTACCCACTTAGCGCTACGAATGTCCAGTTGCATTTTCTACAGACAGAGTGTTTCAAAACTGCTCAATCAAAAGTATGGTTTAACTCTGTTAGCTGAATGCTCAGATCAGAAAGAAGTTTCACAGAATGCTTCTGTGTAGTTTATATTTGAATATATTCCTTTTTCCACTACTACTCTCTTAGCGCTCCAAATGTCCAGTTGCATTTTCTACAGAAAGAGTGTTCAGATCTGCTCAATCAAAAGTATGGTTTAACTCTGTTAGCTGAATGCACAGATCAGAAAGAAGTTTCACAGAATGATTATGTGTAGTTTATTTTTGGAGACATTCCTTTTTCCACTATTACCCTCTTAGCGCTCCGAATCTCCACTTGCATTTTCTACAGAAAGACTGTTACAGAACGGCTCAATCAAAACTAAGGTTCAACTCTTTTAGTTGAACAAACAGAACAGAAAGAAGTTTCACACAATTCTTCTGTGTAGTTTTTATTTGTAGACATTCTTTTTCCCAATATAGGCCTCTTAGCGCTCAAAATGTCCAATTGCAGTTTCTACAGAAAGAGTGTTTCAGAACGGCTCAATCAAAAGTAAGGTTCAACTCTGTTAGTTGAATGCACAGAACAGAATGAAGTTTCATACAATGCTTCTGTGTAGTTTATATTTGAACATATTCTTTTTTCCACTATTACCCACTTAGCGCTACGAATGTCCAGTTGCATTTTCTACAGACAGAGTGTTTCAAAACTGCTCAATCAAATGTATGGTTTAACTCTGTTAGCTGAATGCTCAGATCAGAAAGAAGTTTCACAGAATGCTTCTGTGTAGTTTATATTTGAATATATTCCTTTTTCCACTACTACGCTCTTAGCGCTCCAAATGTCCAGTTGCATTTTCAACAGAAAGACTGTTCAGATCTGCTCAATCAAAAGTATGGTTTAACTCTGTTAGCTGAATGCACAGATCAGAAAGAAGTTTCACCGAATGATTCTGTGTAGTTTATATTTGAAGACATTCCTTTTTCCACTATCACCCTCTTAGCGCTCCGAATCTCCACTTGCATTTTCTACAAAAAGAGTGTTTCATAACTGCTCAATCAAAAATATGTTTTATCTCTGTTAACTGAATTTACAGATCAGAAATAAGTTTCACAGAATGCATCTGTGTAGTTTTTATTTGAAGATATTCTTTTTCCCAATGTAGGCCTCTTAGCGCTTAGCATGTCCAATTGCAGTTTCTACAGAAAGAGTGTTTCAGAACGGCTCAATCAAAAGTAAGGTTCAACTCTTTTAGTTGAATGCACAGAAGAGAAAGAATTTTCACAGAATGCTACTGTGTAGTTTATATTTGAATATATTCCTTTTTCCACTATTACCCTCTTAGCGCTCCGAATGTCCACTTGCATTTTCTACAGAAAGAGTGTTCAGAACTGCGCAATCAAAAGTATGGTTTAACTCTGTTAGCTTAATGAACATATCAGAAATAAGTTTCACACAATGCTTCTGTGTAGTTTTTATTTGAAGATATTATTTTTCCCAATAGAGGCCTCTTAGCGCTCAGAATGTCCAATTGTAGTTTCTACAGAAAGAGTGTTTCAGAACGGCTCAATCAAAAGTAAGGTTCAACCCTGTTAGTTGAATGCACAGAACAGAAAGAATTTTCACAGAATGCTACTGTGTAGTTTATATTTGAATATATTCCTTTTTCCACTATTACCCTCTTAGCGCTCCGAAAGTCCACTTGCATTTTCTACAGAAAGAGTGTTCAGAACTGCGCAATCAAAAGTATGGTTTAACTCTGTTAGCTTAATGAACATATCAGAAATAAGTTTCACACAATGCTTCTGTGTAGTTTTTATTTGAAGATATTCTTTTTCCCAATGTAGGCCTCTTAGCGCTTAGCATGTCCAATTGCAGTTTCTACAGAAAGAGTGTTTCAGAACGGCTCAATCAAAAGTAAGGTTCAACTCTTTTAGTTGAATGCACAGAAGAGAAAGAATTTTCACAGAATGATACTGTGTAGTTTATATTTGAATATATACCTTTTTCCACTATTACCCTCTTAGCGCTCCGAATGTCCACTTGCATTTTCTACAGAAAGAGTGTTCAGAACTGCGCAATCAAAAGTATGGTTTAACTCTGTTAGCTTAATGAACATATCAGAAATAAGTTTCACACAATGCTTCTGTGTAGTTTTTATTTGAAGATATTATTTTTCCCAATAGAGGCCTCTTAGCGCTCAGAATGTCCAATTGCAGTTTCTACAGAAAGAGTGTTTCAGAACGGCTCAATCAAAAGTAAGGTTCAACTCTGTTAGTTGAATGCACAGAACAGAAAGAATTTTCACAGAATGCTACTGTGTAGTTTATATTTAAATATATTCCTTTTTCCACTATTACCCTCTTAGCGCTCCGAAAGTCCACTTGCATTTTCTACAGAAAGAGTGTTCAGAACTGCGCAATGAAAAGTATGGTTTAACTCCGTTAGCTTAATGAACATATCAGAAATAAGTTTCACACAATGCTTCTGTGTAGTTTTTATTTGAAGATATTATTTTTCCCAATATAGGCCTCTTAGCGCTCAGAATGTATAATTGCAGTTTCTACAGAAAGAGTGTTTCAGAAAGGCTCAATCAAAAGTAAGGTTCAACTCTGTTAGTTGAATGCACCGAACAGAAAGAAGTTTCATACAATGCTACTGTGTAGTTTATATTTGAACATATTCTTTTTACCACTATTACCCACTTAGCGCTACGAATGTCCAGTTGCATTTTCTACAGACAGAGTGTTTCAAAACTGCTCAATCAAAAGTATGGTTTAACTCTGTTAGCTGAATGCTCAGATCGGAAAGAAGTTTCACAGAATGCTTCCGTGTAGTTTATATTTGAATATATTCCTTTTTCCACTACTATGCTCTTAGCGCTCCAAATGTCCAGTTGCATTTTCAACAGAAAGAGTGTTCAGATCTGCTCAATCAAAAGTATGGTTTAACTCTGTTAGCTGAATGCACAGATCAGAAAGAAGTTTCACCGAATGATTCTGTGTAGTTTATATTTGAAGACATTCCTTTTTCCACTATTACCCTCTTAGCGCTCCGAATCTCCACTTGCATTTTCTACAAAAAGATTGTTTCACAACTGCTCAATCAAAAATATGTTTTATCTCTGTTAACTGAATTTACAGATCAGAAATAAGTTTCACAGAATGCATCTGTGTAGTTTTTATTTGAAGATATTCTTTTTCCCAATGTAGGCCTCTTAGCGCTTAGCATGTCCAATTGCAGTTTCTACAGAAAGAGTGTTTCAGAACGGCTCAATCAAAAGTAAGGTTCAAACCTGTTAGTTGAATGCACAGAACAGAAAGAATTTTCACAGAATGCTACTGTGTAGTTTATATTTGAATATATTCCTTTTTCCACTATTACCCTCTTAGCGCTCCGAAAGTCCACTTGCATTTTCTACAGAAAGAGTGTTCAGAACTGCGCAATCAAAAGTATGGTTTAACTCTGTTAGCTTAATGAACATATCAGAAATAAGTTTCACACAATGCTTCTGTGTAGTTTTTATTTGAAGTTATTATTTTTCCCAATAGAGTCCTCTTAGCGCTCAGAATGTCCAATTGCAGTTTCTACAGAAAGAGTGTTTCAGAAAGGCTCAATCAAAAGTAAGGTTCAACTCTGTTAGTTGAATGCACAGAACAGAAAGAAGTTTCATACAATGCTTCTGTGTAGTTTATATTTGAACATATTCTTTTTTCCACTATTACCCACTTAGCGCTACGAATGTCCAGTTGCATTTTCTACAGACAGAGTGTTTCAAAACTGCTCAATCAAAAGTATGGTTTAACTCTGTTAGCTGAATGCTCAGATCAGAAAGAAGTTTCACAGAATGCTTCTGTGTAGTTTATATTTGAATATATTCCTTTTTCCACTACTACTCTCTTAGCGCTCCAAATGTCCAGTTGCATTTTCTACAGAAAGAGTGTTCAGATCTGCTCAATCAAAAGTATGGTTTAACTCTGTTAGCTGAATGCACAGATCAGAAAGAAGTTTCACAGAATGATTATGTGTAGTTTATTTTTGGAGACATTCCTTTTTCCACTATTACCCTCTTAGCGCTCCGAATCTCCACTTGCATTTTCTACAGAAAGACTGTTACAGAACGGCTCAATCAAAACTAAGGTTCAACTCTTTTAGTTGAACAAACAGAACAGAAAGAAGTTTCACACAATTCTTCTGTGTAGTTTTTATTTGTAGACATTCTTTTTCCCAATATAGGCCTCTTAGCGCTCAAAATGTCCAATTGCAGTTTCTACAGAAAGAGTGTTTCAGAACGGCTCAATCAAAAGTAAGGTTCAACTCTGTTAGTTGAATGCACAGAACAGAATGAAGTTTCATACAATGCTTCTGTGTAGTTTATATTTGAACATATTCTTTTTTCCACTATTACCCACTTAGCGCTACGAATGTCCAGTTGCATTTTCTACAGACAGAGTGTTTCAAAACTGCTCAATCAAATGTATGGTTTAACTCTGTTAGCTGAATGCTCAGATCAGAAAGGAGTTTCACAGAATGCTTCTGTGTAGTTTATATTTGAATATATTCCTTTTTCCACTACTACGCTCTTAGCGCTCCAAATGTCCAGTTGCATTTTCAACAGAAAGACTGTTCAGATCTGCTCAATCAAAAGTATGGTTTAACTCTGTTAGCTGAATGCACAGATCAGAAAGAAGTTTCACCGAATGATTCTGTGTAGTTTATATTTGAAGACATTCCTTTTTCCACTATCACCCTCTTAGCGCTCCGAATCTCCACTTGCATTTTCTACAAAAAGAGTGTTTCATAACTGCTCAATCAAAAATATGTTTTATCTCTGTTAACTGAATTTACAGATCAGAAATAAGTTTCACAGAATGCATCTGTGTAGTTTTTATTTGAAGATATTCTTTTTCCCAATGTAGGCCTCTTAGCGCTTAGCATGTCCAATTGCAGTTTCTACAGAAAGAGTGTTTCAGAACGGCTCAATCAAAAGTAAGGTTCAACTCTTTTAGTTGAATGCACAGAAGAGAAAGAATTTTCACAGAATGCTACTGTGTAGTTTATATTTGAATATATTCCTTTTTCCACTATTACCCTCTTAGCGCTCCGAATGTCCACTTGCATTTTCTACAGAAAGAGTGTTCAGAACTGCGCAATCAAAAGTATGGTTTAACTCTGTTAGCTTAATGAACATATCAGAAATAAGTTTCACACAATGCTTCTGTGTAGTTTTTATTTGAAGATATTATTTTTCCCAATAGAGGCCTCTTAGCGCTCAGAATGTCCAATTGTAGTTTCTACAGAAAGAGTGTTTCAGAACGGCTCAATCAAAAGTAAGGTTCAACCCTGTTAGTTGAATGCACAGAACAGAAAGAATTTTCACAGAATGCTACTGTGTAGTTTATATTTGAATATATTCCTTTTTCCACTATTACCCTCTTAGCGCTCCGAAAGTCCACTTGCATTTTCTACAGAAAGAGTGTTCAGAACTGCGCAATCAAAAGTATGGTTTAACTCTGTTAGCTTAATGAACATATCAGAAATAAGTTTCACACAATGCTTCTGTGTAGTTTTTATTTGAAGATATTCTTTTTCCCAATGTAGGCCTCTTAGCGCTTAGCATGTCCAATTGCAGTTTCTACAGAAAGAGTGTTTCAGAACGGCTCAATCAAAAGTAAGGTTCAACTCTTTTAGTTGAATGCACAGAAGAGAAAGAATTTTCACAGAATGATACTGTGTAGTTTATATTTGAATATATTCCTTTTTCCACTATTACCCTCTTAGCGCTCCGAATGTCCACTTGCATTTTCTACAGAAAGAGTGTTCAGAACTGCGCAATCAAAAGTATGGTTTAACTCTGTTAGCTTAATGAACATATCAGAAATAAGTTTCACACAATGCTTCTGTGTAGTTTTTATTTGAAGATATTATTTTTCCCAATAGAGGCCTCTTAGCGCTCAGAATGTCCAATTGCAGTTTCTACAGAAAGAGTGTTTCAGAACGGCTCAATCAAAAGTAAGGTTCAACTCTGTTAGTTGAATGCACAGAACAGAAAGAATTTTCACAGAATGCTACTGTGTAGTTTATATTTAAATATATTCCTTTTTCCACTATTACCCTCTTAGCGCTCCGAAAGTCCACTTGCATTTTCTACAGAAAGAGTGTTCAGAACTGCGCAATGAAAAGTATGGTTTAACTCCGTTAGCTTAATGAACATATCAGAAATAAGTTTCACACAATGCTTCTGTGTAGTTTTTATTTGAAGATATTATTTTTCCCAATATAGGCCTCTTAGCGCTCAGAATGTATAATTGCAGTTTCTACAGAAAGAGTGTTTCAGAAAGGCTCAATCAAAAGTAAGGTTCAACTCTGTTAGTTGAATGCACCGAACAGAAAGAAGTTTCATACAATGCTACTGTGTAGTTTATATTTGAACATATTCTTTTTACCACTATTACCCACTTAGCGCTACGAATGTCCAGTTGCATTTTCTACAGACAGAGTGTTTCAAAACTGCTCAATCAAAAGTATGGTTTAACTCTGTTAGCTGAATGCTCAGATCGGAAAGAAGTTTCACAGAATGCTTCCGTGTAGTTTATATTTGAATATATTCCTTTTTCCACTACTATGCTCTTAGCGCTCCAAATGTCCAGTTGCATTTTCAACAGAAAGAGTGTTCAGATCTGCTCAATCAAAAGTATGGTTTAACTCTGTTAGCTGAATGCACAGATCAGAAAGAAGTTTCACCGAATGATTCTGTGTAGTTTATATTTGAAGACATTCCTTTTTCCACTATTACCCTCTTAGCGCTCCGAATCTCCACTTGCATTTTCTACAAAAAGATTGTTTCACAACTGCTCAATCAAAAATATGTTTTATCTCTGTTAACTGAATTTACAGATCAGAAATAAGTTTCACAGAATGCATCTGTGTAGTTTTTATTTGAAGATATTCTTTTTCCCAATGTAGGCCTCTTAGCGCTTAGCATGTCCAATTGCAGTTTCTACAGAAAGAGTGTTTCAGAACGGCTCAATCAAAAGTAAGGTTCAAACCTGTTAGTTGAATGCACAGAACAGAAAGAATTTTCACAGAATGCTACTGTGTAGTTTATATTTGAATATATTCCTTTTTCCACTATTACCCTCTTAGCGCTCCGAAAGTCCACTTGCATTTTCTACAGAAAGAGTGTTCAGAACTGCGCAATCAAAAGTATGGTTTAACTCTGTTAGCTTAATGAACATATCAGAAATAAGTTTCACACAATGCTTCTGTGTAGTTTTTATTTGAAGATATTATTTTTCCCAATAGAGTCCTCTTAGCGCTCAGAATGTCCAATTGCAGTTTCTACAGAAAGAGTGTTTCAGAAAGGCTCAATCAAAAGTAAGGTTCAACTCTGTTAGTTGAATGCACAGAACAGAAAGAAGTTTCATACAATGCTTCTGTGTAGTTTATATTTGAACATATTCTTTTTTCCACTATTACCCACTTAGCGCTACGAATGTCCAGTTGCATTTTCTACAGACAGAGTGTTTCAAAACTGCTCAATCAAAAGTATGGTTTAACTCTGTTAGCTGAATGCTCAGATCAGAAAGAAGTTTCACAGAATGCTTCTGTGTAGTTTATATTTGAATATATTCCTTTTTCCACTACTACTCTCTTAGCGCTCCAAATGTCCAGTTGCATTTTCTACAGAAAGAGTGTTCAGATCTGCTCAATCAAAAGTATGGTTTAACTCTGTTAGCTGAATGCACAGATCAGAAAGAAGTTTCACAGAATGATTATGTGTAGTTTATTTTTGGAGACATTCCTTTTTCCACTATTACCCTCTTAGCGCTCCGAATCTCCACTTGCATTTTCTACAGAAAGACTGTTACAGAACGGCTCAATCAAAACTAAGGTTCAACTCTTTTAGTTGAACAAACAGAACAGAAAGAAGTTTCACACAATTCTTCTGTGTAGTTTATATTTGTAGACATTCTTTTTCCCAATATAGGCCTCTTAGCGCTCAAAATGTCCAATTGCAGTTTCTACAGAAAGAGTGTTTCAGAACGGCTCAATCAAAAGTAAGGTTCAACTCTGTTAGTTGAATGCACAGAACAGAATGAAGTTTCATACAATGCTTCTGTGTAGTTTATATTTGAACATATTCTTTTTTCCACTATTACCCACTTAGCGCTACGAATGTCCAGTTGCATTTTCTACAGACAGAGTGTTTCAAAACTGCTCAATCAAATGTATGGTTTAACTCTGTTAGCTGAATGCTCAGATCAGAAAGAAGTTTCACAGAATGCTTCTGTGTAGTTTATATTTGAATATATTCCTTTTTCCACTACTACGCTCTTAGCGCTCCAAATGTCCAGTTGCATTTTCAACAGAAAGACTGTTCAGATCTGCTCAATCAAAAGTATGGTTTAACTCTGTTAGCTGAATGCACAGATCAGAAAGAAGTTTCACCGAATGATTCTGTGTAGTTTATATTTGAAGACATTCCTTTTTCCACTATCACCCTCTTAGCGCTCCGAATCTCCACTTGCATTTTCTACAAAAAGAGTGTTTCATAACTGCTCAATCAAAAATATGTTTTATCTCTGTTAACTGAATTTACAGATCAGAAATAAGTTTCACAGAATGCATCTGTGTAGTTTTTATTTGAAGATATTCTTTTTCCCAATGTAGGCCTCTTAGCGCTAAGCATGTCCAATTGCAGTTTCTACAGAAAGAGTGTTTCAGAACGGCTCAATCAAAAGTAAGGTTCAACTCTTTTAGTTGAATGCACAGAAGAGAAAGAATTTTCACAGAATGCTACTGTGTAGTTTATATTTGAATATATTCCTTTTTCCACTATTACCCTCTTAGCGCTCCGAATGTCCACTTGCATTTTCTACAGAAAGAGTGTTCAGAACTGCGCAATCAAAAGTATGGTTTAACTCTGTTAGCTTAATGAACATATCAGAAATAAGTTTCACACAATGCTTCTGTGTAGTTTTTATTTGAAGATATTATTTTTCCCAATAGAAGCCTCTTAGCGCTCAGAATGTCCAATTGCAGTTTCTACAGAAAGAGTGTTTCAGAACGGCTCAATCAAAAGTAAGTTTCAACTCTGTTAGTTGAATGCACAGAACAGAAAGTATTTTCACAGAATGCTACTGTGTAGTTTATATTTGAATATATTCCTTTTTCCACTATTACCCTCTTAGCGCTCCGAAAGTCCACTTGCATTTTCTACAGAAAGAGTGTTCAGAACTGCGCAATCAAAAGTATGGTTTAACTCTGTTAGCTTAATGAACATATCAGAAATAAGTTTCACACAATGCTTCTGTGTAGTTTTTATTTGAAGATATTATTTTTCCCAATATAGGCCTCTTAGCGCTCAGAATGTATAATTGCAGTTTCTACAGAAAGAGTGTTTCAGAAAGGCTCAATCAAAAGTAAGGTTCAACTCTGTTAGTTGAATGCACAGAACAGAAAGAAGTTTCATACAATGCTACTGTGTAGTTTATATTTGAACATATTCTTTTTTACACTATTACCCACTTAGCGCTACGAATGTCCAGTTGCATTTTCTACAGACAGAGTGTTTCAAAACTGCTCAATCAAAAGTATGGTTTAACTCTGTTAGCTGAATGCTCAGATCGGAAAGAAGTTTCACAGAATGCTTCCGTGTAGTTTATATTTGAATATATTCCTTTTTCCACTACTATGCTCTTAGCGCTCCAAATGTCCAGTTGCAATTTCAACAGAAAGAGTGTTCAGATCTGCTCAATCAAAAGTATGGTTTAACTCTGTTAGCTGAATGCACAGATCAGAAAGAAGTTTCACCGAATGATTCTGTGTAGTTTATATTTGAAGACATTCCTTTTTCCACTATTACCCTCTTAGCGCTCCGAATCTCCACTTGCATTTTCTACAAAAAGAGTGTTTCATAACTGCTCAATCAAAAATATGTTTTATCTCTGTTAACTGAATTTACAGATCAGAAATAAGTTTCACAGAATGCATCTGTGTAGTTTTTATTTGAAGATATTCTTTTTCCCAATGTAGGCCTCTTAGCGCTTAGCATGTCCAATTGCAGTTTCTACAGAAAGAGTGTTTCAGAACGGCTCAATCAAAAGTAAGGTTCAAACCTGTTAGTTGAATGCACAGAACAGAAAGAATTTTCACAGAATGCTACTGTGTAGTTTATATTTGAATATATTCCTTTTTCCACTATTACCCTCTTAGCGCTCCGAAAGTCCACTTGCATTTTCTACAGAAAGAGTGTTCAGAACTGCGCAATCAAAAGTATGGTTTAACTCTGTTAGCTTAATGAACATATCAGAAATAAGTTTCACACAATGCTTCTGTGTAGTTTTTATTTGAAGATATTATTTTTCCCAATAGAGTCCTCTTAGCGCTCAGAATGTCCAATTGCAGTTTCTACAGAAAGAGTGTTTCAGAAAGGCTCAATCAAAAGTAAGGTTCAACTCTGTTAGTTGAATGCACAGAACAGAAAGAAGTTTCATACAATGCTTCTGTGTAGTTTATATTTGAACATATTCTTTTTTCCACTATTACCCACTTAGCGCTACGAATGTCCAGTTGCATTTTCTACAGACAGAGTGTTTCAAAACTGCTCAATCAAAAGTATGGTTTAACTCTGTTAGCTGAATGCTCAGATCAGAAAGAAGTTTCACAGAATGCTTCTGTGTAGTTTATATTTGAATATATTCCTTTTTCCACTACTACTCTCTTAGCGCTCCAAATGTCCAGTTGCATTTTCTACAGAAAGAGTGTTCAGATCTGCTCAATCAAAAGTATGGTTTAACTCTGTTAGCTGAATGCACAGATCAGAAAGAAGTTTCACAGAATGATTATGTGTAGTTTATTTTTGGAGACATTCCTTTTTCCACTATTACCCTCTTAGCGCTCCGAATCTCCACTTGCATTTTCTACAGAAAGACTGTTACAGAACGGCTCAATCAAAACTAAGGTTCAACTCTTTTAGTTGAACAAACAGAACAGAAAGAAGTTTCACACAATTCTTCTGTGTAGTTTTTATTTGTAGACATTCTTTTTCCCAATATAGGCCTCTTAGCGCTCAAAATGTCCAATTGCAGTTTCTACAGAAAGAGTGTTTCAGAACGGCTCAATCAAAAGTAAGGTTCAACTCTGTTAGTTGAATGCACTGAACAGAATGAAGTTTCATACAATGCTTCTGTGTAGTTTATATTTGAACATATTCTTTTTTCCACTATTACCCACTTAGCGCTACGAATGTCCAGTTGCATTTTCTACAGACAGAGTGTTTCAAAACTGCTCAATCAAATGTATGGTTTAACTCTGTTAGCTGAATGCTCAGATCAGAAAGAAGTTTCACAGAATGCTTCTGTGTAGTTTATATTTGAATATATTCCTTTTTCCACTACTACGCTCTTAGCGCTCCAAATGTCCAGTTGCATTTTCAACAGAAAGACTGTTCAGATCTGCTCAATCAAAAGTATGGTTTAACTCTGTTAGCTGAATGCACAGATCAGAAAGAAGTTTCACCGAATGATTCTGTGTAGTTTATATTTGAAGACATTCCTTTTTCCACTATCACCCTCTTAGCGCTCCGAATCTCCACTTGCATTTTCTACAAAAAGAGTGTTTCATAACTGCTCAATCAAAAATATGTTTTATCTCTGTTAACTGAATTTACAGATCAGAAATAAGTTTCACAGAATGCATCTGTGTAGTTTTTATTTGAAGATATTCTTTTTCCCAATGTAGGCCTCTTAGCGCTAAGCATGTCCAATTGCAGTTTCTACAGAAAGAGTGTTTCAGAACGGCTCAATCAAAAGTAAGGTTCAACTCTTTTAGTTGAATGCACAGAAGAGAAAGAATTTTCACAGAATGCTACTGTGTAGTTTATATTTGAATATATTCCTTTTTCCACTATTACCCTCTTAGCGCTCCGAATGTCCACTTGCATTTTCTACAGAAAGAGTGTTCAGAACTGCGCAATCAAAAGTATGGTTTAACTCTGTTAGCTTAATGAACATATCAGAAATAAGTTTCACACAATGCTTCTGTGTAGTTTTTATTTGAAGATATTATTTTTCCCAATAGAAGCCTCTTAGCGCTCAGAATGTCCAATTGCAGTTTCTACAGAAAGAGTGTTTCAGAACGGCTCAATCAAAAGTAAGGTTCAACTCTGTTAGTTGAATGCACAGAACAGAAAGTATTTTCACAGAATGCTACTGTGTAGTTTATATTTGAATATATTCCTTTTTCCACTATTACCCTCTTAGCGCTCCGAAAGTCCACTTGCATTTTCTACAGAAAGAGTGTTCAGAACTGCGCAATCAAAAGTATGGTTTAACTCTGTTAGCTTAATGAACATATCAGAAATAAGTTTCACACAATGCTTCTGTGTAGTTTTTATTTGAAGATATTATTTTTCCCAATATAGGCCTCTTAGCGCTCAGAATGTATAATTGCAGTTTCTACAGAAAGAGTGTTTCAGAAAGGCTCAATCAAAAGTAAGGTTCAACTCTGTTAGTTGAATGCACAGAACAGAAAGAAGTTTCATACAATGCTACTGTGTAGTTTATATTTGAACATATTCTTTTTTACACTATTACCCACTTAGCGCTACGAATGTCCAGTTGCATTTTCTACAGACAGAGTGTTTCAAAACTGCTCAATCAAAAGTATGGTTTAACTCTGTTAGCTGAATGCTCAGATCGGAAAGAAGTTTCACAGAATGCTTCCGTGTAGTTTATATTTGAATATATTCCTTTTTCCACTACTATGCTCTTAGCGCTCCAAATGTCCAGTTGCAATTTCAACAGAAAGAGTGTTCAGATCTGCTCAATCAAAAGTATGGTTTAACTCTGTTAGCTGAATGCACAGATCAGAAAGAAGTTTCACCGAATGATTCTGTGTAGTTTATATTTGAAGACATTCCTTTTTCCACTATTACCCTCTTAGCGCTCCGAATCTCCACTTGCATTTTCTACAAAAAGAGTGTTTCATAACTGCTCAATCAAAAATATGTTTTATCTCTGTTAACTGAATTTACAGATCAGAAATAAGTTTCACAGAATGCATCTGTGTAGTTTTTATTTGAAGATATTCTTTTTCCCAATGTAGGCCTCTTAGCGCTTAGCATGTCCAATTGCAGTTTCTACAGAAAGAGTGTTTCAGAACGGCTCAATCAAAATAAGGTTCAACTCTGTTAGTTGAATGCACAGAACAGAAAGAATTTTCACAGAATGCTACTGTGTAGTTTATATTTGAATATATTCCTTTTTCCACTATTACCCTCTTAGCGCTCTGAATGTCCACTTGCATTTTCTACAGAAAGAGTGTTCAGAACTGCGCAATCAAAAGTATGGTTTAACTCTGTTAGCTTAATGAACATATCAGAAATAAGTTTCACACAATGCTTCTGTGTAGTTTTTATTTGAAGATATTATTTTTCCCCATATAGGCCTCTTAGCGCTCAGAATGTCCAATTGCAGTTTCTACAGAAAGAGTGTTTCAGAAAGGCTCAATCAAAAGTAAGGTTCAACTCTGTTAGTTGAATGCACAGAACAGAAAGAAGTTTCATACAATGCTTCGGTGTAGTTTATATTTGAACATATACTTTTTCCACTATTACCCACTTAGCCCTACGAATGTCCAGTTGCATTTTCTACAGACAGAGTGTTTCAAAACTGCTCAATCAAAAGTATGGTTTAACTCTGTTAGCTGAATGCTCAGATCAGAAAGAAGTTTCACAGAATGCTTCTGTGTAGTTTATATTTGAATATATTCCTTTTTCCACTACTACTCTCTTAGCGCTCCAAATGTCCAGTTGCATTTTCTACAGAAAGAGTGTTCAGATCTGCTCAATCAAAAGTATGGTTTAACTCTGTTAGCTGAATGCACAGATCAGAAAGAAGTTTCTCAGAATGATTCTGTGTAGTTTATATTTGGAGACATCCCTTTTTCCACTATTACCCTCTTAGCGCTCCGAATCTCCACTTGCATTTTCTACAGAAAGAGTGTTTCAGAACGGCTCAATCAAAACTAAGGTTCAACTCTTTTAGTTGAACAAACAGAACAGAAAGAAGTTTCACACAATTCTTCTGTGTAGTTTTTATTTGTAGACATTCTTTTTCCCAATATAGGCCTCTTAGCGCTCAGAATGTCCAATTGCAGTTTCTACAGAAAGAGTGTTTCAGAACGGCTCAATCAAAAGTAAGGTTCAACTCTGTTAGTTGAATGCACAGAACAGAAAGAAGTTTCATACAATGCTTCTGTGTAGTTTATATTTGAACATATTCTTTTTTCCACTATTACCCACTTAGCGCTACGAATGTCCAGTTGCATTTTCTACAGACAGAGTGTTTCAAAACTGCTCAATCAAAAGTATGGTTTAACTCTGTTAGCTGAATGCTCAGATCAGAAAGAAGTTTCACAGAATGCTTCTGTGTAGTTTATATTTGAATATATTCCTTTTTCCACTACTACGCTCTTAGCGCTCCAAATGTCCAGTTGCATTTTCAACAGCAAGAGTGTTCAGATCTGCTCAATCAAAAGTATGGTTTAACTCTGTTAGCTGAATGCACAGATCAGAAAGAAGTTTCACCGAATGATTCTGTGTAGTTTATATTTGAAGACATTCCTTTTTCCACTATTACCCTCTTAGCGCTCCGAATCTCCACTTGCATTTTCTACAAAAAGAGTGTTTCATAACTGCTCAATCAAAAATATGTTTTATCTCTGTTAACTGAATTTACAGATCAGAAATAAGTTTCACAGAGTGCATCTGTGTAGTTTTTATTTGAAGATATTCTTTTTCCCAATGTAGGCCTCTTAGCGCTTAGCATGTCCAATTGCAGTTTCTACAGAAAGAGTGTTTCAGAACGGCTCAATCAAAAGTAAGGTTCAACTCTGTTAGTTGAATGCACAGAACAGAAAGAATTTTCACAGAATGCTACTGTGTAGTTTATATTTGAATATATTCCTTTTTCCACTATTACCCTCTTAGCGCTCCGAATGTCCACTTGCATTTTCTACAGAAAGAGTGTTCAGAACTGCGCAATCAAAAGTATGGTTTAACTCTGTTAGCTTAATGAACATATCAGAAATAAGTTTCACACAATGCTTCTGTGTAGTTTTTATTTGAAGATATTATTTTTCCCAATAGAGTCCTCTTAGCGCTCAGAATGTCCAATTGCAGTTTCTACAGAAAGAGTGTTTCAGAAAGGCTCAATCAAAAGTAAGGTTCAACTCTGTTAGTTGAATGCACAGAACAGAAAGAAGTTTCATACAATGCTTCTGTGTAGTTTATATTTGAACATATTCTTTTTTCCACTATTACCCACTTAGCGCTACGAATGTCCAGTTGCATTTGCTACAGACAGAGTGTTTCAAAACTGCTCAATCAAAAGTATGGTTTAACTCTGTTAGCTGAATGCTCAGATCAGAAAGAAGTTTCACAGAATGCTTCTGTGTAGTTTATATTTGAATATATTCCTTTTTCCACTACTACTCTCTTAGCGCTCCAAATGTCCAGTTGCATTTTCTACAGAAAGAGTGTTCAGATCTGCTCAATCAAAAGTATGGTTTAACTCTGTTAGCTGAATGCACAGATCAGAAAGAAGTTTCACAGAATGATTCTGTGTAGTTTATTTTTGGAGACATTCCTTTTTCCACTATTACCCTCTTAGCGCTCCGAATCTCCACTTGCATTTTCTACAGAAAGACTGTTACAGAACGGCTCAATCAAAAATATGTTTTATCTCTGTTAACTGAATTTACAGATCAGAAATAAGTTTCACAGAATGAATCTGTGTAGTTTTTATTTGAAGATATTCTTTTTCCCAATGTAGGCCTCTTAGCGCTAAGCATGTCCAATTGCAGTTTCTACAGAAAGAGTGTTTCAGAACGGCTCAATCAAAAGTAAGGTTCAACTCTTTTAGTTGAATGCACAGAAGAGAAAGAATTTTCACAGAATGCTACTGTGTAGTTTATATTTGAATATATTCCTTTTTCCACTATTACCCTCTTAGCGCTCCGAATGTCCACTTGCATTTTCTACAGAAAGAGTGTTCAGAACTGCGCAATCAAAAGTATGGTTTAACTCTGTTAGCTTAATGAACATATCAGAAATAAGTTTCACACAATGCTTCTGTGTAGTTTTATTTGAAGATATTATTTTTCCCAATAGAAGCCTCTTAGCGCTCAGAATGTCCAATTGCAGTTTCTACAGAAAGAGTGTTTCAGAACGGCTCAATCAAAAGTAAGGTTCAACTCTGTTAGTTGAATGCACAGAACAGAAAGTATTTTCACAGAATGCTACTGTGTAGTTTATATTTGAATATATTCCTTTTTCCACTATTACCCTCTTAGCGCTCCGAAAGTCCACTTGCATTTTCTACAGAAAGAGTGTTCAGAACTGCGCAATCAAAAGTATGGTTTAACTCTGTTAGCTTAATGAACATATCAGAAATAAGTTTCACACAATGCTTCTGTGTAGTTTTTATTTGAAGATATTATTTTTCCCAATATAGGCCTCTTAGCGCTCAGAATGTATAATTGCAGTTTCTACAGAAAGAGTGTTTCAGAAAGGCTCAATCAAAAGTAAGGTTCAACTCTGTTAGTTGAATGCACAGAACAGAAAGAAGTTTCATACAATGCTACTGTGTAGTTTATATTTGAACATATTCTTTTTTACACTATTACCCACTTAGCGCTACGAATGTCCAGTTGCATTTTCTACAGACAGAGTGTTTCAAAACTGCTCAATCAAAAGTATGGTTTAACTCTGTTAGCTGAATGCTCAGATCGGAAAGAAGTTTCACAGAATGCTTCCGTGTAGTTTATATTTGAATATATTCCTTTTTCCACTACTATGCTCTTAGCGCTCCAAATGTCCAGTTGCAATTTCAACAGAAAGAGTGTTCAGATCTGCTCAATCAAAAGTATGGTTTAACTCTGTTAGCTGAATGCACAGATCAGAAAGAAGTTTCACCGAATGATTCTGTGTAGTTTATATTTGAAGACATTCCTTTTTCCACTATTACCCTCTTAGCGCTCCGAATCTCCACTTGCATTTTCTACAAAAAGAGTGTTTCATAACTGCTCAATCAAAAATATGTTTTATCTCTGTTAACTGAATTTACAGATCAGAAATAAGTTTCACAGAATGCATCTGTGTAGTTTTTATTTGAAGATATTCTTTTTCCCAATGTAGGCCTCTTAGCGCTTAGCATGTCCAATTGCAGTTTGTACAGAAAGAGTGTTTCAGAACGGCTCAATCAAAATAAGGTTCAACTCTGTTAGTTGAATGCACAGAACAGAAAGAATTTTCACAGAATGCTACTGTGTAGTTTATATTTGAATATATTCCTTTTTCCACTATTACCCTCTTAGCGCTCTGAATGTCCACTTGCATTTTCTACAGAAAGAGTGTTCAGAACTGCGCAATCAAAAGTATGGTTTAACTCTGTTAGCTTAATGAACATATCAGAAATAAGTTTCACACAATGCTTCTGTGTAGTTTTTATTTGAAGATATTATTTTTCCCAATAGAGGCCTCTTAGCGCTCAGAATGTCCAATTGCAGTTTCTACAGAAAGAGTGTTTCAGAAAGGCTCAATCAAAAGTAAGGTTCAACTCTGTTAGTTGAATGCACAGAACAGAAAGAAGTTTCATACAATGCTTCGGTGTAGTTTATATTTGAACATATACTTTTTCCACTATTACCCACTTAGCCCTACGAATGTCCAGTTGCATTTTCTACAGACAGAGTGTTTCAAAACTGCTCAATCAAAAGTATGGTTTAACTCTGTTAGCTGAATGCTGAGATCAGAAAGAAGTTTCACAGAATGCTTCTGTGTAGTTTATATTTGAATATATTCCTTTTTCCACTACTACTCTCTTAGCGCTCCAAATGTCCAGTTGCATTTTCTACAGAAAGAGTGTTCAGATCTGCTCAATCAAAAGTATGGTTTAACTCTGTTAGCTGAATGCACAGATCAGAAAGAAGTTTCTCAGAATGATTCTGTGTAGTTTATATTTGGAGACATCCCTTTTTCCACTATTACCCTCTTAGCGCTCCGAATCTCCACTTGCATTTTCTACAGAAAGAGTGTTTCAGAACGCCTCAATCAAAACTAAGGTTCAACTCTTTTAGTTGAACAAACAGAACAGAAAGAAGTTTCACACAATTTTTCTGTGTAGTTTTTATTTGTAGACATTCTTTTTCCCAATATAGGCCTCTTAGCGCTCAGAATGTCCAATTGCAGTTTCTACAGAAAGAGTGTTTCAGAACGGCTCAATCAAAAGTAAGGTTCAACTCTGTTAGTTGAATGCACAGAACAGAAAGAAGTTTCATACAATGCTTCTGTGTAGTTTATATTTGAACATATTCTTTTTTCCACTATTACCCACTTAGCGCTACGAATGTCCAGTTGCATTTCCTACAGACAGAGTGTTTCAAAACTGCTCAATCAAAAGTATGGTTTAACTCTGTTAGCTGAATGCTCAGATCAGAAAGAAGTTTCACAGAATGCTTCTGTGTAGTTTATATTTGAATATATTCCTTTTTCCACTACTACGCTCTTAGCGCTCCAAATGTCCAGTTGCATTTTCAACAGCAAGAGTGTTCAGATCTGCTCAATCAAAAGTATGGTTTAACTCTGTTAGCTGAATGCACAGATCAGAAAGAAGTTTCACCGCATGATTCTGTGTAGTTTATATTTGAAGACATTCCTTTTTCCACTATTACCCTCTTAGCGCTCCGAATCTCCACTTGCATTTTCTACAAAAAGAGTGTTTCATAACTGCTCAATCAAAAATATTTTTTATCTCTGTTAACTGAATTTACAGATCAGAAATAAGTTTCACAGAGTGCATCTGTGTAGTTTTTATTTGAAGATATTCTTTTTCCCAATGTAGGCCTCTTAGCGCTTAGCATGTCCAATTGCAGTTTCTACAGAAAGAGTGTTTCAGAACGGCTCAATCAAAAGTAAGGTTCAACTCTGTTAGTTGAATGCACAGAACAGAAAGAATTTTCACAGAATGCTACTGTGTAGTTTATATTTGAATATATTCCTTTTTCCACTATTACCCTCTTAGCGCTCCGAATGTCCACTTGCATTTTCTACAGAAAGAGTGTTCAGAACTGCGCAATCAAAAGTATGGTTTAACTCTGTTAGCTTAATGAACATATCAGAAATAAGTTTCACACAATGCTTCTGTGTAGTTTTTATTTGAAGATATTATTTTTCCCAATAGAGTCCTCTTAGCGCTCAGAATGTCCAATTGCAGTTTCTACAGAAAGAGTGTTTCAGAAAGGCTCAATCAAAAGTAAGGTTCAACTCTCTTAGTTGAATGCACAGAACAGAAAGTAGTTTCATACAATGATTCTGTGTAGTTTATATTTGAACATATTCTTTTTTCCACTATTACCCACTTAGCGCTACGAATGTCCAGTTGCATTTTCTACAGACAGAGTGTTTCAAAACTGCTCAATCAAAAGTATGGTTTAACTCTGTTAGCTGAATGCTCAGATCAGAAAGAAGTTTCACAGAATGCTTCTGTGTAGTTTATATTTGAATATATTCCTTTTTCCACTACTACTCTCTTAGCGCTCCAAATGTCCAGTTGCATTTTCTACAGAAAGAGTGTTCAGATCTGCTCAATCAAAAGTATGGTTTAACTCTGTTAGCTGAATGCACAGATCAGAAAGAAGTTTCACAGAATGATTCTGTGTAGTTTATTTTTGGAGACATTCCTTTTTCCACTATTACCCTCTTAGCGCTCCGAATCTCCACTTGCATTTTCTACAGAAAGACTGTTACAGAACGGCTCAATCAAAACTAAGGTTCAACTCTTTTAGTTGAACAAACAGAACAGAAAGAAGTTTCACACAATTCCTCTGTGTAGTTTTTATTTGTAGACATTCTTTTTCCCAATATAGGCCTCTTAGCGCTCAGAATGTCCAATTGCAGTTTCTACAAAAAGAGTGTTTCAGAACGGCTCAATCAAAAGTAAGGTTCAACTCTGTTAGTTGAATGCACAGAACAGAATGAAGTTTCATACAATGCTTCTGTGTAGTTTATATTTGAACATATTCTTTTTTCCACTATTACCCACTTAGCGCTACGAATGTCCAGTTGCATTTTCTACAGACAGAGTGTTTCAAAACTGCTCAATCAAAAGTATGGTTTAACTCTGTTAGCTGAATGCTCAGATCAGAAAGAAGTTTCACAGAATGCTTCTGTGTAGTTTATAGTTGAATATATTCCTTTTTCCACTACTACGCTCTTAGCGCTCCAAATGTCCAGTTGCATTTTCAACAGAAAGACTGTTCAGATCTGCTCAATCAAAAGTATGGTTTAACTCTGTTAGCTGAATGCACAGATCAGAAAGAAGTTTCACCGAATGATTCTGTGTAGTTTATATTTGAAGACATTCCTTTTTCCACTATCACCCTCTTAGCGCTCCGAATCTCCACTTGCATTTTCTACAAAAAGAGTGTTTCATAACTGCTCAATCAAAAATATGTTTTATCTCTGTTAACTGAATTTACAGATCAGAAATAAGTTTCACAGAATGCATCTGTGTAGTTTTTATTAGAAGATATTCTTTTTCCCAATGTAGGCCTCTTAGCGCTAAGCATGTCCAATTGCAGTTTCTACAGAAAGAGTGTTTCAGAAAGGCTCAATCAAAAGTAAGGTTCAACTCTGTTAGTTGAATGCACAGAACAGAAAGAAGTTTCATACAATGCTTCTGTGTAGTTTATATTTGAACATATTCTTTTTTCCACTATTACCCACTTAGCGCTACGAATGTCCAGTTGCATTTTCTACAGACAGAGTGTTTCAAAACTGCTCAATCAAAAGTATGGTTTAACTCTGTTAGCTGAATGCTCAGATCAGAAAGAAGTTTCACAGAATGCTTCTGTGTAGTTTATATTTGAATATATTCCTTTTTCCACTACTACTCTCTTAGCGCTCCAAATGTCCAGTTGCATTTTCTACAGAAAGAGTGTTCAGATCTGCTCAATCAAAAGTATGGTTTAACTCTGTTAGCTGAATGCACAGATCAGAAAGAAGTTTCACAGAATGATTCTGTGTAGTTTATTTTTGGAGACATTCCTTTTTCCACTATTACCCTCTTAGCGCTCCGAATCTCCACTTGCATTTTCTACAGAAAGACTGTTACAGAACGGCTCAATCAAAACTAAGGTTCAACTCTTTTAGTTGAACAAACAGAACAGAAAGAAGTTTCACACAATTCTTCTGTGTAGTTTTTATTTGTAGACATTCTTTTTCCCAATATAGGCCTCTTAGCGCTCAAAATGTCCAATTGCAGTTTCTACAGAAAGAGTGTTTCAGAACGGCTCAATCAAAAGTAAGGTTCAACTCTGTTAGTTGAATGCACAGAACAGAATGAAGTTTCATACAATGCTTCTGTGTAGTTTATATTTGAACATATTCTTTTTTCCACTATTACCCACTTAGCGCTACGAATGTCCAGTTGCATTTTCTACAGACAGAGTGTTTCAAAACTGCTCAATCAAATGTATGGTTTAACTCTGTTAGCTGAATGCTCAGATCAGAAAGAAGTTTCACAGAATGCTTCTGTGTAGTTTATATTTGAATATATTCCTTTTTCCACTACTACGCTCTTAGCGCTCCAAATGTCCAGTTGCATTTTCAACAGAAAGACTGTTCAGATCTGCTCAATCAAAAGTATGGTTTAACTCTGTTAGCTGAATGCACAGATCAGAAAGAAGTTTCACCGAATGATTCTGTGTAGTTTATATTTGAAGACATTCCTTTTTCCACTATCACCCTCTTAGCGCTCCGAATCTCCACTTGCATTTTCTACAAAAAGAGTGTTTCATAACTGCTCAATCAAAAATATGTTTTATCTCTGTTAACTGAATTTACAGATCAGAAATAAGTTTCACAGAATGAATCTGTGTAGTTTTTATTTGAAGATATTCTTTTTCCCAATGTAGGCCTCTTAGCGCTAAGCATGTCCAATTGCAGTTTCTACAGAAAGAGTGTTTCAGAACGGCTCAATCAAAAGTAAGGTTCAACTCTTTTAGTTGAATGCACAGAAGAGAAAGAATTTTCACAGAATGCTACTGTGTAGTTTATATTTGAATATATTCCTTTTTCCACTATTACCCTCTTAGCGCTCCGAATGTCCACTTGCATTTTCTACAGAAAGAGTGTTCAGAACTGCGCAATCAAAAGTATGGTTTAACTCTGTTAGCTTAATGAACATATCAGAAATAAGTTTCACACAATGCTTCTGTGTAGTTTTTATTTGAAGATATTATTTTTCCCAATAGAAGCCTCTTAGCGCTCAGAATGTCCAATTGCAGTTTCTACAGAAAGAGTGTTTCAGAACGGCTCAATCAAAAGTAAGGTTCAACTCTGTTAGTTGAATGCACAGAACAGAAAGTATTTTCACAGAATGCTACTGTGTAGTTTATATTTGAATATATTCCTTTTTCCACTATTACCCTCTTAGCGCTCCGAAAGTCCACTTGCATTTTCTACAGAAAGAGTGTTCAGAACTGCGCAATCAAAAGTATGGTTTAACTCTGTTAGCTTAATGAACATATCAGAAATAAGTTTCACACAATGCTTCTGTGTAGTTTTTATTTGAAGATATTATTTTTCCCAATATAGGCCTCTTAGCGCTCAGAATGTATAATTGCAGTTTCTACAGAAAGAGTGTTTCAGAAAGGCTCAATCAAAAGTAAGGTTCAACTCTGTTAGTTGAATGCACAGAACAGAAAGAAGTTTCATACAATGCTACTGTGTAGTTTATATTTGAACATATTCTTTTTTACACTATTACCCACTTAGCGCTACGAATGTCCAGTTGCATTTTCTACAGACAGAATGTTTCAAAACTGCTCAATCAAAAGTATGGTTTAACTCTGTTAGCTGAATGCTCAGATCGGAAAGAAGTTTCACAGAATGCTTCCGTGTAGTTTATATTTGAATATATTCCTTTTTCCACTACTATGCTCTTAGCGCTCCAAATGTCCAGTTGCAATTTCAACAGAAAGAGTGTTCAGATCTGCTCAATCAAAAGTATGGTTTAACTCTGTTAGCTGAATGCACAGATCAGAAAGAAGTTTCACCGAATGATTCTGTGTAGTTTATATTTGAAGACATTCCTTTTTCCACTATTACCCTCTTAGCGCTCCGAATCTCCACTTGCATTTTCTACAAAAAGAGTGTTTCATAACTGCTCAATCAAAAATATGTTTTATCTCTGTTAACTGAATTTACAGATCAGAAATAAGTTTCACAGAATGCATCTGTGTAGTTTTTATTTGAAGATATTCTTTTTCCCAATGTAGGCCTCTTAGCGCTTAGCATGTCCAATTGCAGTTTCTACAGAAAGAGTGTTTCAGAACGGCTCAATCAAAAGTAAGGTTCAACTCTGTTAGTTGAATGCACAGAACAGAAAGAATTTTCACAGAATGCTACTGTGAAATTTATATTTGAATATATTCCTTTTTCCACTTTTACCCTCTTAGCGCTCTGAATGTCCACTTGCATTTTCTACAGAAAGAGTGTTCAGAACTGCGCAATCAAAAGTATGGTTTAACTCTGTTAGCTTAATGAACATATCAGAAATAAGTTTCACACAATGCTTCTGTGTAGTTTTTATTTGAAGATATTATTTTTCCCAATAGAGGCCTCTTAGCGCTCAGAATGTCCAATTGCAGTTTCTACAGAAAGAGTGTTTCAGAAAGGCTCAATCAAAAGTAAGGTTCAACTCTGTTAGTTGAATGCACAGAACAGAAAGAAGTTTCATACAATGCTTCGGTGTAGTTTATATTTGAACATATACTTTTTTCCACTATTACCCACTTAGCGCTACGAATGTCCAGTTGCATTTTCTACAGACAGAGTGTTTCAAAACTGCTCAATCAAAAGTATGGTTTAACTCTGTTAGCTGAATGCTCAGATCAGAAAGAAGTTTCACAGAATGCTTCTGTGTAGTTTATATTTGAATATATTCCTTTTTCCACTACTACTCTCTTAGCGCTCCAAATGTCCAGTTGCATTTTCTGCAGAAAGAGTGTTCAGATCTGCTCAATCAAAAGTATGGTTTAACTCTGTTAGCTGAATGCACAGATCAGAAAGAAGTTTCTCAGAATGATTCTGTGTAGTTTATATTTGGAGACATCCCTTTTTCCACTATTACCCTCTTAGCGCTCCGAATCTCCACTTGCATTTTCTACAGAAAGAGTGTTTCAGAACGGCTCAATCAAAACTAAGGTTCAACTCTTTTAGTTGAACAAACAGAACAGAAAGTAGTTTCACACAATTCTTCTGTGTAGTTTTTATTTGTAGACATTCTTTTTCCCAATATAGGCCTCTTAGCGCTCAGAATGTCCAATTGCAGTTTCTACAGAAAGAGTGTTTCAGAACGGCTCAATCAAAAGTAAGGTTCAACTCTGTTAGTTGAATGCACAGAACAGAATGAAGTTTCATACAATGCTTCTGTGTAGTTTATATTTGAACATATTCTTTTTTCCACTATTACCCACTTAGCGCTACGAATGTCCAGTTGCATTTTCTACAGACAGAGTGTTTCAAAACTGCTCAATCAAAAGTATGGTTTAACTCTGTTAGCTGAATGCTCAGATCAGAAAGAAGTTTCACAGAATGCTTCTGTGTAGTTTATATTTGAATATATTCCTTTTTCCACTACTACGCTCTTAGCGCTCCAAATGTCCAGTTGCATTTTCAACAGAAAGACTGTTCAGATCTGCTCAATCAAAAGTATGGTTTAACTCTGTTAGCTGAATGCACAGATCAGAAAGAAGTTTCACCGAATGATTCTGTGTAGTTTATATTTGAAGACATTCCTTTTTCCACTATCACCCTCTTAGCGCTCCGAATCTCCACTTGCATTTTCTACAAAAAGAGTGTTTCATAACTGCTCAATCAAAAATATGTTTTATCTCTGTTAACTGAATTTACAGATCAGAAATAAGTTTCACAGAATGCATCTGTGTAGTTTTTATTTGAAGATATTCTTTTTCCCAATGTAGGCCTCTTAGCGCTAAGCATGTCCAATTGCAGTTTCTACAGAAAGAGTGTTTCAGAAAGGCTCAATCAAAAGTAAGGTTCAACTCTGTTAGTTGAATGCACAGAACAGAAAGAAGTTTCATACAATGCTTCTGTGTAGTTTATATTTGAACATATTCTTTTTTCCACTATTACCCACTTAGCGCTACGAATGTCCAGTTGCATTTTCTACAGACAGAGTGTTTCAAAACTGCTCAATCAAAAGTATGGTTTAACTCTGTTAGCTGAATGCTCAGATCAGAAAGAAGTTTCACAGAATGCTTCTGTGTAGTTTATATTTGAATATATTCCTTTTTCCACTACTACTCTCTTAGCGCTCCAAATGTCCAGTTGCATTTTCTACAGAAAGAGTGTTCAGATCTGCTCAATCAAAAGTATGGTTTAACTCTGTTAGCTGAATGCACAGATCAGAAAGAAGTTTCACAGAATGATTCTGTGTAGTTTATTTTTGGAGACATTCCTTTTTCCACTATTACCCTCTTAGCGCTCCGAATCTCCACTTGCATTTTCTACAGAAAGACTGTTACAGAACGGCTCAATCAAAACTAAGGTTCAACTCTTTTAGTTGAACAAACAGAACAGAAAGAAGTTTCACACAATTCTTCTGTGTAGTTTTTATTTGTAGACATTCTTTTTCCCAATATAGGCCTCTTAGCGCTCAAAATGTCCAATTGCAGTTTCTACAGAAAGAGTGTTTCAGAACGGCTCAATCAAAAGTAAGGTTCAACTCTGTTAGTTGAATGCACAGAACAGAATGAAGTTTCATACAATGCTTCTGTGTAGTTTATATTTGAACATATTCTTTTTTCCACTATTACCCACTTAGCGCTACGAATGTCCAGTTGCATTTTCTACAGACAGAGTGTTTCAAAACTGCTCAATCAAATGTATGGTTTAACTCTGTTAGCTGAATGCTCAGATCAGAAAGAAGTTTCACAGAATGCTTCTGTGTAGTTTATATTTGAATATATTCCTTTTTCCACTACTACGCTCTTAGCGCTCCAAATGTCCAGTTGCATTTTCAACAGAAAGACTGTTCAGATCTGCTCAATCAAAAGTATGGTTTAACTCTGTTAGCTGAATGCACAGATCAGAAAGAAGTTTCACCGAATGATTCTGTGTAGTTTATATTTGAAGACATTCCTTTTTCCACTATCACCCTCTTAGCGCTCCGAATCTCCACTTGCATTTTCTACAAAAAGAGTGTTTCATAACTGCTCAATCAAAAATATGTTTTATCTCTGTTAACTGAATTTACAGATCAGAAATAAGTTTCACAGAATGCATCTGTGTAGTTTTAATTTGAAGATATTCTTTTTCCCAATGTAGGCCTCTTAGCGCTAAGCATGTCCAATTGCAGTTTCTACAGAAAGAGTGTTTCAGAACGGCTCAATCAAAAGTAAGGTTCAACTCTTTTAGTTGAATGCACAGAAGAGAAAGAATTTTCACAGAATGCTACTGTGTAGTTTATATTTGAATATATTCCTTTTTCCACTATTACCCTCTTAGCGCTCCGAATGTCCACTTGCATTTTCTACAGAAAGAGTGTTCAGAACTGCGCAATCAAAAGTATGGTTTAACTCTGTTAGCTTAATGAACATATCAGAAATAAGTTTCACACAATGCTTCTGTGTAGTTTTTATTTGAAGATATTATTTTTCCCAATAGAAGCCTCTTAGCGCTCAGAATGTCCAATTGCAGTTTCTACAGAAAGAGTGTTTCAGAACGGCTCAATCAAAAGTAAGGTTCAACTCTGTTAGTTGAATGCACAGAACAGAAAGTATTTTCACAGAATGCTACTGTGTAGTTTATATTTGAATATATTCCTTTTTCCACTATTACCCTCTTAGCGCTCCGAAAGTCCACTTGCATTTTCTACAGAAAGAGTGTTCAGAACTGCGCAATCAAAAGTATGGTTTAACTCTGTTAGCTTAATGAACATATCAGAAATAAGTTTCACACAATGCTTCTGTGTAGTTTTTATTTGAAGATATTATTTTTCCCAATATAGGCCTCTTAGCGCTCAGAATGTATAATTGCAGTTTCTACAGAAAGAGTGTTTCAGAAAGGCTCAATCAAAAGTAAGGTTCAACTCTGTTAGTTGAATGCACAGAACAGAAAGAAGTTTCATACAATGCTACTGTGTAGTTTATATTTGAACATATTCTTTTTTACACTATTACCCACTTAGCGCTACGAATGTCCAGTTGCATTTTCTACAGACAGAGTGTTTCAAAACTGCTCAATCAAAAGTATGGTTTAACTCTGTTAGCTGAATGCTCAGATCGGAAAGAAGTTTCACAGAATGCTTCCGTGTAGTTTATATTTGAATATATTCCTTTTTCCACTACTATGCTCTTAGCGCTCCAAATGTCCAGTTGCAATTTCAACAGAAAGAGTGTTCAGATCTGCTCAATCAAAAGTATGGTTTAACTCTGTTAGCTGAATGCACAGATCAGAAAGAAGTTTCACCGAATGATTCTGTGTAGTTTATATTTGAAGACATTCCTTTTTCCACTATTACCCTCTTAGCGCTCCGAATCTCCACTTGCATTTTCTACAAAAAGAGTGTTTCATAACTGCTCAATCAAAAATATGTTTTATCTCTGTTAACTGAATTTACAGATCAGAAATAAGTTTCACAGAATGCATCTGTGTAGTTTTTATTTGAAGATATTCTTTTTCCCAATGTAGGCCTCTTAGCGCTTAGCATGTCCAATTGCAGTTTCTACAGAAAGAGTGTTTCAGAACGGCTCAATCAAAAGTAAGGTTCAACTCTGTTAGTTGAATGCACAGAACAGAAAGAATTTTCACAGAATGCTACTGTGAAATTTATATTTGAATATATTCCTTTTTCCACTTTTACCCTCTTAGCGCTCTGAATGTCCACTTGCATTTTCTACAGAAAGAGTGTTCAGAACTGCGCAATCAAAAGTATGGTTTAACTCTGTTAGCTTAATGAACATATCAGAAATAAGTTTCACACAATGCTTCTGTGTAGTTTTTATTTGAAGATATTATTTTTCCCAATAGAGGCCTCTTAGCGCTCAGAATGTCCAATTGCAGTTTCTACAGAAAGAGTGTTTCAGAAAGGCTCAATCAAAAGTAAGGTTCAATTCTGTTAGTTGAATGCACAGAACAGAAAGAAGTTTCATACAATGCTTCGGTGTAGTTTATATTTGAACATATACTTTTTTCCACTATTACCCACTTAGCGCTACGAATGTCCAGTTGCATTTTCTACAGACAGAGTGTTTCAAAACTGCTCAATCAAAAGTATGGTTTAACTCTGTTAGCTGAATGCTCAGATCAGAAAGAAGTTTCACAGAATGCTTCTGTGTAGTTTATATTTGAATATATTCCTTTTTCCACTACTACTCTCTTAGCGCTCCAAATGTCCAGTTGCATTTTCTGCAGAAAGAGTGTTCAGATCTGCTCAATCAAAAGTATGGTTTAACTCTGTTAGCTGAATGCACAGATCAGAAAGAAGTTTCTCAGAATGATTCTGTGTAGTTTATATTTGGAGACATCCCTTTTTCCACTATTACCCTCTTAGCGCTCCGAATCTCCACTTGCATTTTCTACAGAAAGAGTGTTTCAGAACGGCTCAATCAAAACTAAGGTTCAACTCTTTTAGTTGAACAAACAGAACAGAAAGAAGTTTCACACAATTCTTCTGTGTAGTTTTTATTTGTAGACATTCTTTTTCCCAATATAGGCCTCTTAGCGCTCAGAATGTCCAATTGCAGTTTCTACAGAAAGAGTGTTTCAGAACGGCTCAATCAAAAGTAAGGTTCAACTCTGTTAGTTGAATGCACAGAACAGAATGAAGTTTCATACAATGCTTCTGTGTAGTTTATATTTGAACATATTCTTTTTTCCACTATTACCCACTTAGCGCTACGAATGTCCAGTTGCATTTTCTACAGACAGAGTGTTTCAAAACTGCTCAATCAAAAGTATGGTTTAACTCTGTTAGCTGAATGCTCAGATCAGAAAGAAGTTTCACAGAATGCTTCTGTGTAGTTTATATTTGAATATATTCCTTTTTCCACTACTACGCTCTTAGCGCTCCAAATGTCCAGTTGCATTTTCAACAGAAAGACTGTTCAGATCTGCTCAATCAAAAGTATGGTTTAACTCTGTTAGCTGAATGCACAGATCAGAAAGAAGTTTCACCGAATGATTCTGTGTACTTTATATTTGAAGACATTCCTTTTTCCACTATCACCCTCTTAGCGCTCCGAATCTCCACTTGCATTTTCTACAAAAAGAGTGTTTCATAACTGCTCAATCAAAAATATGTTTTATCTCTGTTAACTGAATTTACAGATCAGAAATAAGTTTCACAGAATGCATCTGTGTAGTTTTTATTTGAAGATATTCTTTTTCCCAATGTAGGCCTCTTAGCGCTAAGCATGTCCAATTGCAGTTTCTACAGAAAGAGTGTTTCAGAAAGGCTCAATCAAAAGTAAGGTTCAACTCTGTTAGTTGAATGCACAGAACAGAAAGAAGTTTCATACAATGCTTCTGTGTAGTTTATATTTGAACATATTCTTTTTTCCACTATTACCCACTTAGCGCTACGAATGTCCAGTTGCATTTTCTACAGACAGAGTGTTTCAAAACTGCTCAATCAAAAGTATGGTTTAACTCTGTTAGCTGAATGCTCAGATCAGAAAGAAGTTTCACAGAATGCTTCTGTGTAGTTTATATTTGAATATATTCCTTTTTCCACTACTACTCTCTTAGCGCTCCAAATGTCCAGTTGCATTTTCTACAGAAAGAGTGTTCAGATCTGCTCAATCAAAAGTATGGTTTAACTCTGTTAGCTGAATGCACAGATCAGAAAGAAGTTTCACAGAATGATTCTGTGTAGTTTATTTTTGGAGACATTCCTTTTTCCACTATTACCCTCTTAGCGCTCCGAATCTCCACTTGCATTTTCTACAGAAAGACTGTTACAGAACGGCTCAATCAAAACTAAGGTTCAACTCTTTTAGTTGAACAAACAGAACAGAAAGAAGTTTCACACAATTCTTCTGTGTAGTTTTTATTTGTAGACATTCTTTTTCCCAATATAGGCCTCTTAGCGCTCAAAATGTCCAATTGCAGTTTCTACAGAAAGAGTGTTTCAGAACGGCTCAATCAAAAGTAAGGTTCAACTCTGTTAGTTGAATGCACAGAACAGAATGAAGTTTCATACAATGCTTCTGTGTAGTTTATATTTGAACATATTCTTTTTTCCACTATTACCCACTTAGCGCTACGAATGTCCAGTTGCATTTTCTACAGACAGAGTGTTTCAAAACTGCTCAATCAAATGTATGGTTTAACTCTGTTAGCTGAATGCTCAGATCAGAAAGAAGTTTCACAGAATGCTTCTGTGTAGTTTATATTTGAATATATTCCTTTTTCCACTACTACGCTCTTAGCGCTCCAAATGTCCAGTTGCATTTTCAACAGAAAGACTGTTCAGATCTGCTCAATCAAAAGTATGGTTTAACTCTGTTAGCTGAATGCACAGATCAGAAAGAAATTTCACCGAATGATTCTGTGTAGTTTATATTTGAAGACATTCCTTTTTCCACTATCACCCTCTTAGCGCTCCGAATCTCCACTTGCATTTTCTACAAAAAGAGTGTTTCATAACTGCTCAATCAAAAATATGTTTTATCTCTGTTAACTGAATTTACAGATCAGAAATAAGTTTCACAGAATGCATCTGTGTAGTTTTTATTTGAAGATATTCTTTTTCCCAATGTAGGCCTCTTAGCGCTAAGCATGTCCAATTGCAGTTTCTACAGAAAGAGTGTTTCAGAACGGCTCAATCAAAAGTAAGGTTCAACTCTTTTAGTTGAATGCACAGAAGAGAAAGAATTTTCACAGAATGCTACTGTGTAGTTTATATTTGAATATATTCCTTTTTCCACTATTACCCTCTTAGCGCTCCGAATGTCCACTTGCATTTTCTACAGAAAGAGTGTTCAGAACTGCGCAATCAAAAGTATGGTTTAACTCTGTTAGCTTAATGAACATATCAGAAATAAGTTTCACACAATGCTTCTGTGTAGTTTTTATTTGAAGATATTATTTTTCCCAATAGAAGCCTCTTAGCGCTCAGAATGTCCAATTGCAGTTTCTACAGAAAGAGTGTTTCAGAACGGCTCAATCAAAAGTAAGGTTCAACTCTGTTAGTTGAATGCACAGAACAGAAAGTATTTTCACAGAATGCTACTGTGTAGTTTATATTTGAATATATTCCTTTTTCCACTATTACCCTCTTAGCGCTCCGAAAGTCCACTTGCATTTTCTACAGAAAGAGTGTTCAGAACTGCGCAATCAAAAGTATGGTTTAACTCTGTTAGCTTAATGAACATATCAGAAATAAGTTTCACACAATGCTTCTGTGTAGTTTTTATTTGAAGATATTATTTTTCCCAATATAGGCCTCTTAGCGCTCAGAATGTATAATTGCAGTTTCTACAGAAAGAGTGTTTCAGAAAGGCTCAATCAAAAGTAAGGTTCAACTCTGTTAGTTGAATGCACAGAACAGAAAGAAGTTTCATACAATGCTACTGTGTAGTTTATATTTGAACATATTCTTTTTTACACTATTACCCACTTAGCGCTACGAATGTCCAGTTGCATTTTCTACAGACAGAGTGTTTCAAAACTGCTCAATCAAAAGTATGGTTTAACTCTGTTAGCTGAATGCTCAGATCGGAAAGAAGTTTCACAGAATGCTTCCGTGTAGTTTATATTTGAATATATTCCTTTTTCCACTACTATGCTCTTAGCGCTCCAAATGTCCAGTTGCAATTTCAACAGAAAGAGTGATTAGATCTGCTCAATCAAAAGTATGGTTTAACTCTGTTAGCTGAATGCACAGATCAGAAAGAAGTTTCACCGAATGATTCTGTGTAGTTTATATTTGAAGACATTCCTTTTTCCACTATTACCCTCTTAGCGCTCCGAATCTCCACTTGCATTTTCTACAAAAAGAGTGTTTCATAACTGCTCAATCAAAAATATGTTTTATCTCTGTTAACTGAATTTACAGATCAGAAATAAGTTTCACAGAATGCATCTGTGTAGTTTTTATTTGAAGATATTCTTTTTCCCAATGTAGGCCTCTTAGCGCTTAGCATGTCCAATTGCAGTTTCTACAGAAAGAGTGTTTCAGAACGGCTCAATCAAAATAAGGTTCAACTCTGTTAGTTGAATGCACAGAACAGAAAGAATTTTCACAGAATGCTACTGTGTAGTTTATATTTGAATATATTCCTTTTTCCACTATTACCCTCTTAGCGCTCTGAATGTCCACTTGCATTTTCTACAGAAAGAGTGTTCAGAACTGCGCAATCAAAAGTATGGTTTAACTCTGTTAGCTTAATGAACATATCAGAAATAAGTTTCACACAATGCTTCTGTGTAGTTTTTATTTGAAGATATTATTTTTCCCAATAGAGGCCTCTTAGCGCTCAAAATGTCCAGTTGCAGTTTCTACAGAAAGAGTGTTTCAGAAAGGCTCAATCAAAAGTAAGGTTCAACTCTGTTAGTTGAATGCACAGAACAGAAAGAAGTTTCATACAATGCTTCGGTGTAGTTTATATTTGAACATATACTTTTTCCACTATTACCCACTTAGCCCTACGAATGTCCAGTTGCATTTTCTACAGACAGAGTGTTTCAAAACTGCTCAATCAAAAGTATGGTTTAACTCTGTTAGCTGAATGCTCAGATCAGAAAGAAGTTTCACAGAATGCTTCTGTGTAGTTTATATTTGAATATATTCCTTTTTCCACTACTACTCTCTTAGCGCTCCAAATGTCCAGTTGCATTTTCTACAGAAAGAGTGTTCAGATCTGCTCAATCAAAAGTATGGTTTAACTCTGTTAGCTGAATGCACAGATCAGAAAGAAGTTTCTCAGAATGATTCTGTGTAGTTTATATTTGGAGACATCCCTTTTTCCACTATTACCCTCTTAGCGCACCGAATCTCCACTTGCATTTTCTACAGAAAGAGTGTTTCAGAACGGCTCAATCAAAACTAAGGTTCAACTCTTTTAGTTGAACAAACAGAACAGAAAGAAGTTTCACACAATTCTTCTGTGTAGTTTTTATTTGTAGACATTCTTTTTCCCAATATAGGCCTCTTAGCGCTCAGAATGTCCAATTGCAGTTTCTACAGAAAGAGTGTTTCAGAACGGCTCAATCAAAAGTAAGGTTCAACTCTGTTAGTTGAATGCACAGAACAGAAAGAAGTTTCATACAATGCTTCTGTGTAGTTTATATTTGAACATATTCTTTTTTCCACTATTACCCACTTAGCGCTACGAATGTCCAGTTGCATTTTCTACAGACAGAGTGTTTCAAAACTGTTCAATCAAAAGTATGGTTTAACTCTGTTAGCTGAATGCTCAGATCAGAAAGAAGTTTCACAGAATGCTTCTGTGTAGTTTATATTTGAATATATTCCTTTTTCCACTACTACGCTCTTAGCGCTCCAAATGTCCAGTTGCATTTTCAACAGCAAGTGTGTTCAGATCTGCTCAATCAAAAGTATGGTTTAACTCTGTTAACTGAATGCACAGATCAGAAAGAAGTTTCACCGAATGATTCTGTGTAGTTTATATTTGAAGACATTCCTTTTTCCACTATTACCCTCTTAGCGCTCCGAATCTCCACTTGCATTTTCTACAAAAAGAGTGTTTCATAACTGCTCAATCAAAAATATGTTTTATCTCTGTTAACTGAATTTACAGATCAGAAATAAGTTTCACAGAGTGCATCTGTGTAGTTTTTATTTGAAGATATTCTTTTTCCCAATGTAGGCCTCTTAGCGCTTAGCATGTCCAATTGCAGTTTCTACAGAAAGAGTGTTTCAGAACGGCTCAATCAAAAGTAAGGTTCAACTCTGTTAGTTGAATGCACAGAACAGAAAGAATTTTCACAGAATGCTACTGTGTAGTTTATATTTGAATATATTCCTTTTTCCACTATTACCCTCTTAGCGCTCCGAATGTCCACTTGCATTTTCTACAGAAAGAGTGTTCAGAACTGCGCAATCAAAAGTATGGTTTAACTCTGTTAGCTTAATGAACATATCAGAAATAAGTTTCACACAATGCTTCTGTGTAGTTTTTATTTGAAGATATTATTTTTCCCAATAGAGGCCTCTTAGCGCTCAAAATGTCCAGTTGCAGTTTCTACAGAAAGAGTGTTTCAGAAAGGCTCAATCAAAAGTAAGGTTCAACTCTGTTAGTTGAATGCACAGAACAGAAAGAAGTTTCATACAATGCTTCGGTGTAGTTTATATTTGAACATATACTTTTTCCACTATTACCCACTTAGCCCTACGAATGTCCAGTTGCATTTTCTACAGACAGAGTGTTTCAAAACTGCTCAATCAAAAGTATGGTTTAACTCTGTTAGCTGAATGCTCAGATCAGAAAGAAGTTTCACAGAATGCTTCTGTGTAGTTTATATTTGAATATATTCCTTTTTCCACTACTACTCTCTTAGCGCTCCAAATGTCCAGTTGCATTTTCTACAGAAAGAGTGTTCAGATCTGCTCAATCAAAAGTATGGTTTAACTCTGTTAGCTGAATGCACAGATCAGAAAGAAGTTTCTCAGAATGATTCTGTGTAGTTTATATTTGGAGACATCCCTTTTTCCACTATTACCCTCTTAGCGCTCCGAATCTCCACTTGCATTTTCTACAGAAAGAGTGTTTCAGAACGGCTCAATCAAAACTAAGGTTCAACTCTTTTAGTTGAACAAACAGAACAGAAAGAAGTTTCACACAATTCTTCTGTGTAGTTTTTATTTGTAGACATTCTTTTTCCCAATATAGGCCTCTTAGCGCTCAGAATGTCCAATTGCAGTTTCTACAGAAAGAGTGTTTCAGAACGGCTCAATCAAAAGTAAGGTTCAACTCTGTTAGTTGAATGCACAGAACAGAAAGAAGTTTCATACAATGCTTCTGTGTAGTTTATATTTGAACATATTCTTTTTTCCACTATTACCCACTTAGCGCTACGAATGTCCAGTTGCATTTTCTACAGACAGAGTGTTTCAAAACTGCTCAATCAAAAGTATGGTTTAACTCTGTTAGCTGAATGCTCAGATCAGAAAGAAGTTTCACAGAATGCTTCTGTGTAGTTTATATTTGAATATATTCCTTTTTCCACTACTACGCTCTTAGCGCTCCAAATGTCCAGTTGCATTTTCAACAGCAAGTGTGTTCAGATCTGCTCAATCAAAAGTATGGTTTAACTCTGTTAGCTGAATGCACAGATCAGAAAGAAGTTTCACCGAATGATTCTGTGTAGTTTATATTTGAAGACATTCCTTTTTCCACTATTACCCTCTTAGCGCTCCGAATCTCCACTTGCATTTTCTACAAAAAGAGTGTTTCATAACTGCTCAATCAAAAATATGTTTTATCTCTGTTAACTGAATTTACAGATCAGAAATAAGTTTCACAGAGTGCATCTGTGTAGTTTTTATTTGAAGATATTCTTTTTCCCAATGTAGGCCTCTTAGCGCTTAGCGTGTCCAATTGCAGTTTCTACAGAAAGAGTGTTTCAGAACGGCTCAATCAAAAGTAAGGTTCAACTCTGTTAGTTGAATGCACAGAACAGAAAGAATTTTCACAGAATGCTACTGTGTAGTTTATATTTGAATATATTCCTTTTTCCACTATTACCCTCTTAGCGCTCCGAATGTCCACTTGCATTTTCTACAGAAAGAGTGTTCAGAACTGCGCAATCAAAAGTATGGTTTAACTCTGTTAGCTTAATGAACATATCAGAAATAAGTTTCACACAATGCTTCTGTGTAGTTTTTATTTGAAGATATTATTTTTCCCAATAGAGTCCTCTTAGCGCTCAGAATGTCCAATTGCAGTTTCTACAGAAAGAGTGTTTCAGAAAGGCTCAATCAAAAGTAAGGTTCAACTCTGTTAGTTGAATGCACAGAACAGAAAGAAGTTTCATACAATGCTTCTGTGTAGTCTATATTTGAACATATTCTTTTTTCCACTATTACCCACTTAGCGCTACGAATGTCCAGTTGCATTTTCTACAGACAGAGTGTTTCAAAACTGCTCCATCAAAAGTATGGTTTAACTCTGTTAGCTGAATGCTCAGATCAGAAAGAAGTTTCACAGAATGCTTCTGTGTAGTTTATATTTGAATATATTCCTTTTTCCACTACTACTCTCTTAGCGCTCCAAATGTCCAGTTGCATTTTCTACAGAAAGAGTGTTCAGATCTGCTCAATCAAAAGTATGGTTTAACTCTGTTAGCTGAATGCACAGATCAGAAAGAAGTTTCACAGAATGATTCTGTGTAGTTTATTTTTGGAGACATTCCTTTTTCCACTATTACCCTCTTAGCGCTCCGAATCTCCACTTGCATTTTCTACAGAAAGACTGTTACAGAACGGCTCAATCAAAACTAAGGTTCAACTCTTTTAGTTGAACAAACAGAACAGAAAGAAGTTTCACACAATTCTTCTGTGTAGTTTTTATTTGTAGACATTCTTTTTCCCAATATAGGCCTCTTAGCGCTCAGAATGTCCAATTGCAGTTTCTACAGAAAGAGTGTTTCAGAACGGCTCAATCAAAAGTAAGGTTCAACTCTGTTAGTTGAATGCACAGAACAGAATGAAGTTTCATACAATGCTTCTGTGTAGTTTATATTTGAACATATTCTTTTTTCCACTATTACCCACTTAGCGCTACGAATGTCCAGTTGCATTTTCTACAGACAGAGTGTTTCAAAACTGCTCAATCAAAAGTATGGTTTAACTCTGTTAGCTGAATGCTCAGATCAGAAAGAAGTTTCACAGAATGCTTCTGTGTAGTTTATATTTGAATATATTCCTTTTTCCACTACTACGCTCTTAGCGCTCCAAATGTCCAGTTGCATTTTCAACAGAAAGACTGTTCAGATCTGCTCAATCAAAAGTATGGTTTAACTCTGTTAGCTGAATGCACAGATCAGAAAGAAGTTTCACCGAATGATTCTGTGTAGTTTATATTTGAAGACATTCCTTTTTCCACTATGACCCTCTTAGCGCTCCGAATCTCCACTTGCATTTTCTACAAAAAGAGTGTTTCATAACTGCTCAATCAAAAATATGTTTTATCTCTGTTAACTGAATTTACAGATCAGAAATAAGTTTCACAGAATGCATCTGTGTAGTTTTTATTTGAAGATATTCTTTTTCCCAATGTAGGCCTCTTAGCGCTAAGCATGTCCAATTGCAGTTTCTACAGAAAGAGTGTTTCAGAAAGGCTCAATCAAAAGTAAGGTTCAACTCTGTTAGTTGAATGCACAGAACAGAAAGAAGTTTCATACAATGCTTCTGTGTAGTTTATATTTGAACATATTCTTTTTTCCACTATTACCCACTTAGCGCTACGAATGTCCAGTTGCATTTTCTACAGACAGAGTGTTTCAAAACTGCTCAATCAAAAGTATGGTTTAACTCTGTTAGCTGAATGCTCAGATCAGAAAGAAGTTTCACAGAATGCTTCTGTGTAGTTTATATTTGAATATATTCCTTTTTCCACTACTACTCTCTTAGCGCTCCAAATGTCCAGTTGCATTTTCTACAGAAAGAGTGTTCAGATCTGCTCAATCAAAAGTATGGTTTAACTCTGTTAGCTGAATGCACAGATCAGAAAGAAGTTTCACAGAATGATTCTGTGTAGTTTATTTTTGGAGACATTCCTTTTTCCACTATTACCCTCTTAGCGCTCCGAATCTCCACTTGCATTTTCTACAGAAAGACTGTTACAGAACGGCTCAATCAAAACTAAGGTTCAACTCTTTTAGTTGAACAAACAGAACAGAAAGAAGTTTCACACAATTCTTCTGTGTAGTTTTTATTTGTAGACATTCTTTTTCCCAATATAGGCCTCTTAGCGCTCAAAATGTCCAATTGCAGTTTCTACAGAAAGAGTTTTTCAGAACGGCTCAATCAAAAGTAAGGTTCAACTCTGTTAGTTGAATGCACAGAACAGAATGAAGTTTCATACAATGCTTCTGTGTAGTTTATATTTGAACATATTCTTTTTTCCACTATTACCCACTTAGCGCTACGAATGTCCAGTTGCATTTTCTACAGACAGAGTGTTTCAAAACTGCTCAATCAAATGTATGGTTTAACTCTGTTAGCTGAATGCTCAGATCAGAAAGAAGTTTCACAGAATGCTTCTGTGTAGTTTATATTTGAATATATTCCTTTTTCCACTACTACGCTCTTAGCGCTCCAAATGTCCAGTTGCATTTTCAACAGAAAGACTGTTCAGATCTGCTCAATCAAAAGTATGGTTTAACTCTGTTAGCTGAATGCACAGATCAGAAAGAAGTTTCACCGAATGATTCTGTGTAGTTTATATTTGAAGACATTCCTTTTTCCACTATCACCCTCTTAGCGCTCCGAATCTCCACTTGCATTTTCTACAAAAAGAGTGTTTCATAACTGCTCAATCAAAAATATGTTTTATCTCTGTTAACTGAATTTACAGATCAGAAATAAGTTTCACAGAATGCATCTGTGTAGTTTTTATTTGAAGATATTCTTTTTCCCAATGTAGGCCTCTTAGCGCTAAGCATGTCCAATTGCAGTTTCTACAGAAAGAGTGTTTCAGAACGGCTCAATCAAAAGTAAGGTTCAACTCTTTTAGTTGAATGCACAGAAGAGAAAGAATTTTCACAGAATGCTACTGTGTAGTTTATATTTGAATATATTCCTTTTTCCACTATTACCCTCTTAGCGCTCCGAATGTCCACTTGCATTTTCTACAGAAAGAGTGTTCAGAACTGCGCAATCAAAAGTATGGTTTAACTCTGTTAGCTTAATGAACATATCAGAAATAAGTTTCACACAATGCTTCTGTGTAGTTTTTATTTGAAGATATTATTTTTCCCAATAGAAGCCTCTTAGCGCTCAGAATGTCCAATTGCAGTTTCTACAGAAAGAGTGTTTCAGAACGGCTCAATCAAAAGTAAGGTTCAACTCTGTTAGTTGAATGCACAGAACAGAAAGTATTTTCACAGAATGCTACTGTGTAGTTTATATTTGAATATATTCCTTTTTCCACTATTACCCTCTTAGCGCTCCGAAAGTCCACTTGCATTTTCTACAGAAAGAGTGTTCAGAACTGCGCAATCAAAAGTATGGTTTAACTCTGTTAGCTTAATGAACATATCAGAAATAAGTTTCACACAATGCTTCTGTGTAGTTTTTATTTGAAGATATTATTTTTCCCAATATAGGCCTCTTAGCGCTCAGAATGTATAATTGCAGTTTCTACAGAAAGAGTGTTTCAGAAAGGCTCAATCAAAAGTAAGGTTCAACTCTGTTAGTTGAATGCACAGAACAGAAAGAAGTTTCATACAATGCTACTGTGTAGTTTATATTTGAACATATTCTTTTTTACACTATTACCCACTTAGCGCTACGAATGTCCAGTTGCATTTTCTACAGACAGAGTGTTTCAAAACTGCTCAATCAAAAGTATGGTTTAACTCTGTTAGCTGAATGCTCAGATCGGAAAGAAGTTTCACAGAATGCTTCCGTGTAGTTTATATTTGAATATATTCCTTTTTCCACTACTATGCTCTTAGCGCTCCAAATGTCCAGTTGCAATTTCAACAGAAAGAGTGTTCAGATCTGCTCAATCAAAAGTATGGTTTAACTCTGTTAGCTGAATGCACAGATCAGAAAGAAGTTTCACCGAATGATTCTGTGTAGTTTATATTTGAAGACATTCCTTTTTCCACTATTACCCTCTTAGCGCTCCGAATCTCCACTTGCATTTTCTACAAAAAGAGTGTTTCATAACTGCTCAATCAAAAATATGTTTTATCTCTGTTAACTGAATTTACAGATCAGAAATAAGTTTCACAGAATGCATCTGTGTAGTTTTTATTTGAAGATATTCTTTTTCCCAATGTAGGCCTCTTAGCGCTTAGCATGTCCAATTGCAGTTTCTACAGAAAGAGTGTTTCAGAACGGCTCAATCAAAATAAGGTTCAACTCTGTTAGTTGAATGCACAGAACAGAAAGAATTTTCACAGAATGCTACTGTGTAGTTTATATTTGAATATATTCCTTTTTCCACTATTACCCTCTTAGCGCTCTGAATGTCCACTTGCATTTTCTACAGAAAGAGTGTTCAGAACTGCGCAATCAAAAGTATGGTTTAACTCTGTTAGCTTAATGAACATATCAGAAATAAGTTTCACACAATGCTTCTGTGTAGTTTTTATTTGAAGATATTATTTTTCCCAATAGAGGCCTCTTAGCGCTCAGAATGTCCAATTGCAGTTTCTACAGAAAGAGTGTTTCAGAAAGGCTCAATCAAAAGTAAGGTTCAACTCTGTTAGTTGAATGCACAGAACAGAAAGAAGTTTCATACAATGCTTCGGTGTAGTTTATATTTGAACATATACTTTTTCCACTATTACCCACTTAGCCCTACGAATGTCCAGTTGCATTTTCTACAGACAGAGTGTTTCAAAACTGCTCAATCAAAAGTATGGTTTAACTCTGTTAGCTGAATGCTCAGATCAGAAAGAAGTTTCACAGAATGCTTCTGTGTAGTTTATATTTGAATATATTCCTTTTTCCACTACTACTCTCTTAGCGCTCCAAATGTCCAGTTGCATTTTCTACAGAAAGAGTGTTCAGATCTGCTCAATCAAAGTATGGTTTAACTCTGTTAGCTGAATGCACAGATCAGAAAGAAGATTCTCAGAATGATTCTGTGTAGTTTATATTTGGAGACATCCCTTTTTCCACTATTACCCTCTTAGCGCTCCGAATCTCCACTTGCATTTTCTACAGAAAGAGTGTTTCAGAACGGCTCAATCAAAACTAAGGTTCAACTCTTTTAGTTGAACAAACAGAACAGAAAGAAGTTTCACACAATTCTTCTGTGTAGTTTTTATTTGTAGACATTCTTTTTCCCAATATAGGCCTCTTAGCGCTCAGAATGTCCAATTGCAGTTTCTACAGAAAGAGTGTTTCAGAACGGCTCAATCAAAAGTAAGGTTCAACTCTGTTAGTTGAATGCACAGAACAGAAAGAAGTTTCATACAATGCTTCTGTGTAGTTTATATTTGAACATATTCTTTTTTCCACTATTACCCACTTAGCGCTACGAATGTCCAGTTGCATTTTCTACAGACAGAGTGTTTCAAAACTGCTCAATCAAAAGTATGGTTTAACTCTGTTAGCTGAATGCTCAGATCAGAAAGAAGTTTCACAGAATGCTTCTGTGTAGTTTATATTTGAATATATTCCTTTTTCCACTACTACGCTCTTAGCGCTCCAAATGTCCAGTTGCATTTTCAACAGCAAGAGTGTTCAGATCTGCTCAATCAAAAGTATGGTTTAACTCTGTTAGCTGAATGCACAGATCAGAAAGAAGTTTCACCGAATGATTCTGTGTAGTTTATATTTGAAGACATTCCTTTTTCCACTATTACCCTCTTAGCGCTCCGAATCTCCACTTGCATTTTCTACAAAAAGAGTGTTTCATAACTGCTCAATCAAAAATATGTTTTATCTCTGTTAACTGAATTTACAGATCAGAAATAAGTTTCACAGAGTGCATCTGTGTAGTTTTTATTTGAAGATATTCTTTTTCCCAATGTAGGCCTCTTAGCGCTTAGCATGTCCAATTGCAGTTTCTACAGAAAGAGTGTTTCAGAACGGCTCAATCAAAAGTAAGGTTCAACTCTGTTAGTTGAATGCACAGAAGAGAAAGAATTTTCACAGAATGCTACTGTGTAGTTTATATTTGAATATATTCCTTTTTCCACTATTACCCTCTTAGCGCTCCGAATGTCCACTTGCATTTTCTACAGAAAGAGTGTTCAGAACTGCACAATCAAAAGTATGGTTTAACTCTGTTAGCTTAATGAACATATCAGAAATAAGTTTCACACAATGCTTCTGTGTAGTTTTTATTTGAAGATATTATTTTTCCCAATAGAGTCCTCTTAGCGCTCAGAATGTCCAATTGCAGTTTCTACAGAAAGAGTGTTTCAGAAAGGCTCAATCAAAAGTAAGGTTCAACTCTGTTAGTTGAATGCACAGAACAGAAAAAAGTTTCATACAATGCTTCTGTGTAGTCTATATTTGAACATATTCTTTTTTCCACTATTACCCACTTAGCGCTACGTATGTCCAGTTGCATTTTCTACAGACAGAGTGTTTCAAAACTGCTCCATCAAAAGTATGGTTTAACTCTGTTAGCTGAATGCTCAGATCAGAAAGAAGTTTCACAGAATGCTTCTGTGTAGTTTATATTTGAATATATTCCTTTTTCCACTACTACTCTCTTAGCGCTCCAAATGTCCAGTTGCATTTTCTACAGAAAGAGTGTTCAGATCTGCTCAATCAAAAGTATGGTTTAACTCTGTTAGCTGAATGCACAGATCAGAAAGAAGTTTCACAGAATGATTCTGTGTAGTTTATTTTTGGAGACATTCCTTTTTCCACTATTACCCTCTTAGCGCTCCGAATCTCCACTTGCATTTTCTACAGAAAGACTGTTACAGAACGGCTCAATCAAAACTAAGGTTCAACTCTTTTAGTTGAACAAACAGAACAGAAAGAAGTTTCACACAATTCTTCTGTGTAGTTTTTATTTGTAGACATTCTTTTTCCCAATATAGGCCTCTTAGCGCTCAGAATGTCCAATTGCAGTTTCTACAGAAAGAGTGTTTGAGAACGGCTCAATCAAAAGTAAGGTTCAACTCTGTTAGTTGAATGCACAGAACAGAATGAAGTTTCATACAATGCTTCTGTGTAGTTTATATTTGAACATAATCTTTTTTCCACTATTACCCACTTAGCGCTACGAATGTCCAGTTGCATTTTCTACAGACAGAGTGTTTCAAAACTGCTCAATCAAAAGTATGGTTTAACTCTGTTAGCTGAATGCTCAGATCAGAAAGAAGTTTCACAGAATGCTTCTGTGTAGTTTATATTTGAATATATTCCTTTTTCCACTACTACGCTCTTAGCGCTCCAAATGTCCAGTTGCATTTTCAACAGAAAGACTGTTCAGATCTGCTCAATCAAAAGTATGGTTTAACTCTGTTAGCTGAATGCACAGATCAGAAAGAAGTTTCACCGAATGATTCTGTGTAGTTTATATTTGAAGACATTCCTTTTTCCACTATCACCCTCTTAGCGCTCCGAATCTCCACTTGCATTTTCTACAAAAAGAGTGTTTCATAACTGCTCAATCAAAAATATGTTTTATCTCTGTTAACTGAATTTACAGATCAGAAATAAGTTTCACAGAATGCATCTGTGTAGTTTTTATTTGAAGATATTCTTTTTCCCAATGTAGGCCTCTTAGCGCTAAGCATGTCCAATTGCAGTTTCTACAGAAAGAGTGTTTCAGAAAGGCTCAATCAAAAGTAAGGTTCAACTCTGTTAGTTGAATGCACAGAACAGAAAGAAGTTTCATACAATGCTTCTGTGTAGTTTATATTTGAACATATTCTTTTTTCCACTATTACCCACTTAGCGCTACGAATGTCCAGTTGCATTTTCTACAGACAGAGTGTTTCAAAACTGCTCAATCAAAAGTATGGTTTAACTCTGTTAGCTGAATGCTCAGATCAGAAAGAAGTTTCACAGAATGCTTCTGTGTAGTTTATATTTGAATATATTCCTTTTTCCACTACTACTCTCTTAGCGCTCCAAATGTCCAGTTGCATTTTCTACAGAAAGAGTGTTCAGATCTGCTCAATCAAAAGTATGGTTTAACTCTGTTAGCTGAATGCACAGATCAGAAAGAAGTTTCACAGAATGATTCTGTGTAGTTTATTTTTGGAGACATTCCTTTTTCCACTATTACCCTCTTAGCGCTCCGAATCTCCACTTGCATTTTCTACAGAAAGACTGTTACAGAACGGCTCAATCAAAACTAAGGTTCAACTCTTTTAGTTGAACAAACAGAACAGAAAGAAGTTTCACACAATTCTTCTGTGTAGTTTTTATTTGTAGACATTCTTTTTCCCAATATAGGCCTCTTAGCGCTCAAAATGTCCAATTGCAGTTTCTACAGAAAGAGTGTTTCAGAACGGCTCAATCAAAAGTAAGGTTCAACTCTGTTAGTTGAATGCACAGAACAGAATGAAGTTTCATACAATGCTTCTGTGTAGTTTATATTTGAACATATTCTTTTTTCCACTATTACCCACTTAGCGCTACGAATGTCCAGTTGCATTTTCTACAGACAGAGTGTTTCAAAACTGCTCAATCAAATGTATGGTTTAACTCTGTTAGCTGAATGCTCAGATCAGAAAGAAGTTTCACAGAATGCTTCTGTGTAGTTTATATTTGAATATATTCCTTTTTCCACTACTACGCTCTTAGCGCTCCAAATGTCCAGTTGCATTTTCAACAGAAAGACTGTTCAGATCTGCTCAATCAAAAGTATGGTTTAACTCTGTTAGCTGAATGCACAGATCAGAAAGAAGTTTCACCGAATGATTCTGTGTAGTTTATATTTGAAGACATTCCTTTTTCCACTATCACCCTCTTAGCGCTCCGAATCTCCACTTGCATTTTCTACAAAAAGAGTGTTTCATAACTGCTCAATCAAAAATATGTTTTATCTCTGTTAACTGAATTTACAGATCAGAAATAAGTTTCACAGAATGCATCTGTGTAGTTTTTATTTGAAGATATTCTTTTTCCCAATGTAGGCCTCTTAGCGCTAAGCATGTCCAATTGCAGTTTCTACAGAAAGAGTGTTTCAGAACGGCTCAATCAAAAGTAAGGTTCAACTCTTTTAGTTGAATGCACAGAAGAGAAAGAATTTTCACAGAATGCTACTGTGTAGTTTATATTTGAATATATTCCTTTTTCCACTATTACCCTCTTAGCGCTCCGAATGTCCACTTGCATTTTCTACAGAAAGAGTGTTCAGAACTGCGCAATCAAAAGTATGGTTTAACTCTGTTAGCTTAATGAACATATCAGAAATAAGTTTCACACAATGCTTCTGTGTAGTTTTTATTTGAAGATATTATTTTTCCCAATAGAAGCCTCTTAGCGCTCAGAATGTCCAATTGCAGTTTCTACAGAAAGAGTGTTTCAGAACGGCTCAATCAAAAGTAAGGTTCAACTCTGTTAGTTGAATGCACAGAACAGAAAGTATTTTCACAGAATGCTACTGTGTAGTTTATATTTGAATATATTCCTTTTTCCACTATTACCCTCTTAGCGCTCCGAAAGTCCACTTGCATTTTCTACAGAAAGAGTGTTCAGAACTGCGCAATCAAAAGTATGGTTTAACTCTGTTAGCTTAATGAACATATCAGAAATAAGTTTCACACAATGCTTCTGTGTAGTTTTTATTTGAAGATATTATTTTTCCCAATATAGGCCTCTTAGCGCTCAGAATGTATAATTGCAGTTTCTACAGAAAGAGTGTTTCAGAAAGGCTCAATCAAAAGTAAGGTTCAACTCTGTTAGTTGAATGCACAGAACAGAAAGAAGTTTCATACAATGCTACTGTGTAGTTTATATTTGAACATATTCTTTTTTACACTATTACCCACTTAGCGCTACGAATGTCCAGTTGCATTTTCTACAGACAGAGTGTTTCAAAACTGCTCAATCAAAAGTATGGTTTAACTCTGTTAGCTGAATGCTCAGATCGGAAAGAAGTTTCACAGAATGCTTCCGTGTAGTTTATATTTGAATATATTCCTTTTTCCACTACTATGCTCTTAGCGCTCCAAATGTCCAGTTGCAATTTCAACAGAAAGAGTGTTCAGATCTGCTCAATCAAAAGTATGGTTTAACTCTGTTAGCTGAATGCACAGATCAGAAAGAAGTTTCACCGAATGATTCTGTGTAGTTTATATTTGAAGACATTCCTTTTTCCACTATTACCCTCTTAGCGCTCCGAATCTCCACTTGCATTTTCTACAAAAAGAGTGTTTCATAACTGCTCAATCAAAAATATGTTTTATCTCTGTTAACTGAATTTACAGATCAGAAATAAGTTTCACAGAATGCATCTGTGTAGTTTTTATTTGAAGATATTCTTTTTCCCAATGTAGGCCTCTTAGCGCTTAGCATGTCCAATTGCAGTTTCTACAGAAAGAGTGTTTCAGAACGGCTCAATCAAAATAAGGTTCAACTCTGTTAGTTGAATGCACAGAACAGAAAGAATTTTCACAGAATGCTACTGTGTAGTTTATATTTGAATATATTCCTTTTTCCACTATTACCCTCTTAGCGCTCTGAATGTCCACTTGCATTTTCTACAGAAAGAGTGTTCAGAACTGCGCAATCAAAAGTATGGTTTAACTCTGTTAGCTTAATGAACATATCAGAAATAAGTTTCACACAATGCTTCTGTGTAGTTTTTATTTGAAGATATTATTTTTCCCAATAGAGGCCTCTTAGCGCTCAGAATGTCCAATTGCAGTTTCTACAGAAAGAGTGTTTCAGAAAGGCTCAATCAAAAGTAAGGTTCAACTCTGTTAGTTGAATGCACAGAACAGAAAGAAGTTTCATACAATGCTTCGGTGTAGTTTATATTTGAACATATACTTTTTCCACTATTACCCACTTAGCCCTACGAATGTCCAGTTGCATTTTCTACAGACAGAGTGTTTCAAAACTGCTCAATCAAAAGTATGGTTTAACTCTGTTAGCTGAATGCTCAGATCAGAAAGAAGTTTCACAGAATGCTTCTGTGTAGTTTATATTTGAATATATTCCTTTTTCCACTACTACTCTCTTAGCGCTCCAAATGTCCAGTTGCATTTTCTACAGAAAGAGTGTTCAGATCTGCTCAATCAAAAGTATGGTTTAACTCTGTTAGCTGAATGCACAGATCAGAAAGAAGTTTCTCAGAATGATTCTGTGTAGTTTATATTTGGAGACATCCCTTTTTCCACTATTACCCTCTTAGCGCTCCGAATCTCCACTTGCATTTTCTACAGAAAGAGTGTTTCAGAACGGCTCAATCAAAACTAAGGTTCAACTCTTTTAGTTGAACAAACAGAACAGAAAGAAGTTTCACACAATTCTTCTGTGTAGTTTTTATTTGTAGACATTCTTTTTCCCAATATAGGCCTCTTAGCGCTCAGAATGTCCAATTGCAGTTTCTACATAAAGAGTGTTTCAGAAAGGCTCAATCAAAAGTAAGGTTCAACTCTGTTAGTTGAATGCACAGAACAGAAAGAAGTTTCATACAATGCTACTGTGTAGTTTATATTTGAACATATTCTTTTTTCCACTATTACCCACTTAGCGCTACGAATGTCCAGTTGCATTTTCTACAGACAGAGTGTTTCAAAACTGCTCAATCAAAAGTATGGTTTCACTCTGTTAGCTGAATGCTCAGATCAGAAAGAAGTTTCACAGAATGCTTCTGTGTAGTTTATATTTGAATATATTCTTTTTTCCACTACTACTCTCTTAGCGCTCCAAATGTCCAGTTGCATTTTCTACAGAAAGAGTGTTCAGATCTGCTCAATCAAAAGTATGGTTTAACTCTGTTAGCTGAATGCACAGATCAGAAAGAAGTTTCACAGAATGATTCGGTGTAGTTTATATTTGGAGACATTCCTTTTTCCACTATTACCCTCTTAGCGCTCCGAATCTCCACTTGCATTTTCTACAGAAAGAGTGTTTCAGAACGGCTCAATCAAAACTAAGGTTCAACTCTTTTAGTTGAACAAACAGAACAGAAAGAAGTTTCACACAATTCTTCTGTGTAGTTTTTATTTGTAGACATTCTTTTTCCCAATATAGTCCTCCTAGCTCTCAGAATGTCCAATTGCAGATTCTACAGAAAGAGTGTTTCAGAACGGCTCAATCAAAAGTAAGGTTCAACTCTGTTAGTTGAATGCACAGAACAGAAAGAAGTTTCATACAATGCTTCTGTGTAGTTTATATTTGAACATATTCTTTTTTCCACTATTACCCACTTAGCGCTACGAATGTCCAGTTGCATTTTCTACAGACAGAGTGTTTCAAAACTGCTCAATCAAAAGTATGGTTTAACTCTGTTAGCTGAATGCTCAGATCAGAAAGAAGTTTCACAGAATGCTTCTGTGTAGTTTATATTTGAATATATTCCTTTTTCCACTACTACACTCTTAGCGCTCCAAATGTCCAGTTGCATTTTCTACAGAAAGAGTGTTCAGATCTGCTCAATCAAAAGTATGGTTTAACTCTGTTAGCTGAATGCACAGATCAGAAAGAAGTTTCACCGAATGATTCTGTGTAGTTTATATTTGAAGACATTCCTTTTTCCACTATTACCCTCTTAGCGCTCCGAATCTCCACTTGCATTTTCTACAAAAAGAGTGTTTCATAACTGCTCAATCAAAAATATGTTTTATCTCTGTTAACTGAAATTACAGATCAGAAATAAGTTTCACAGAATGCATCTGTGTAGTTTTTATTTGAAGATATTCTTTTTCCCAATGTAGGCCTCTTAGCGCTTAGCATGTCCAATTGCAGTTTCTACAGAAAGAGTGTTTCAGAACGGCTCAATCAAAAGTAAGGTTCAACTCTGTTAGTTGAATGCACAGAACAGAAAGAATTTTCACAGAATGCTACTGTGTAGTTTATATTTGAATATATTCCTTTTTCCACTATTACCCTCTTAGCGCTCCGAATGTCCACTTGCATTTTCTACAGAAAGAGTGTTCAGAACTGCGCAATCAAAAGTATGGTTTAACTCTGTTAGCTTAATGAACATATCAGAAATAAGTTTCACACAATGCTTCTGTGTAGTTTTTATTTGAAGATATTATTTTTCCCAATAGAGGCCTCTTAGCGCTCAGAATGTCCAATTGCAGTTTCTACATAAAGAGTGTTTCAGAAAGGCTCAATCAAAAGTAAGGTTCAACTCTGTTAGTTGAATGCACAGAACAGAAAGAAGTTTCATACAATGCTTCTGTGTAGTTTATATTTGAACATATTCTTTTTTCCACTATTACCCACTTAGCGCTACGAATGTCCAGTTGCATTTTCTACAGACAGAGTGTTTCAAAACTGCTCAATCAAAAGTATGGTTTAACTCTGTTAGCTGAATGCTCAGATCAGAAAGAAGTTTCACAGAATGCTTCTGTGTAGTTTATATTTGAATATATTCCTTTTTCCACTACTACTCCCTTAGCGCTCCAAATGTCCAGTTGCATTTTCTACAGAAAGAGTGTTCAGATCTGCTCAATCAAAAGTATGGTTTAACTCTGTTAGCTGAATGCACAGATCAGAAAGAAGTTTCACAGAATGATTCTGTGTAGTTTATATTTGGAGACATTCCTTTTTCCACTATTACCCTCTTAGCGCTCCGAATCTCCACTTGCATTTTCTACATAAAGAGTGTTTCAGAACGGCTCAATCAAAACTAAGGTTCAACTCTTTTAGTTGAACAAACAGAACAGAAAGAAGTTTCACACAATTCTTCTGTGTAGTTTTTATTTGTAGACATTCTTTTTCCCAATATAGGCCTCTTAGCTCTCAGAATGTCCAATTGCAGTTTCTACAGAAAGAGTGTTTCAGAACGGCTCAATCAAAAGTAAGGTTCAACTCTGTTAGTTGAATGCACAGAACAGAAAGAAGTTTCATACAATGCTTCTGTGTAGTTTATATTTGAACATATTCTTTTTTCCACTATTACCCACTTAGCTCTACGAATGTCCAGTTGCATTTTCTACAGACAGAGTGTTTCAAAACTGCTCAATCAAAAGTATGGTTTAACTCTGTTAGCTGAATGCTCAGATCAGAAAGAAGTTTCACAGAATGCTTCTGTGTAGTTTATATTTGAATATATTCCTTTTTCCACTACTACACTCTTAGCGCTCCAAATGTCCAGTTGCATTTTCTACAGAAAGAGTGTTCAGATCTGCTCAATCAAAAGTATGTTTTAACTCTGTTAGCTGAATGCACAGATCAGAAAGAAGTTTCACCGAATGATTCTGTGTAGTTTATATTTGAAGACATTCCTTTTTCCACTATTACCCTCTTAGCGCTCCGAATCTCTAATTGCATTTTCTACAAAAAGAGTGTTTCATAACTGCTCAATCAAAAATATGTTTTATCTCTGTTAACTGAAATTACGGATCAGAAATAAGTTTCACAGAATGCATCTGTGTAGTTTTTATTTGAAGATATTCTTTTTCCCAATGTAGGCCTCTTAGCGCTTAGCATGTCCAATTGCAGTTTCTACAGAAAGAGTGTTTCAGAACCGCTCAATCAAAAGTAAGGTTCAACTCTGTTAGTTGAATGCACAGAACAGAAAGAATTTTCACAGAATGCTACTGTGTAGTTTATATTTGAATATATTCCTTTTTCCACTATTACCCTCTTAGCGCTCCGAATGTCCACTTGCATTTTCTACAGAAAGAGTGTTCAGAACTGCGCAATCAAAAGTATGGTTTAACTCTGTTAGCTTAATGAACATATCAGAAATAAGTTTCACACAATGCTTCTGTGTAGTTTTTATTTGAAGATATTATTTTTCCCAATAGAGGCCTCTTAGCGCTCAGAATGTCCAATTGCAGTTTCTACATAAAGAGTGTTTCAGAAAGGCTCAATCAAAAGTAAGGTTCAACTCTGTTAGTTGAATGCACAGAACAGAAAGAAGTTTCATACAATGCTTCTGTGTAGTTTATATTTGAACATATTCTTTTTTCCACTATTACCCACTTAGCGCTACGAATGTCCAGTTGCATTTTCTACAGACAGAGTGTTTCAAAACTGCTCAATAAAAAGTATGGTTTAACTCTGTTAGCTGAATGCTCAGATCAGAAAGAAGTTTCACAGAATGCTTCTGTGTAGTTTATATTTGAATATATTCCTTTTTCCACTACTACTCCCTTAGCGCTCCAAATGTCCAGTTGCATTTTCTACAGAAAGAGTGTTCAGATCTGCTCAATCAAAAGTATGGTTTAACTCTGTTAGCTGAATGCACAGATCAGAAAGAAGTTTCACAGAATGATTCTGTGTAGTTTATATTTGGAGACATTCCTTTTTCCACTATTACCCTCTTAGCGCTCCGAATCTCCACTTGCATTTTCTACATAAAGAGTGTTTCAGAACGGCTCAATCAAAACTAAGGTTCAACTCTTTTAGTTGAACAAACAGAACAGAAAGAAGTTTCACACAATTCTTCTGTGTAGTTTTTATTTGTAGACATTCTTTTTCCCAATATAGGCCTCTTAGCTCTCAGAATGTCCAATTGCAGTTTCTACAGAAAGAGTGTTTCAGAACGGCTCAATCAAAAGTAAGGTTCAACTCTGTTAGTTGAATGCACAGAACAGAAAGTAGTTTCATACAATGCTTCTGTGTAGTTTATATTTGAACATATTCTTTTTTCCACTATTACCCACTTAGCGCTACGAATGTCCAGTTGCATTTTCTACAGACAGAGTGTTTCAAAACTGCTCAATCAAAAGTATGGTTTAACTCTGTTAGCTGAATGCTCAGATCAGAAAGAAGTTTCACAGAATGCTTCTGTGTAGTTTATATTTGAATATATTCCTTTTTCCACTACTACGCTCTTAGCGCTCCAAATGTCCAGTTGCATTTTCTACAGAAAGAGTGTTCAGATCTGCTCAATGAAAAGTATGGTTTAACTCTGTTAGCTGAATGCACAGATCAGAAAAAGTTTCACCGAATGATTCTGTGTAGTTTATATTTGAAGACATTCCTTTTTCCACTATTACCCTCTTAGCGCTCCGAATCTCCACTTGCATTTTCTACAGAAAGAGTGTCTCAGAACGGCTCAATCAAAACTAAGGTTCAACTCTTTTAGTTGAACAAACAGAACAGAAAGAAGTTTCACACAATTCTTCTGTGTAGTTTTTATTTGTAGACATTCTTTTTCCCCATATAGGCCTCTTAACGCTCAGAATGTCCAATTGCAGTTTCTACAGAAAGAGTGTTTCAGAACGGCTCAATCCAAAGTAAGGTTCAACTCTGTTAGTTGAATGCACAGAACAGAAAGTATTTTCACAGAATGCTACTGTGTAGATTATATTTGAATATATTCCTTTTTCCACTATTACCCTCTTAGCGCTCCGAATGTCCACTTGCATTTTCTACAGAAAGAGTGTTCAGAACTGCGCAATCAAAAGTTTGGTTTAACTCTGTTACCTTAATGAACATATCAGAAATAAGTTTCACACAATTCTTCTGTGTAGTTTTTATTTGAAGTTATTATTTTTCCCAATGTAGGCCTCTTAGCGCTTAGCATGTCCAATTGCAGTTTCTACAGAAAGAGTGTTTCAGAACGGCTCAATCAAAAGTAAGGTTCAACTCTGTTAGTTGAATGCACAGAACAGAAAGAAGTTTCATACAATGCTTCTGTGTAGTTTATATTTGAACATATTCTTTTTTCCACTATTACCCACTTAGCGCTACGAATGTCCAGTTGCATTTTCTACAGACAGAGTGTTTCAAACCTGCTCAATCAAAAGTATGGTTTAACTCTGTTAGCTGAATGCTCAGATCAGAAAGAAGTTTCACAGAATGCTTCTGTGTAGTTTATATTTGATTATATTCCTTTTTCCACTACTACTCTCTTAGCGCTCCAAATGTCCAGTTGCATTTTCTACAGAAAGAGTGTTCAGATCTGCTCAATTAAAAGTATGGTTTAACTCTGTTAGCTGAATGCACAGATCAGAAAGAAGTTTCACAGAATGATTCTGTGTAGTTTATATTTGGAGACATTCCTTTTTCCACTATTACCCTCTTAGCGCTCCGAATCTCCACTTGCATTTTCTACAGAAAGAGTGTTTCAGAACGGCTCAATCAAAACTAAGGTTCAACTCTTTTAGTTGAACAAACAGAACAGAAAGAAGTTTCACACAATTCTTCTGTGTAGTTTTTATTTGTAGACATTCTTTTTCCCAATATAGGCCTCTTAGCGCTCAGAATGTCCAATTGCAGTTTCTACAGAAAGAGTGTTTCAGAACGGCTCAATCAAAAGTAAGGTTCAACTCTGTTAGTTGAATGCACAGAACAGAAAGATGTTTCGTACAATGCTTCTGTGTAGTTTATATTTGAACATATTCTTTTTTCCACTATTACCCACTTAGCGCTAAGAATGTCCAGTTGCATTTTCTACAGACAGAGTGTTTCAAAACTGCTCAATCAAAGTATGGTTTAACTCTGTTAGCTGTATGCTCAGATCAGAAAGAAGTTTCACAGAATGCTTCTGTGTAGTTTATATTTGAATATATTCCTTTTTCCACTACTACGCTCTTAGCGCTCCAAATGTACAGTTGCATTTTCAACAGAAAGAGTGTTCAGATCTGCTCAATCAAAAGTATGGTTTAACTCTGTTAGCTGAATGCACAGATCAGAAAGAAGTTTCACCGAATGATTGTGTGTAGTTTATATTTGAAGACATTCCTTTTTCCACTATTACCCTCTTAGCGCTCCGAATCTCCACTTGCATTTTCTACAAAAAGAGTGTTTCATAACTGCTCAATCAAAAATATGTTTTATCTCTGTTAACTGAAATTACAGATCAGAAATAAGTTTCACAGAATGCATCTGTGTAGTTTTTATTTGAAGATATTCTTTTTCCCAATGTAGGCCTCTTAGCGCTTAGCATGTCCAATTGCAGTTTCTACAGAAAGAGTGTTTCAGAACGGCTCAATCAAAAGTAAGGTTCAACTCTGTTAGTTGAATGCACAGAACAGAAAGAATTTTCACAGAATGCTACTGTGTAGTTTATATTTGAATATATTCCTTTTTCCACTATTACCCTCTTAGCGCTCCGAATGTCCACTTGCATTTTCTACAGAAAGAGTGTTCAGAACTGCGCAATCAAAAGTATGGTTTAACTCTGTTAGCTTAATGAACATATCAGAAATAAGTTTCACACAATGCTTCTGTGTAGTTTTTATTTGAAGATATTATTTTTCCCAATAGAGGCCTCTTAGCGCTCAGAATGTCCAATTGCAGTTTCTACAGAAAGAGTGTTTCAGAAAGGCTCAATCAAATGTAAGGTTCAACTCTGTTAGTTGAATGCACAGAACAGAAAGAAGTTTCATACAATGCTTCTGTGTAGTTTATATTTGAACATATTCTTTTTTCCACTATTACCCACTTAGCGCTACGAATGTCCAGTTGCATTTTCTACAGACAGAGTGTTTCAAAACTGCTCAATCATAAGTATGGTTTAACTCTGTTAGCTGAATGCTCAGATCAGAAAGAAGTTTCACAGAATGCTTCTGTGTAGTTTATATTTGAATATATTCCTTTTTCCACTACTACTCTCTTAGCTCTCCAAATGTCCAGTTGCATTTTCTACAGAAAGAGTGTTCAGATCTGCTCAATCAAAAGTATGGTTTAACTCTGTTAGCTGAATGCACAGATCAGAAAGAAGTTTCACAGAATGATTCTGTGTAGTTTATATTTGGAGACATTCCTTTTTCCACTATTACCCTCTTAGCGCTCCGAAACTCCACTTGCATTTTCTACAGAAAAAGTGTTTCAGAACGACTCAATCAAAACTAAGGTTCAACTCTTTTAGTTGAACAAACAGAACAGAAAGAAGTTTCACACAATTCTTCTGTGTAGTTTTTATTTGTAGACATTCTTTTACCCAATATAGGCCCCTTAGCGCTCAGAATGTCCAGTTGCAGTTTCTACAGAAAGAGTGTTTCAGAACGGCTCAATCAAAAGTAAGGTTCAACTCTCTTAGTTGAATGCACAGAACAGAAAGAAGTTTCATACAATGCTTCTGTGTAGTTTATATTTGAACATATTCTTTTTTCCACTATTACCCACTTAGCGCTACGAATGTCCAGTTGCATTTTCTACAGACAGAGTGTTTCAAAACTGCTCAATCAAAAGTATGGTTTAACTCTGTTAGCTGAATGCTCAGATCAGAAAGAAGTTTCACAGAATGCTTCTGTGTAGTTTATATTTGAGTATGTTCCTTTTTCCACTACTACACTCTTAGCGCTCCAAATGTCCAGTTGCATTTTCTACAGAAAGAGTGTTCAGATCTGCTCAATCAAAAGTATGTTTTAACTCTGTTAGCTGAATGCACAGATCAGAAAGAAGTTTCACCGAATGATTCTGTGTAGTTTATATTTGAAGACATTCCTTTTTCCACTATTACCCTCTTAGCGCTCCGAATCTCTAATTGCATTTTCTACAAAAAGAGTGTTTCATAACTGCTCAATCAAAAATATGTTTTATCTCTGTTAACTGAAATTACGGATCAGAAATAAGTTTCACAGAATGCATCTGTGTAGTTTTTATTTGAAGATATTCTTTTTCCCAATGTAGGCCTCTTAGCGCTTAGCATGTCCAATTGCAGTTTCTACAGAAAGAGTGTTTCAGAACCGCTCAATCAAAAGTAAGGTTCAACTCTGTTAGTTGAATGCACAGAACAGAAAGAATTTTCACAGAATGCTACTGTGTAGTTTATATTTGAATATATTCCTTTTTCCACTATTACCCTCTTAGCGCTCCGAATGTCCACTTGCATTTTCTACAGAAAGAGTGTTCAGAACTGCGCAATCAAAAGTATGGTTTAACTCTGTTAGCTTAATGAACATATCAGAAATAAGTTTCACACAATGCTTCTGTGTAGTTTTTATTTGAAGATATTATTTTTCCCAATAGAGGCCTCTTAGCGCTCAGAATGTCCAATTGCAGTTTCTACATAAAGAGTGTTTCAGAAAGGCTCAATCAAAAGTAAGGTTCAACTCTGTTAGTTGAATGCACAGAACAGAAAGAAGTTTCATACAATGCTTCTGTGTAGTTTATATTTGAACATATTCTTTTTTCCACTATTACCCACTTAGCGCTACGAATGTCCAGTTGCATTTTCTACAGACAGAGTGTTTCAAAACTGCTCAATCAAAAGTATGGTTTAACTCTGTTAGCTGAATGCTCAGATCAGAAAGAAGTTTCACAGAATGCTTCTGTGTAGTTTATATTTGAATATATTCCTTTTTCCACTACTACTCCCTTAGCGCTCCAAATGTCCAGTTGCATTTTCTACAGAAAGAGTGTTCAGATCTGCTCAATCAAAAGTATGGTTTAACTCTGTTAGCTGAATGCACAGATCAGAAAGAAGTTTCACAGAATGATTCTGTGTAGTTTATATTTGGAGACATTCCTTTTTCCACTATTACCCTCTTAGCGCTCCGAATCTCCACTTGCATTTTCTACATAAAGAGTGTTTCAGAACGGCTCAATCAAAACTAAGGTTCAACTCTTTTAGTTGAACAAACAGAACAGAAAGATGTTTCACACAATTCTTCTGTGTAGTTTTTATTTGTAGACATTCTTTTTCCCAATATAGGCCTCTTAGCTCTCAGAATGTCCAATTGCAGTTTCTACAGAAAGAGTGTTTCAGAACGGCTCAATCAAAAGTAAGGTTCAACTCTGTTAGTTGAATGCACAGAACAGAAAGTAGTTTCATACAATGCTTCTGTGTAGTTTATATTTGAACATATTCTTTTTTCCACTATTACCCACTTAGCGCTACGAATGTCCAGTTGCATTTTCTACAGACAGAGTGTTTCAAAACTGCTCAATCAAAAGTATGGTTTAACTCTGTTAGCTGAATGCTCAGATCAGAAAGAAGTTTCACAGAATGCTTCTGTGTAGTTTATATTTGAATATATTCCTTTTTCCACTACTACGCTCTTAGCGCTCCAAATGTCCAGTTGCATTTTCTACAGAAAGAGTGTTCAGATCTGCTCAATGAAAAGTATGGTTTAACTCTGTTAGCTGAATGCACAGATCAGAAAGAAGTTTCACCGAATGATTCTGTGTAGTTTATATTTGAAGACATTCCTTTTTCCACTATTACCCTCTTAGCGCTCCGAATCTCCACTTGCATTTTCTACAGAAAGAGTGTCTCAGAACGGCTCAATCAAAACTAAGGTTCAACTCTTTTAGTTGAACAAACAGAACAGAAAGAAGTTTCACACAATTCTTCTGTGTAGTTTTTATTTGTAGACATTCTTTTTCCCCATATAGGCCTCTTAACGCTCAGAAGGTCCAATTGCAGTTTCTACAGAAAGAGTGTTTCAGAACGGCTCAATCCAAAGTAAGGTTCAACTCTGTTAGTTGAATGCACAGAACAGAAAGTATTTTCACAGAATGCTACTGTGTAGATTATATTTGAATATATTCCTTTTTCCACTATTACCCTCTTAGCGCTCCGAATGTCCACTTGCATTTTCTACAGAAAGAGTGTTCAGAACTGCGCAATCAAAAGTTTGGTTTAACTCTGTTACCTTAATGAACATATCAGAAATAAGTTTCACACAATTCTTCTGTGTAGTTTTTATTTGAAGTTATTATTTTTCCCAATGTAGGCCTCTTAGCGCTTAGCATGTCCAATTGCAGTTTCTACAGAAAGAGTGTTTCAGAACGGCTCAATCAAAAGTAAGGTTCAACTCTGTTAGTTGAATGCACAGAACAGAAAGAAGTTTCATACAATGCTTCTGTGTAGTTTATATTTGAACATATTCTTTTTTCCACTATTACCCACTTAGCGCTACGAATGTCCAGTTGCATTTTCTACAGACAGAGTGTTTCAAACCTGCTCAATCAAAAGTATGGTTTAACTCTGTTAGCTGAATGCTCAGATCAGAAAGAAGTTTCACAGAATGCTTCTGTGTAGTTTATATTTGATTATATTCCTTTTTCCACTACTACTCTCTTAGCGCTCCAAATGTCCAGTTGCATTTTCTACAGAAAGAGTGTTCAGATCTGCTCAATTAAAAGTATGGTTTAACTCTGTTAGCTGAATGCACAGATCAGAAAGAAGTTTCACAGAATGATTCTGTGTAGTTTATATTTGGAGACATTCCTTTTTCCACTATTACCCTCTTAGCGCTCCGAATCTCCACTTGCATTTTCTACAGAAAGAGTGTTTCAGAACGGCTCAATCAAAACTAAGGTTCAACTCTTTTAGTTGAACAAACAGAACAGAAAGAAGTTTCACACAATTCTTCTGTGTAGTTTTTATTTGTAGACATTCTTTTTCCCAATATAGGCCTCTTAGCGCTCAGAATGTCCAATTGCAGTTTCTACAGAAAGAGTGTTTCAGAACGGCTCAATCAAAAGTAAGGTTCAACTCTGTTAGTTGAATGCACAGAACAGAAAGATGTTTCGTACAATGCTTCTGTGTAGTTTATATTTGAACATATTCTTTTTTCCACTATTACCCACTTAGCGCTAAGAATGTCCAGTTGCATTTTCTACAGACAGAGTGTTTCAAAACTGCTCAATCAAAGTATGGTTTAACTCTGTTAGCTGTATGCTCAGATCAGAAAGAAGTTTCACAGAATGCTTCTGTGTAGTTTATATTTGAATATATTCCTTTTTCCACTACTACGCTCTTAGCGCTCCAAATGTACAGTTGCATTTTCAACAGAAAGAGTGTTCAGATCTGCTCAATCAAAAGTATGGTTTAACTCTGTTAGCTGAATGCACAGATCAGAAAGAAGTTTCACCGAATGATTGTGTGTAGTTTATATTTGAAGACATTCCTTTTTCCACTATTACCCTCTTAGCGCTCCGAATCTCCACTTGCATTTTCTACAAAAAGAGTGTTTCATAACTGCTCAATCAAAAATATGTTTTATCTCTGTTAACTGAAATTACAGATCAGAAATAAGTTTCACAGAATGCATCTGTGTAGTTTTTATTTGAAGATATTCTTTTTCCCAATGTAGGCCTCTTAGCGCTTAGCATGTCCAATTGCAGTTTCTACAGAAAGAGTGTTTCAGAACGGCTCAATCAAAAGTAAGGTTCAACTCTGTTAGTTGAATGCACAGAACAGAAAGAATTTTCACAGAATGCTACTGTGTAGTTTATATTTGAATATATTCCTTTTTCCACTATTACCCTCTTAGCGCTCCGAATGTCCACTTGCATTTTCTACAGAAAGAGTGTTCAGAACTGCGCAATCAAAAGTATGGTTTAACTCTGTTAGCTTAATGAACATATCAGAAATAAGTTTCACACAATGCTTCTGTGTAGTTTTTATTTGAAGATATTATTTTTCCCAATAGAGGCCTCTTAGCGCTCAGAATGTCCAATTGCAGTTTCTCCAGAAAGAGTGTTTCAGAAAGGCTCAATCAAATGTAAGGTTCAACTCTGTTAGTTGAATGCACAGAACAGAAAGAAGTTTCATACAATGCTTCTGTGTAGTTTATATTTGAACATATTCTTTTTTCCACTATTACCCACTTAGCGCTACGAATGTCCAGTTGCATTTTCTACAGACAGAGTGTTTCAAAACTGCTCAATCATAAGTATGGTTTAACTCTGTTAGCTGAATGCTCAGATCAGAAAGAAGTTTCACAGAATGCTTCTGTGTAGTTTATATTTGAATATATTCCTTTTTCCACTACTACTCTCTTAGCTCTCCAAATGTCCAGTTGCATTTTCTACAGAAAGAGTGTTCAGATCTGCTCAATCAAAAGTATGGTTTAACTCTGTTAGCTGAATGCACAGATCAGAAAGAAGTTTCACAGAATGATTCTGTGTAGTTTATATTTGGAGACATTCCTTTTTCCACTATTACCCTCTTAGCGCTCCGAAACTCCACTTGCATTTTCTACAGAAAAAGTGTTTCAGAACGACTCAATCAAAACTAAGGTTCAACTCTTTTAGTTGAACAAACAGAACAGAAAGAAGTTTCACACAATTCTTCTGTGTAGTTTTTATTTGTAGACATTCTTTTTCCCAATATAGGCCCCTTAGCGCTCAGAATGTCCAGTTGCAGTTTCTACAGAAAGAGTGTTTCAGAACGGCTCAATCAAAAGTAAGGTTCAACTCTCTTAGTTGAATGCACAGAACAGAAAGAAGTTTCATACAATGCTTCTGTGTAGTTTATATTTGAACATATTCTTTTTTCCACTATTACCCACTTAGCGCTACGAATGTCCAGTTGCATTTTCTACAGACAGAGTGTTTCAAAACTGCTCAATCAAAAGTATGGTTTAACTCTGTTAGCTGAATGCTCAGATCAGAAAGAAGTTTCACAGAATGCTTCTGTGTAGTTTATATTTGAGTATGTTCCTTTTTCCACTACTACGCTCTTAGCGCTCCAAATGTCCAGTTGTATTTTCAACAGAAAGAGTGTTCAGATCTGCTCAATCAAAAGTATGGTTTAACTCTGTTAGCTGAATGCACAGATCCGAAAGATGTTTCACCGAATGATTCTGTGTAGTTTATATTTGAAGACATTCCTTTTTCCGCTATTACCCTCTTAGCGCTCCGAATCTCCACTTGCATTTTCTACAAAAAGAGTGTTTCATAACTGCTCAATGAAAAATATGTTTTATCTCTGTTAACTGAATTTACAGATCAGAAATAAGTTGCACAGAATGCATCTGAATAGTTTTTATTTGAAGATATTCTTTTTCCCAATGTAGGCCTCTTAGCGCTTAGCATGTCCAATTGCAGTTTCTACAGAAAGAGTGTTTCAGAACGGCTCAAGAAAAAGTAAGGTTCAACTCTGTTAGTTGAATGCACAGAACAGAAAGAATTTTCACAGAAAGCTACTGTGTAGTTTATATTTGAATATATCCCTTTTTCCACTATTACCCTCTTAGCGCTCCGAATGTCCACTTGCATTTTCTAGAGAAAGAGTGTTCAGAACTGCGCAATCAAAAGTATGGTTTTACTCTGTTAGCTTAATGAACATATCAGAAATAAGTTTCACACAATGCTTCTGTGTAGTTTCTATTTGAAGATATTTTTTTTCCCAATATAGGCCTCTTAGCGCTCAGAATGTCCAATTGCAGATTTTACAGAAAGAGTGTTTCAGAAAGGCTCAATCAAAAGTAAGGTTCAACTCTGTTAGTTGAATGCACAGAACAGAAAGAAGTTTCATACAATGCTTCTGTGTAGTTCATATTTGAACATATTCTTTTTTCCACTATTACCAGCTTAGCGCTACGAATGTCCAGTTGCATTTTCTACAGACAGAGTGTTTCAAAACTGCTCAATCAATAGTATGGTTTAACTCTGTTAGCTGAATGCTCAGATCAGAAAGAAGTTTCACAGAATGCTTCTGTGAAGTTTATATTTGAATATATTCCTTTTTCCACTACTACGCACTTAGCGCTCCAAATGTCCAGTTGCATTTTCAACAGAAAGAATGTTCAGTTCTGCTCAATGAAAAGTATGGTTTAACTCTGTTAGCTGAATGCACAGATCAGAAAGAAGTTACACCGAATGATTCTGGGTAGTTTATATTTGAAGACATTCCTTTTTCCACTATTACCCTCTTAGCGCTCCGAATCTCCACTTGCATTTTCTACAAAAAGAGTGTTTCATAACTGCTCAATCAAAAATATGTTTTACCTCCGTTAACTGAATTTACAGATCAGAATTAAGTTTCACAGAATGCATCTGTGTAGTTTTTATTTGAAGATATTCTTTTTCCCAATGTAGGCCTCTTAGCGCTTAGCATGTCCAATTGCAGTTTCTACAGAAAGAGTGTTTCAGAACGGCTCAATCAAAAGTAAGGTTCAACTCTGTTAGTTGAATGCACAGAACAGAAAGAATTTTCACAGAATGCTACTGTGTAGTTTATATTTGAATATATTCCTTTTTCCACTATTACCCTCTTAGCGCTCCGAATGTCCACTTGCATTTTCTACAGAAAGAGTGTTCAGAACTGCGCAATCAAAAGTATGGTTTAACTCTGTTAGCTTAATGAACATATCAGAAATAAGTTTCACACAATGCTTCTGTGTAGTTTTTATTTGAAGATATTATTTTTCCCAATAGAGGCCTCTTAGCGCTCAGAATGTCCAATTGCAGTTTCTACAGAAAGAGTGTTTCAGAACGGCTCAATCAAAAGTAAGGTTCAACTCTGTTAGTTGAATGCACAGAACAGAAAGAATTTTCACAGAATGCTACTGTGTAGTTTATATTTGAACATATTCCTTTTTCCACTATTACCCTCTTAGCGCTCCGAAAGTCCACTTGCATTTTCTACAGAAAGAGTGTTCAGAACTGCGCAATCAAAAGTATGGTTTAACTCTGTTAGCTTAATGAACATATCAGAAATAAGTTTCACACAATGCTTCTGTGTAGTTTTTATTTGAAGATATTATTTTTCCCAATATAGGCCTCTTAGCGCTCAGAATGTATAATTGCAGTTTCTACAGAAAGAGTGTTTCAGAAAGGCACAATCAAAAGTAAGGTTCAACTCTGTTAGTTGAATGCACAGAACAGAAAGATGTTTCATACAATGCTTCTGTGTAGTTTATATATGAACATATTCTTTTTTCCACTATTACCCACTTAGCGCTACGAATGTCCAGTTGCATTTTCTACAGACAGAGTGTTTCAAAACTGCTCAATCAAAAGTATGGTTTAAATCTGTTAGCTGAATGCTCAGATCAGAAAGAAGTTTCACAGAATGCTTCTGTGTAGTTTATATTTGAATATATTCCTTTTTCCACTACTACTCTCTTAGCGCTCCAAATGTCCAGTTGCATTTTCTACAGAAAGAGTGTTGAGATCTGCTCAATCAAAAGTATGTTTTAACTCTGTTAGCTGAATGCACAGATCAGAAAGAAGTTTCACAGAATGATTCTGTGTAGTTTATATTTGGAGACATTCCTTTTTCCACTATTACCCTCTTAGCGCTCCGAATCTCCACTTGCATTTTCTATAGAAAGAGTGTTTCAGAACGGCTGAATCAAAACTAAAGTTCAACTCTTTTAGTTGAACAAACAGAACAGAAAGAAGTTTCACACAATTCTTCTGTGTAGTTTTTATTTGTAGACATTATTTTTCCCAATATAGGCCTCTTAGCGCTCAGAATGTCCAATTGCAGTTTCTACAGAAAGAGTGTTTCAGAACGGCTCAATCAAAAGTAAGGTTCAACTCTGTTAGTTGAATGCACAGAACAGAAAGAAGTTTCATACAATGCCTCTGTGTAGTTTATATTTGAACATATTCTTTTTTCCACTATTACCCATTTAGCGCTACGAATGTCCAGTTGCATTTTCTACAGAAAGAGTGTTTCAGAACGGCTCAATCAAAAGTATGGTTTAACTCTGTTAGTTGAATGCACAGAACAGAAAGAATTTTCACAGAATGCTACTGTGTAGTTTATATTTGAATATATTCCTTTTTCCACTATTACCCTCTTAGCGCTCCGAATGTCCACTTGCATTTTCTACAGAAAGAGTGTTCAGAACTGCGCAATCAAAAGTATGGTTTAACTCTGTTAGCTTAATGAACATATCAGAAATAAGTTTCACACAATGCTTCTGTGTACTTTTTATTTGAAGATATTATTTTTCCCACTAGAGGCCTCTTAGCGCTCAGAATGTCCAATTGCAGTTTCTACAGAAAGAGTGTTTCAGAAAGGCTCAATCAAAAGTAAGGTTCAACTCTGTTAGTTGAATGCACAGAACAGAAAGTAGTTTCATACAATGCTTCTGTGTAGTTTATATTTGAACATATTCTTTTTTCCACTATTACCCACTTAGCGCTACGAATGTCCAGTTGCATTTTCTACAGACAGAGTGTTTCAAAACTGCTCAATCAAAAGTATGGTTTAACTCTGTTAGCTGAATGCTCAGATCAGAAAGAAGTTTCACAGAATGCTTCTGTGTAGTTTTTATTTGAATATATTCCTTTTTCCACGACTACTCTCTTAGCGCTCCAAATGTCCAGTTGCATTTTCTACAGTAAGAGTGTTCAGATCTGCTCAATCAAAAGTATGGTTTAACTCTGTTAGCTGAATGCACACATCAGAAAGAAATTTCACAGAATGATTCTGTGTAGTTTATATTTGGAGACATTCCTTTTTCCACTATTACCCTCTTAGCGCTCCGAATCTCCACTTGCATTTTCTACAGAAAGAGTGTTTCAGAACGGCTCAATCAAAACTACGGTTCAACTCTTTTAGTTGAACAAACAGAACAGAAAGAAGTTTCACACAATTCTTCTGTGTAGTTTTTATTTGTAGACATTCTTTTTCCCAATATAGGCCTCTTAGCGCTCAGAATGTCCAATTGCAGTTTCTACAGAAAGAGTGTTTCAGAACGGCTCAATCAAAATTAAGGTTCAACTCTGTTAGTTGAATGCACAGAACAAAAAGAAGTTTCATACAATGCTTCTGTGTAGTTTATATTTGAACATATTCTTTTTCCACTATTACCCACTTAGCGCTACGAATGTCCAGTTGCATTTTCTACAGACAGAGTGTTTCAAAACTGCTCAATCAAAAGTATGGTTTAACTCAGTTAGCTGAATGCTCAGATCAGAAAGAACTTTCACAGAATGCTTCTGTGTAGTTTATATTTGAATATATTCCTTTTTCCACTACTACTCTCTTAGCGCTCCAAATGTCCAGTTGCATTTTCTACAGAAAGAGTGTTCAGATCTGCTCAATCAAACGTATGGTTTAACTCTGTTAGCTGAATGCACAGATCAGAAAGAAGTTTCACAGAATGATTCTGTGTAGTTTATATTTGGAGACATTCCTTTTTCCACTATTACCCTCTTAGCGCTCCGAATCTCCACTTGCATTTTCTACAGAAAGATTGTCTCAGAACGGCTCAATCAAAACTAAGGTTCAACTCTTTTAGTTGAACAAACAGAACAGAAAGAAGTTTCACACAATTCTTCTGTGTAGTTTTTATTTGTAGACATTCATTTTCCCAATTTAGGCCTCCTAGCGCTCAGAATGTCCAATTGCAGTTTCTACAGAAAGAGTGTTTCAGAACGGCTCAATCAAAAGTAAGGTTCAACTCTGTTAGTTGAATGCACAGAACAGAAAGAAGTTTCATACAATGCTTCTGTGTAGTTTATATTTGAACATATTGTTTTTTCCACTATTACCCACTTAGCGCTACGAATGTCCAGTTGCATTTTCTACAGACAGAGTGTTTCAAAACTGCTCAATCAAAAGTATGGTTTAACTCCGTTAGCTGAATGCTCAGATCAGAAAGAAGTTTCACAGAATGCTTCTGTGTAGTTTATATTTGAATATATTCCTTTTTCCACTACTACGCTCTTAGCGCTCCAAATGTCCAGGTGCATTTTCAACAGAAAGAGTGTTCAGATCTGCTCAATGAACAGTATCGTTTAACTCTGTTAGCTGAATGCACAGATCAGAAAGAAGTTTCACCGAATGATTCTGTGTAGTTTATATTTGAAGACATTCCTTTTTCCACTATTACCCTCTTAGCGCTCCGAATCTCCACTTGCATTTTCTACAAAAAGAGTGTTTCATAACTGCTCAATCAAAAATATGTTTTATCTCTGTTAACTGAATTTACAGATCAGAAATAAGTTTCACAGAATGCATCTGTGTAGTTTTTATTTGAAGATATTCTTTTTCCCAATGTAGGCCTCTTAGCGCTTAGCATGTCCAATTGCAGTTTCTACAGAAAGAGTGTTTCAGAACGGCTCAATCAAAAGTAAGGTTCAACTCAGTTGAATGCACAGAACAGAAAGAATTTTCACAGAATGCTACTGTGTAGTTTATATTTGAATATATTCCTTTTTCCACTATTACCCTCTTAGCGCTCCGAATGTCCACTTGCATTTTCTACAGAAAGAGTGTTCAGAACTGCGCAATCAAAAATATGGTTTAACTCTGTTAGCTTAATGAACATATCAGAAATAAGTTTCACACAATGCTTCTGTGTAGTTTTTATTTGAAGATATTATTTTTCCCAATAGAGGCCTCTTAGCGCTCAGAATGTCCAATTGCAGTTTCTACAGAAAGAGTGTTTCAGAAAGGCTCAATCAAAAGTAAGGTTCAACTCTGTTAGTTGAATGCACAGAACATAAAGAATTTTCATACAATGCTTCTGTGTAATTTATATTTGAACATATTCTTTTTTCCACTATTACCCACTTAGCGCTACGAATGTCCAGTTGCATTTTCTACAGACAGAGTCTTTCAAAACTGCTCAATCAAAAGTATGGTTTAACTCTGTTAGCTGAATGCTCAGATCAGAAAGAATTTTCACAGAATGCTTCTGTGTAGTTTATATTTGAATATATTCCTTTTTCCACTACTACTCTCTTAGCGCTCCAAATGTCCAGTTGCATTTTCTACAGAAAGAGTGTTCAGATCTGCTCAATCAAAAGTATGGTTTAACTCTGTTAGCTGAATGCACAGATCAGAAAGAAGTTTCACAGAATGATTCTGTGTAGTTTATATTTGGAGACATTCCTTTTTCCACTATTACCCTCTTAGCGCTCCAAATATCCACTTGCATTTTCTACAGAAAGAGTGTTTCAGAACGGCTCAATCAAAACTAAGGTTCAACTCTTTTAGTTGAACAAACAGAACAGAAAGAAGTTTCACACAATTCTTCTGTGTAGTTTTTATTTGTAGACATTCTTTTTCCCAATATAGGCCTCTTAGCGCTCAGAATGTCCAATTGCAATTTCTACAGAAAGAGTGTTTCAGAACGGCTCAATCAAAAGTAAGGTTCAACTCTGTTAGTTGAATGCACAGAACAGAAAGAAGTTTCATACAATGCTTCTGTGTAGTTTATATTTGAACATCTTCTTTTTTCCACTATTACCCACTTAGCGCTACGAATGTCCAGTTGCATTTTCTACAGACAGAGTGTTTCAAAACTGCTCAATCAAAGTATGGTTTAACTCTGTTAGCTGAATGCTCAGATCAGAAAGAAGTTTCACAGAATGCTTCTGTGTAGTTTATATTTGAATATATTCCTTTTTCCACTACTACTCTCTTAGCGCTCCAAATGTCCAGTTGCATTTTCTACAGAAAGAGTGTTCAGATCTGCTCAATCAAAAGTATGTTTTAACTCTGTTAGCTGAATGCACAGATCAGAAAGAAATTTCACAGAATGATTCTGTGTAGTTTATATTTGGAGACATTCCTTTTTCCACTATTACCCTCTTAGCGCTCCGAATCTCCACTTGCATTTTCTATAGAAAGAGTGTTTCAGAACGGCTCAATCAAAACTAAAGTTCAACTCTTTTAGTTGAACAAACAGAACAGAAAGAAGTTTCACACAATTCTTCTGTGTAGTTTTTATTTGTAGACATTCTTTTTCCCAATATAGACCTCTTAGCGCTCAGAATGTCCAATTGCAGTTTCTACAGAAAGAGTGTTTCAGAACGGCTCAATCAAAAGTAACGTTCAACTCTGTTAGTTGAATGCACAGAACAGAAAGAAGTTTCATACAATGCTTCTGTGTAGTTTATATTTGAACATATTCTTTTTTCCACTATTACCCACTTAGCGCTACGAATGTCCAGTTGCATTTCCTACAGACAGAGTGTTTCAAAACTGCTCAATCAAAAGTATGGTTTAACTCTGTTAGCTGAATGCTCAGATCAGAAAGAAGTTTCACAGAATGCTTCTGTGTAGTTTATATTTGAATATATTCCTTTTTCCACTACTACGCTCTTAGCGCTCCAAATGTCCAGTTGCATTTTCAACAGAAAGAGTGTTCAGATCTGCTCAATCAAAAGTATGGTTTAACTCTGTTAGCTGAATGCACAGATCAGAAAGAAGTTTCACCGAATGATTCTGTGTAGTTTATATGTGAAGACATTCCTTTTTCCACTATTACCCTCTTAGCGCTCCGAATCTCCACTTGCATTTTCTACAAAAAGAGTGTTTCATAACTGCTCAATCAAAAATATGTTTTATCTCTGTTAACTGAATTTACAGATCAGAAATAAGTTTCACAGAGTGCATCTGTGTAGTTTTTATTTGAAGATAATCTTTTTCCCAATGTAGGCCTCTTAGCGCTTAGCATGTCCAATTGCAGTTTCTACAGAAAGAGTGTTTCAGAACGGCTCAATCAAAAGTAAGGTTCAACTCTGTTAGTTGAATGCACAGAACAGAAAGAATTTTCACAGAATGCTACTGGGTATTTTATATTTGAATATATTCCTTTTTCCACTATTACCCTCTTAGCGCTCCGAATGTCCACTTGCATTTTCTACAGAAAGAGTGTTCAGAACTGCGCAATCAAAAGTATGGTTTAACTCTGTTAGCTTAATGAACATATCAGAAATAAGTTTCACACAATGCTTCTGTGTAGTTTTTATTTGAAGATATTATTTTTCCCAATAGAGTCCTCTTAGCGCTCAGAATGTCCAATTGCAGTTTCTACAGAAAGAGTGTTTCAGAACGGCTCAATCAAAAGTAAGGTTCAACTCTGTTAGTTGAATGCACAGAACAGAAAGAAGTTTCATAAAATGCTTCTGTGTAGTTTATATTTGAACATATTCTTTTTTCCACTATTACCCACTTAGCGCTACGAATGTCCAGTTGCATTTTCTACAGACAGAGTGTTTCAAAACTGCTCAATCAAAAGTATGGTTTAATTCTGTTAGCTGAATGCTCAGATCAGAAAGAAGTTTCACAGAATGCTTCTGTGTAGTTTATATTTGAATATATTCCTTTTTCCACTACTACTCTCTTAGCGCTCCAAATGTCCAGTTGCATTTTCTACAGAAAGAGTGTTCAGATCTGCTCAATCAAAAGTATGGTTTAACTCTGTTAGCTGAATGCACAGATCAGAAAGAAGTTTCACAGAATGATTCTGTGTAGTTTATATTTGGAGATATTCCTTTTTCCACTATTACCCTCTTAGCGCTCCGAATCTCCACTTGCATTTTCTACATAAAGAGTGTTTCGGAACGGCTCAATCAAAACTGAGGTTCAACTCTTTTAGTTGAACAAAGAGAACAGAAAGAAGTTTCACACAATTCTCCTGTGTAGTTTTTATTTGTAGACATTCTTTTTCCCAATATAGGCCTCTTAGCTCTCAGAATGTCCAATTGCAGTTTCTACAGAAAGAGTGTTTCAGAAAGGCTCAATCAAAAGTAAGGTTCAACTCTGTTAGTTGAATGCACAGAACAGAAAGGAGTTTCATACAATGCTTCTGTGTAGTTTATATTTGAAAATATTCTTTTTTCCACTATTACCCACTTAGCGCTACGAATGTCCAGTTGCATTTTCTACAGACAGAGTGTTTCTAAACTGCTCAATCAAAAGTATGGTTTAACTCTGTTAGCTGAATGCTCAGATCAGAAAGAGGTTTCACAGAATGCTTCTGTGTAGTTTATATTTGAATATATTCCTTTTTCCACTACTACGCTCTTAGCGCTCCAAATGTCCAGTTGCATTTTCAACAGAAAGAGTGTTCAGATCTGCTCAATCAAAAGTAAGGTTTAACTCTGTTAGCTGAATGCACAGATCAGAAAAAGTTTCACCGAATGATTCTGTGTAGTTAATGTTTGAAGACATTCCTTTTTCCACTATTACCCTCTTAGCGCTCCGAATCTCCACTTGCATTTTCTACAAAAAGAGTGTTTCATAACTGCTCAATGAAAAATATGTTTTATCTCTGTTAACTGAATTTACAGATCAGAAATAAGTTGCACAGAATGCATCTGTGTAGTTTTTATTTGAAGATATTCTTTTTCCCAATGTAGGCCTCTTAGCGCTTAGCATGTCCAATTGCAGTTTCTACAGAAAGAGTGTTTCAGAACGGCTCAATCAAAAGTAAGGTTCAACTCTGTTAGTTGAATGCACAGAACAGAAAGAATTTTCACAGAATGCTACTGTGTAGTTTATATTTGAATATATCCCTTTTTCCACTATTACCCTCTTAGCGCTCCGAATGTCCACTTGCATTTTCTACAGAAAGAGTGTTCAGAACTGCGCAATCAAAAGTATGGTTTAACTCTGTTAGCTTAATGAACATATCAGAAATAAGTTTCACACAATGCTTCTGTGTAGTTTTTATTTGAAGATATTATTTTTCCCAATATAGGCCTCTTAGCGCTCAGAATGTCCAATTGCAGATTCTACAGAAAGAGTGTTTCAGAAAGGCTCAATCAAAAGTAAGGTTCAACTCTGTTAGTTGAATGCACAGAACAGAAAGAAGTTTCATACAATGCTTCTGTGTAGTTTATATTTGAACATATTCTTTTTTCCACTATTACCCACTTAGCGCTACGAATGTCCAGTTGCATTTTCTACAGACAGAGTGTTTCAAAACTGCTCAATCAAAAGTATGGTTTAACTCTGTTAGCTGAATGCTCAGATCAGAAAGAAGTTTCACAGAATGCTTCTGTGTAGTTTATATTTGAATATATTCCTTTTTCCACTACTACTCTCTTAGCGCTCCAAATGTCCAGTTGCATTTTCTACAGAAAGAGTGTTCAGATCTGCTCAATCAAAAGTATGGTTTAACTCTGTTAGCTGAATGCACAGATCAGAAAGAAGTTTCACAGAATGATTCTGTGTAGTTTATATTTGGAGACATTCCTTTTTCCACTATTACCCTCTTAGCGCTCCGAATCTCCACTTGCATTTTCTACATAAAGAGTGTTTCAGAATGGCTCAATCAAAACTAAGGTTCAACTCTTTTAGTTGAACAAACAGAACAGAAAGAAGTTTCACACAATTCTTCTGTGTAGTTTTTATTTGTAGACATTCTTTTTCCCAATATAGGCCTCTTAGCTCTCAGAATGTCCAATTGCAGTTTCTACAGAAAGAGTGTTTCAGAACGGCTCAATCAAAAGTAAGGTTCAACTCTGTTAGTTGAATGCACAGAACAGAAAGAAGTTTCATACAATGATTCTGTGTAGTTTATATTTGAACATATTCTTTTTTCCACTATTACCCACTTAGCGCTACGAATGTCCAGTTGCATTTTCTACAGATAGAGTGTTTCAAAACTGCTCAATCAAAAGTATGGTTTAACTCTGTTAGCTGTATGCTCAGATCAGAAAGAAGTTTCACAGAATGCTTCTGTGTAGTTTATATTTGAATATATTCCTTTTTCCACTACTACGCTCTTAGCGCTCCAAATGTCCAGTTGCATTTTCAACAGAAAGAGTGTTCAGATGTGCTCAATCAAAAGTATGGTTTAACTCTGTTAGCTGAATGCACAGATCAGAAAGAAGTTTCACCGAATGATTCTGTGTAGTTTATATTTGAAGTCATTCCTTTTTCCACTATTACCCTCTTAGCGCTCCGAATCTCCACTTGCATTTTCTACAAAAAGTGTGTTTCATAACTGCTCAATCAAAAATATGTTTTATCTCTGTAAACTGAATTTACAGATCAGAAATAAGTTTCACAGAATGCATCTGTGTAGTTTTTATTTGAAGATATTCTTTTTCCCAATGTAGGCCTCTTAGCGCTTAGCATGTCCAATTGCAGTTTCTACAGAAAGAGTGTTTCAGAACGGCTCAATCAAAAGTAAGGTTCAACTCTGTTAGTTGAATGCACAGAACGGAAAGAATTTTCACAGAATGCTACTGTGTAGTTTATATTAGAAAATATCCCTTTTTCCACTATTACCCTCTTAGCGCTCCGAATGTCCACTTGCATTTTCTACAGAAAGAGTGTTAAGAACTGCGCAATCAAAAGTATGGTTTAACTCTGTTAGCTTAATGAACATATCAGAAATAAGTTTCACACAATGCTTCTGTGTAGTTTTTATTTGAAGATATTATTTTTCCCAATATAGGCCTCTTAGCGCTCAGAATGTCCAATTGCAGATTCTACAGAAAGAGTGTTTCAGAAAGGCTCAATCAAAAGTAAGGTTCAACTCTGTTAGTTGAATGCACAGAACAGAAAGAAGTTTCATACAATGCTTCTGTGTAGTTTATATTTGAACATATTCTTTTTTCCACTATTACCCACTTAGCGCTACGAATGTCCAGTTGCATTTTCTACAGACAGAGTGTTTCAAACCTGCTCAATCAAAAGTATGGTTTAACTCTGTTAGCTGAATGCTCAGATCAGAAAGAAGTTTCACAGAATGCTTCTGTGTAGTTTATATTTGAATATATTCCTTTTTCCACTACTACTCTCTTAGCGCTCCAAATGTCCAGTTGCATTTTCTACAGAAAGAGTGTTCAGATCTGCTCAATCAAAAGTATGGTTTAACTCTGTTAGCTGAATGCACAGATCAGAAAGAAGTTTCACAGAATGATTCTGTTTAGTTTATATTTGGAGACATTCCTTTTTCCACTATTACCCTCTTAGCGCTCCGAATCTCCACTTGCATTTTCTACAGAAAGAGTGTTTCAGAACGGCTCAATCAAAACTAACGTTCAACTCTTTTAGTTGAACAAACAGAAGAGAAAGAAGTTTCACACAATTCTTCTGTGTAGTTTTTATTTGTAGACATTCTTTTTCCCAATATAGGCCTCTTAGCGCTCAGAATGTCCAATTGCAGTTTCTACAGAAAGAGTGTTTCAGAACGGCTCAATCAAAAGTAAGGTTCAACTCTGTTAGTTGAATGCACAGAACAGAAAGAAGTTTCATACAATGCTTCTGTGTAGTTTATATTTGAACACATTCTTTTTTCCACTGTTACCCACTTAGCGCTAAGAATGTCCAGTTGCATTTTCTACAGACAGAGTGTTTCAAAACTGCTCAATCAAAAGTATGGTTTAACTCTGTTAGCTGTATGCTCAGATCAGAAAGAAGTTTCACAGAATGCTTCTGTGTAGTTTATATTTGAATATATTCCTTTTTCCACTACTACGCTCTTAGCGCTCCAAATGTCCAGTTGCATTTTCAACAGAAAGAGTGTTCAGATCTGCTCAATCAAAAGTATGGTTTAACTCTGTTAGCTGAATGCACAGATCAGAAAGAAGTTTCACCGAATGATTGTGTGTAGTTTATATTTGAAGACATTCCTTTTTCCACTATTACCCTCTTAGCGCTCCGAATCTCCACTTGCATTTTCTACAAAAAGAGTGTTTCATAACTGCTCAATCAAAAATATGTTTTATCTCTGTTAACTGAAATTACAGATCAGAAATAAGTTTCACCGAATGCATCTGTGTAGTTTTTATTTGAAGATATTCTTTTTCCCAATGTAGGCCTCTTAGCGCTTAGCATGTCCAATTGCAGTTTCTACAGAAAGAGTGTTTCAGAACGGCTCAATCAAAAGTAAGGTTCAACTCTGTTAGTTGAATGCACAGAACAGAAAGTATTTTCACAGAATGCTACTGTGTAGTTTATATTTGAATATATTCCTTTTTCCACTATTACCCTCTTAGCGCTCCGAATGTCCACTTGCATTTTCTACAGAAAGAGTGTTCAGAACTGCGCAATCAAAAGTATGGTTTAACTCTGTTAGCTTAATGAACATATCAGAAATAAGTTTCACACAATGCTTCTGTGTAGTTTTTATTTGAAGATATTATTTTTCCCAGTAGAGGCCTCTTAGCGCTCAGAATGTCCAATTGCAGTTTCTACAGAACGAGTGTTTCAGAAAGGCTCAATCAAAAGTAAGGTTCAACTCTGTTAGTTGAATGCACAGAACAGAAAGTAGTTTCATACAATGCTTCTGTGTAGTTTATATTTGAACATATTCTTTTTTCCACTAATACCCACTTAGCGCTACGAATGTCCAGTTGCATTTTCTACAGACAGAGTGTTTCAAAACTGTTCAATCAAAAGTATGGTTTAACTCTGTTAGCTGAATGCTCAGATCAGAAAGAAGTTTCACAGAATGCTTCTGTGTAGTTTATATTTGAATATATTCCTTTTTCCACGACTACTCTCTTAGCGCTCCAAATGTCCAGTTGCATTTTCTACAGTAAGAGTGTTCAGATCTACTCAATCAAAAGTATGGTTTAACTCTGTTAGCTGAATGCACAGATCAGAAAGAAATTTCAAAGAATGATTCTGTGTAGTTTATATTTGGAGACATTCCTTTTTCCACTATTACCCTCTTAGCGCTCCGAATCTCCACTTGCATTTTCTACAGAAAGAGTGTTTCAGAACGGCTCAATCAAAACTACGGTTCAACTCTTTTAGTTGAACAAACAGAACAGAAAGAAGTTTCACACAATTCTTCTGTGTAGTTTTTATTTGTAGACATTCTTTTTCCCAATATAGGCCTCTTAGCGCTCAGAATGTCCAATTGCAGTTTCTACAGAAAGAGTGTTTCAGAATGGCTCAATCAAAAGTAAGGTTCAACTCTGTTAGTTGAATGCACAGAACAAAAAGAAGTTTCATACAATGCTTCTGTGTAGTTTATATTTGAACATATTCTTTTTTCCACTATTACCCACTTAGCGCTACGAATGTCCAGTTGCATTTTCTACAGACAGAGTGTTTCAAAACTGCTCAATCAAAAGTATGGTTTAACTCTGTTAGCTGAATGCTCAGATCAGAAAGAAGTTTCACAGAATGCTTCTGTGTAGTTTATATTTGAATATATTCCTTTTTCCACTACTACTCTCTTAGCGCTCCAAATGTCCAGTTGCATTTTCTACAGAAAGAGTGTTCAGATCTGCTCAATCAAACGTATGGTTTAACTCTGTTAGCTGAATGCACAGATCAGAAAGAAGTTTCACAGAATGATTCTGTGTAGTTTATATTTGGAGACATTCCTTTTTCCACTATTACCCTCTTAGCGCTCCGAATCTCCACTTGCATTTTCTACAGAAAGATTGTCTCAGAACGGCTCAATCAAAACTAAGGTTCAACTCTTTTAGTTGAACAAACAGAACAGAAAGAAGTTTCACACAATTCTTCTGTGTAGTTTTTATTTGTAGACATTCATTTTCCCAATATAGGCCTCCTAGCGCTCAGAATGTCCAATTGCAGTTTCTACAGAAAGAGTGTTTCAGAACGGCTCAATCAAAAGTAAGGCTCAACTCTGTTAATTGAATGCACAGAACAGAAAGAAGTTTCATACAATGCTTCTGTGTAGTTTATATTTGAACATATTGTTTTTTCCACTATTACCCACTTAGCGCTACGAATGTCCAGTTGCATTTTCAACAGACAGAGTGTTTCAAAACTGCTCAATCAAAATTATGGTTTAACTCTGTTAGCTGAATGCTCAGATCAGAAAGAAGTTTCACAGAATGCTTCTGTGTAGTTTATATTTGAATATATTCCTTTTTCCACTACTACGCTCTTAGCGCTCCAAATGTCCAGGTGCATTTTCAACAGAAAGAGTGTTCAGATCTGCTCAATGAACAGTATCGTTTAACTCTGTTAGCTGAATGCACAGATCAGAAAGAAGTTTCACCGAATGATTCTGTGTAGTTTATATTTGAAGACATTCCTTTTTCCACTATTACCCTCTTAGCGCTCCGAATCTCCACTTGCATTTTCTACAAAAAGAGTGTTTCATAACTGCTCAATCAAAAATATGTTTTATCTCTGTTAACTGAATTTACAGATCAGAAATAAGTTTCACAGAATGCATCTGTGTAGTTTTTATTTGAAGATATTCTTTTTCCCAATGTAGGCCTCTTAGCGCTTAGCATGTCCAATTGCAGTTTCTACAGAAAGAGTGTTTCAGAACGGCTCAATCAAAAGTAAGGTTCAACTCAGTTGAATGCACAGAACAGAAAGAATTTTCACAGAATGCTACTGTGTAGTTTATATTTGAATATATTCCTTTTTCCACTATTACCCTCTTAGCGCTCCGAATGTCCACTTGCATTTTCTACAGAAAGAGTGTTCAGAACTGCGCAATCAAAAGTATGGTTTAACTCTGTTAGCTTAATGAACATATCAGAAATAAGTTTCACACAATGCTTCTGTGTAGTTTTTATTTGAAGATATTATTTTTCCCAATAGAGGCCTCTTAGCGCTCAGAATGTCCAATTGCAGTTTCTACAGAAAGAGTGTTTCAGAAAGGCTCAATCAAAAGTAAGGTTCAACTCTGTTAGTTGAATGCACAGAACAGAAAGATGTTTCATACAATGCTTCTGTGTAATTTATATTTGAACATATTCTTTTTTCCACTATTACCCACTTAGCGCTACGAATGTCCAGTTGCATTTTCTACAGACAGAGTCTTTCAAAACTGCTCAATCAAAAGTATGGTTTAACTCTGTTAGCTGAATGCTCAGATCAGAAAAATTTTCACAGAATGCTTCTGTGTAGTTTATATTTGAATATATTCCTTTTTCCACTACTACTCTCTTAGCGCTCCAAATGTCCAGTTGCATTTTCTACAGAAAGAGTGTTCAGATCTGCTCAATCAAAAGTATGGTTTAACTCTGTTAGCTGAATGCACAGATCAGAAAGAAGTTTCACAGAATGATTCTGTGTAGTTTATATTTGGAGACATTCCTTTTTCCACTATTACCCACTTAGCGCTCCAAATATCCACCTGCATTTTCTACAGAAAGAGTGTTTCAGAACGGCTCAATCAAAACTAAGGTTCAACTCTTTTAGTTGAACAAACAGAACAGAAAGAAGTTTCACACAATTCTTCTGTGTAGTTTTTATTTGTAGACATTCTTTTTCCCAATATAGGCCTCTTAGCGCTCAGAATGTCCAATTGCAATTTCTACAGAAAGAGTGTTTCAGAACGGCTCAATCAAAAGTAACGTTCAACTCTGTTAGTTGAATGCACAGAACAGAAAGAAGTTTCATACAATGCTTCTGTGTAGTTTATATTTGAACATATTCTTTTTTCCACTATTACCCACTTAGCGCTACGAATGTCCAGTTGCATTTCCTACAGACAGAGTGTTTCAAAACTGCTCAATCAAAAGTATGGTTTAACTCTGTTAGCTGAATGCTCAGATCAGAAAGAAGTTTCACAGAATGCTTCTGTGTAGTTTATATTTGAATATATTCCTTTTTCCACTACTACGCTCTTAGCGCTCCAAATGTCCAGTTGCATTTTCAACAGAAAGAGTGTTCAGATCTGCTCAATCAAAAGTATGGTTTAACTCTGTTAGCTGAATGCACAGATCAGAAAGAAGTTTCACCGAATGATTCTGTGTAGTTTATATTTGAAGACATTCCTTTTTCCACTATTACCCTCTTAGCGCTCCGAATCTCCACTTGCATTTTCTACAAAAAGAGTGTTTCATAACTGCTCAATCAAAAATATGTTTTATCTCTGTTAACTGAATTTACAGATCAGAAATAAGTTTCACAGAATGCATCTGTGTAGTTTTTATTTGAAGATATTCTTTTTCCCAATGTAGGCCTCTTAGCGCTTAGCATGTCCAATTGCAGTTTCTACAGAAAGAGTGTTTCAGAACGGCTCAATCAAAAGTAAGGTTCAACTCTGTTAGTTGACTGCACAGAACAGAAAGAATTTTCACAGAATGCTACTGTGTAGTTTATATTTGAATATATTCCTTTTTCCACTATTACCCTCTTAGCGCTCCGAATGTCCACTTGCATTTTCTACAGAAAGAGTGTTCAGAACTGCGCAATCAAAAGTATGGTTTAACTCTGTTAGCTTAATGAACATATCAGAAGTAAGTTTCACACAATGCTTCTGTGTAGTTTTTATTTGAAGATATTATTTTTCCCAATAGAGGCCTCTTAGCGCTCAGAATGTCCAATTGCAGTTTCTACAGAAAGAGTGTTTCAGAAAGGCTCAATCAAAAGTAAGGTTCAACCCTGTTAGTTGAATGCACAGAACAGAAAGTAGTTTCATACAATGCTTCTGTGTAATTTATATTTGAACATATTCTTTTTTCCACTATTACCCACTTAGCGCTACGAATGTCCAGTTGCATTTTCTACAGACAGAGTGTTTCAAAACTGCTCAATCAAAAGTATGGTTTAACTCTGTTAGCTGAATGCTCAGATCAGAAAGAAGTTTCACAGAATGCTTCTGTGTAGTTTATATTTGAATATATTCCTTTTTCCACTATTACTCTCTTAGCGCTCCAAATGTCCAGTTGCATTTTCTACAGGAAGAGTGTTCAGATCTGCTCAATCAAAAGTATGGTTTAACTCTGTTAGCTGAATGCACAGATCAGAAAGAAGTTTCACAGAATGATTCTGTGTAGTTTATATTTGGAGACATTCCTTTTTCCACTATTACCCTCTTAGCGCTCCGAATATCCACTTGCATTTTCTACAGAAAGAGTGTTTCAGAACGGCTCAATCAAAACTAAGGTTCAACTCTTTTAGTTGAACAAGCAGAACAGAAAGAAGTTTCACACAATTCTTCTGTGTAGTTTTTATTTGTAGACATTCTTTTTCCCAATATAGGCCTCTTAGCGCTCAGAATGTCCAATTGCAATTTCTACAGAAAGAGTGTTTCAGAACGGCTCAATCAAAAGTAAGGTTCAACTCTGTTAGTTGAATGCACAGAACAGAAAGAAGTTTCATACAATGCTTCTGTGTAGTTTATATTTGAACATATTCTATTTTCCACTATTACCCACTTAGCGCTACGAATGTCCAGTTACATTTTCTACAGACAGAGTGTTTCAAAACTGCTCAATCAAAAGTATGGTTTAACTCTGTTAGCTGAATGCTCAGATCAGAAAGAAGTTTCACAGAATGCTTCTGTGTAGTTTATATTTGAATATATTCCTTTTTCCACTACTACTCTCTTAGCGCTCCAAATGTCCAGTTGCATTTTCTACAGAAAGAGTGTTCAGATCTGCTCAATCAAACGTATGGTTTAACTCTGTTAGCTGAATGCACAGATCAGAAAGAAGTTTCACAGAATGATTCTGTGTAGTTTATATTTGGAGACATTCCTTTTTCCACTATTACCCTCTTAGCGCTCCGAATCTCCACTTGCATTTTCTACAGAAAGTGTGTCTCAGAACGGCTCAATCAAAACTAAGGTTCAACTCTTTTAGTTGAACAAACAGAACAGAAAGAAGTTTCACACAATTCTTCTGTGTAGTTTTTATTTGTAGACATTCATTTTCCCAATATAGGCCTCCTAGCGCTCAGAATGTCCAATTGCAGTTTCTACAGAAAGAGTGTTTCAGAACGGCTCAATCAAAAGTAAGGTTCAACTCTGTTAGTTGAATGCACAGAGCAGAAAGAAGTTTCATACAATGCTTCTGTGTAGTTTATATTTGAACATATTGTTTTTTCCACTATTACCCACTTAGCGCTACGAATGTCCAGTTGCATTTTCAACAGACAGAGTGTTTCAAAACTGCTCAATCAAAAGTATGGTATAACTCTGTTAGCTGAATGCTCAGATCAGAAAGAAGTTTCACAGAATGCTTCTGTGTAGTTTATATTTGAATATATTCCTTTTTCCACTACTACGCTCTTAGCGCTCCAAATGTCCAGGTGCATTTTATACAGAAAGAGTGTTCAGATCTGCTCAATGAACAGTATCATTTAACACTGTTAGCTGAATGCACAGATCAGAAAGAAGTTTCACCGAATGATTCTGTGTAGTTTATATTTGAAGACATTCCTTTTTCCACTATTACCCTCTTAGCGCTCCGAATCTCCACTTGCATTTTCTACAAAAAGAGTGTTTCATAACTGCTCAATCAAAAATATGTTTTATCTCTGTTAACTGAATTTACAGATCAGAAATAAGTTTCACAGAATGCATCTGTGTAGTTTTTATTTGAAGATATTCTTTTTCCCAATGTAGGCCTCTTAGCGCTTAGCATGTCCAATTGCAGTTTCTACAGAAAGAGTGTTTCAGAACGGCTCAATCAAAAGTAAGGTTCAACTCTGTTAGTTGAATGCACAGAACAGAAAGAATTTTCACAGAATGCTACTGTGTAGTTTATATTTGAATACATTCCTTTTTCCACTATTACCCTCTTAGCGCTCCGAATGTCCACTTGCATTTTCTACAGAAAGAGTGTTAAGAACTGCGCAATCAAAAGTATGGTTTAACTCTGTTAGCTTAATGAACATATCAGAAATAAGTTTCACACAATGCTTCTGTGTAGTTTTTATTTGAAGATATTATTTTTCCCAATAGAGGCCTCTTAGCGCTCAGAATGTCCAATTGCAGTTTCTCCAGAAAGAGTGTTTCAGAAAGGCTCAATCAAAAGTAAGGTTCAACTCTGTTAGTTGAATGCACAGAACAGAAAGAAGTTTCATACAATGCTTCTGTGTAATTTATATTTGAACATATTCTTTTTTCCACTATTACCCACTTAGCACTACGAATGTCCAGTTGCATTTTCTACAGACAGAGTGTTTCAAAACTGCTCAATCAAAAGTATGGTTTAACTCTGTTAGCTGAATGCTCCGATCAGAAAGAATTTTCACAGAATGCTTCTGTGTAGTTTATATTTGAATATATTCCTTTTTCCACTACTACTCTCTTAGCGCTCCAAATGTCCAGTTGCATTTTCTACAGAAAGAGTGTTCAGATCTGCTCAATCAAAAGTATGGTTAAACTCTGTTAGCTGAATGCACAGATCAGAAAGAAGTTTCACAGAATGATTCTGTGTAGTTTATATTTGGAGACATTCCTTTTTCCACTATTACCCTCTTAGCGCTCCAAATATCCACTTGCATTTTCTACAGAAAGAGTGTTTCAGAACGGCTCAATCAAAACTAAGGTTCAACTCTTTTAGTTGAACAAACAGAACAGAAAGAAGTTTCACACAATTCTTCTGTGTAGTTTTTATTTGTAGACATTCTTTTTCCCAATATAGGCCTCTTAGCGCTCAGAATGTCCAATTGCAATTTCTACAGTAAGAGTGTTTCAGAAAGGCTCAATCAAAAGTAAGGTTCAACTCTGTTAGTTGAATGCACAGAACAGAAAGAAGTTTCATACAATGCTTCTGTGTAGTTTATATTTGAACATATTTTTTTTCCACTAATACCCACTTAGCGCTACGAATGTCCAGTTGCATTTTCAACAGACAGAGTGTTTCAAAACTGCTCAATCAAAAGTATGGTTTAACTCTGTTAGCTGAATGCTCAGATCAGAAAGAAGTTTCACAGAATGCTTCTGTGTAGTTTATATTTGAATATATTCCTTTTTCCACTACTACGCTCTTAGCGCTCCAAATGTCCAGGTGCATTTTCAACAGAAAGAGTGTTCAGATCTGCTCAATGAACAGTATCGTTTAACTCTGTTAGCTGAATGCACAGATCAGAAAGAAGTTTCACCGAATGATTCTGTGTAGTTTATATTTGAAGACATTCCTTTTTCCACTATTACCCTCTTAGCGCTCCGAATCTCCACTTGCATTTTCTACAAAAAGAGTGTTTCATAACTGCTCAATCAAAAATATGTTTTATCTCTGTTAACTGAATTTACAGATCAGAAATAAGTTTCACAGAATGCATCTGTGTAGTTTTTATTTGAAGATATTCTTTTTCCCAATGTAGGCCTCTTAGCGCTTAGCATGTCCAATTGCAGTTTCTACAGAAAGAGTGTTTCAGAACGGCTCAATCAAAAGTAAGGTTCAACTCTGTTAGTTGAATGCACAGAACAGAAAGAATTTTCACAGAATGCTACTGTGTAGTTTATATTTGAATACATTCCTTTTTCCACTATTACCCTCTTAGCGCTCCGAATGTCCACTTGCATTTTCTACAGAAAGAGTGTTCAGAACTGCGCAATCAAAAGTATGGTTTAACTCTGTTAGCTTAATGAACATATCAGAAATAAGTTTCACACAATGCTTCTGTGTAGTTTTTATTTGAAGATATTATTTTTCCCAATAGAGGCCTCTTAGCGCTCAGAATGTCCAATTGCAGTTTCTACAGAAAGAGTGTTTCAGAAAGGCTCAATCAAAAGTAAGGTTCAACTCTGTTAGTTGAATGCACAGAACAGAAAGAAGTTTCATACAATGCTTCTGTGTAATTTATATTTGAACATATTCTTTTTTCCACTATTACCCACTTAGCACTACGAATGTCGAGTTGCATTTTCTACAGACAGAGTGTTTCAAAACTGCTCAATCAAAAGTATGGTTTAACTCTGTTAGCTGAATGCTCCGATCAGAAAGAATTTTCACAGAATGCTTCTGTGTAGTTTATATTTGAATATATTCCTTTTTCCACTACTACTCTCTTAGCGCTCCAAATGTCCAGTTGCATTTTCTACAGAAAGAGTGTTCAGATCTGCTCAATCAAAAGTATGGTTTAACTCTGTTAGCTGAATGCACAGATCAGAAAGAAGTTTCACAGAATGATTCTGTGTAGTTTATATTTGGAGACATTCCTTTTTCCACTATTACCCTCTTAGCGCTCCAAATATCCACTTGCATTTTCTACAGAAAGAGTGTTTCAGAACGGCTCAATCAAAACTAATGTTCAACTCTTTTAGTTGAACAAACAGAACAGAAAGAAGTTTCACACAATTCTTCTGTGTAGTTTTTATTTGTAGACATTCTTTTTCCCAATATAGGCCTCTTAGCGCTCAGAATGTCCAATTGCAATTTCTACAGTAAGAGTGTTTCAGAAAGGCTCAATCAAAAGTAAGGTTCAACTCTGTTAGTTGAATGCACAGAACAGAAAGAAGTTTCATACAATGCTTCTGTGTAGTTTATATTTGAACATATTCTTTTTTCCACTATTACCCACTTAGCGCTACGAATGTCCAGTTACATTTTCTACAGACAGAGTGTTTCAAAACTGCTCAAAGTATGGGTTAACTCTGTTAGCTGAATGCTCAGATCAGAAAGAAGTTTCACAGAATGCTTCTGTGTAGTTTATATTTGAATATATTCCTTTTTCCACTACTACTCTCTTAGCGCTCCAAATGTCCAGTTGCATTTTCTACAGAAAGAGTGTTCAGATCTGCTCAATCAAAAGTATGTTTTAACTCTGTTAGCTGAATGCACAGATCAGAAAGAAGTTTCACAGAATGATTCTGTGTAGTTTATATTTGGAGACATTCCTTTTTCCACTATTACCCTCTTAGCGCTCCGAATCTCCACTTGCATTTTCTATAGAAAGAGTGTTTCAGAACGGCTCAATCAAAACTAAAGTTCAACTCTTTTAGTTGAACAAACAGAACAGAAAGAAGTTTCACACAATTCTTCTGTGTAGTTTTTATTTGTAGACATTCTTTTTCCCAATATAGACCTCTTAGCGCTCAGAATGTCCAATTGCAGTTTCTACAGATAGAGTGTTTCAGAACGGCTCAATCAAATTAACGTTCAACTCTGTTAGTTGAATGCACAGAACAGAAAGAAATTTCATACAATGCTTCTGTGTAGTTTATATTTGAACATATTCTTTTTTCCACTATTACCCACTTAGCGCTACGAATGTCCAGTTGCATTTCCTACAGACAGAGTGTTTCAAAACTGCTCAATCAAAAGTATCGTTTAACTCTGTTAGCTGAATGCTCAGATCAGAAAGAAGTTTCACAGAATGCTTCTGTGTAGTTTATATTTGAATATATTCCTTTTTCCACTACTACGCTCTTAGCGCTCCAAATGTCCAGTTGCATTTTCAACAGAAAGAGAGTTCAGATCTGCTCAATCAAAAGTATGGTTTAACTCTGTTAGCTGAATGCACAGATCAGAAAGAAGTTTCACCGAATGATTCTGTGTAGTTTATATTTGAAGACATTCCTTTTTCCACTATTACCCTCTTAGCGCTCCGAATCTCCACTTGCATTTTCTACAAAAAGAGTGTTTCATAACTGCTCAATCAAAAATATGTTTTATCTCTGTTAACTGAATTTACAGATCAGAAATAAGTTTCACAGAATGCATCTGTGTAGTTTTTATTTGAAGATATTCTTTTTCCCAATGTAGGCCTCTTAGCCCTTAGCCTGTCCAATTGCAGTTTCTACAGAAAGAGTGTTTCAGAACGGCTCAATCAAAAGTAAGGTTCAACTCTGTTAGTTGAATGCACAGAAGAGAAAGAATTTTCACAGAATGCTACTGTGTAGTTTATATTTGAATATATTCCTTTTTCCACTATTACCCTCTTAGCGCTCCGAATGTCCACTTGCATTTTCTACAGAAAGAGTGTTCAGAACTGCGCAATCAAAAGTATGGTTTAACTCTGTTAGCTTAATGAACATATCAGAAGTAAGTTTCACACAATGCTTCTGTGTAGTTTTTATTTGAAGATATTATTTTTCCCAATAGAGGCCTCTTAGCGCTCAGAATGTCCAATTGCAGTTTCTACAGAAAGAGTGTTTCAGAAAGGCTCAATCAAAAGTAAGGTTCAACTCTGTTAGTTGAATGCACAGAACAGAAAGAAGTTGCATACAATGCTTCTGTGTAATTTATATTTGAACATATTCTTTTTTCCACTATTACCCACTTAGCGCTACGAATGTCCAGTTGCATTTTCTACAGACAGAGTGTTTCAAAACTGCTCAATCAAAAGTATGGTTTAACTCTGTTAGCTGAATGCTCAGATCAGAAAGAAGTTTCACAGAATGCTTCTGTGTAGTTTATATTTGAATATATTCCTTTTTCCACTACTACTCTCTTAGCGCTCCAAATGTCCAGTTGCATTTTCTACAGGAAGAGTGTTCAGATCTGCTCAATCAAAAGTATGGTTTAACTCTGTTAGCTGAATGCACAGATCAGAAAGAAGTTTCACAGAATGATTCTGTGTAGTTTATATTTGGAGACATTCCTTTTTCCACTATTACCCTCTTAGCGCTCCGAATATCCACTTGCATTTTCTACAGAAAGAGTGTTTCAGAACGGCTCAATCAAAACTAAAGTTCAACTCTTTTAGTTGAACAAACAGAACAGAAAGAAGTTTCACACAATTCTTCTGTGTAGTTTTTATTTGTAGACATTCTTTTTCCCAATATAGGCCTCTTATCGCTCAGAATGTCCAATTGCAATTTCTACAGAAAGAGTGTTTCAGAACGGCTCAATCAAAAGTAAGGTTCAACTCTGTTAGTTGAATGCACAGAACAGAAAGAAGTTTCATACAATGCTTCTGTGTTGTTTATATTTGAACATATTCTATTTTCCACTATTACCCACTTAGCGCTACGAATGTCCAGTTACATTTTCTACAGACAGAGTGTTTCAAAACTGCTCAATCAAATGTATGGTTTAACTCTGTTAGCGGAATGCTCAGATCAGAAAGAAGTTTCACAGAATGCTTCTGTGTAGTTTATATTTGAATATATTCCTTTTTCCACTACTACTCTCTTAGCGCTCCAAATGTCCAGTTGCATTTTCTACAGAAAGAGTGTTCAGATCTGCTCAATCAAAAGTATGTTTTAACTCTGTTAGCTGAATGCACAGATCAGAAAGAAGTTTCACAGAATGATTCTGTGTAGTTTATATTTGGAGACATTCCTTTTTCCACTATTACCCTCTTAGCGCTCCGAATCTCCACTTGCATTTTCTACAGAAAGAGTGTTTCAGAACGGCTCAATCAAAACTAAAGTTCAACTCTTTTAGTTGAACAAACAGAACAGAAAGAAGTTTCACACAATTCTTCTGTGTAGTTTTTATTTGTAGACATTCTTTTTCCCAATATAGGCCTCTTAGCGCTCAGAATGTCCAATTGCAGTTTCTACAGAAAGAGTGTTTCAGAACGGCTCAATCAAAAGAAACGTTCAACTCTGTTAGTTGAATGCACAGAACAGAAAGAAGTTTCATACAATGCTTATGTGTAGTTTATATTTGAACATATTCTTTTTTCCACTATTACCCACTTAGCGCTAAAAATGTCCAGTTGCATTTCCTACAGACAGAGTGTTTCAAAACTGCTCAATCAAAAGTATGGTTTAACTCTCTTAGATGTATGCTCAGATCAGAAAGAAGTTTCACAGAATGCTAGTGTGTAGTTTATATTTGAATATATTACTTTTTCCACTACTACGCTCTTAGCGCTCCAAATGTCCAGTTGCATTTTCAACAGAAAGAGTGTTCAGATCTGCTCAATCAAAAGTATGGTTTAACTCTGTTAGCTGAATGCACAGATCAGAAAGAAGTTTCACCGAATGATTCTGTGTAGTTTATATTTGTAGACATTCCTTTTTCCACTATTACCCTCTTAGCGCTCCGAATCTCCACTTGCATTTTCTACAAAAAGAGTGTTTCATAACTGCTCAATCAAAAATATGTTTTATCTCTGTTAACTGAATTTACAGATCAGAAATAAGTTTCACAGAATGCATCTGTGTAGTTTTTATTTGAAGATATTCTTTTTCCCAATGTAGGCCTCTTAGCGCTTAGCATGTCCAATTGCAGTTCCTACAGAAAGAGTGTTTCAGAACGGCTCAATCAAAAGTAAGGTTCAACTCTGTTAGTTGAATGCACAGAACAGAAAGTATTTTCACAGAATGCTACTGTGTAGTTTATATTTGAATATATTCCTTTTTCCACTATTACCCTCTTAGCGCTCCGAATGTCCACTTGCATTTTCTACAGAAAGAGTGTTCAGAACTGCGCAATCAAAAGTATGGTTTAACTCTGTTAGCTTAATGAACATATCAGAAATAAGTATCACACAATGCTTCTGTGTAGTATTTATTTGAAGATATTATTTTTCCCAGTAGAGGCCTCTTAGCGCTCAGAATGTCCAATTGCAGTTTCTACAGAAAGAGTGTTTCAGAAAGGCTCAATCAAAAGTAAGGTTCAACTCTGTTAGTTGAATGCACAGAACAGAAAGAAGTTTCATACAATGCTTCTGTGTAGTTTATATTTGAACATATTCTTTTTTCCACTATTACCCACTTAGCGCTACGAATGTCCAGTTGCATTTTCTACAGACAGAGTGTTTCAAAACTGCTCAATCAAAATTATGGTTTAATTCTGTTAGCTGAATGCTCAGATCAGAAAGAAGTTTCACAGAATGCTTCTGTGTAGTTTATATTTGAATATATTGCTTTTTCCACTAATACTCTCTTAGCGCTCCAAATGTCCAGTTGCATTTTCTACAGAAAGAGTGTTCAGATATGCTCAATCAAAAGTATGGTTTAACTCTGTTAGCTGAATGCACAGATCAGAAAGAAATTTCACAGAATGATTCTGTGTAGTTTATATTTGGAGACATTCCTTTTTCCACTATTACCCTCTTAGCGCTCCGAATCTCCACTTGCATTTTCCACAGAAAGAGTGTTTCAGAACGGCTCAATCAAAACTAAGGTTCAACTCTTTTAGTTGAACAAACAGAACAGAAAGAAGTTTCACACAATTCTTCTGTGTAGTTTTTATTTGTAGATATTCTTTTTCCCAATATAGGCCTCTTAGCGCTCAGAATGTCCAATTGCAGTTTCTACAGAAAGAGTGTTTCAGAACGGCTCAATCAAAAGTAAGGTTCAACTCTGTTAGTTGAATGCACAGAACAGAAAGAAGTTTCATACAATGCTTCTGTGTAGTTTATATTTGAACATATTCTTTTTTCCACTATTACCCACTTAGCGCTACGAATGTCCAGTTGCATTTTCTACAGACAGAGTGTTTCAAAACTGCTCAATCAAAGTATGGTTTAACTCTGTTAGCTGAATGCTCAGATCAGAAAGAAGTTTCACAGAATGCTTCTGTGTAGTTTATATTTGAATATATTCCTTTTTCCACTACTACTCTCTTACCGCTCCAAATGTCCAGTTGCATTTTCTACAGAAAGAGTGTTCAGATCTGCTCAATCAAAAGTATGTTTTAACTCTGTTAGCTGAATGCACAGATCAGAAAGAAGTTTCACAGAATGATTCTGTGTAGTTTATATTTGGAGACATTCCTTTTTCCACTATTACCCTCTTAGCGCTCCGAATCTCCACTTGCATTTTCTACAGAAAGAGTGTTTCAGAACGGCTCAATCAAAACTAAAGTTCAACTCTTTTAGTTGAACAAACAGAACAGAAAGAAGTTTCACACAATTCTTCTGTGTAGTTTTTATTTGTAGACATTCTTTTTCCCAATATAGGCCTCTTAGCGCTCAGAATGTCCAATTGCAGTTTCTACAGAAAGAGTGTTTCAGAACGGCTCAATCAAAAGAAACGTTCAACTCTGTTAGTTGAATGCACAGAACAGAAAGAAGTTTCATACAATGCTTATGTGTAGTTTATATTTGAACATATTCTTTTTTCCACTATTACCCACTTAGCGCTAAAAATGTCCAGTTGCATTTCCTACAGACAGAGTGTTTCAAAACTGCTCAATCAAAAGTATGGTTTAACTCTCTTAGATGTATGCTCAGATCAGAAAGAAGTTTCACAGAATGCTAGTGTGTAGTTTATATTTGAATATATTACTTTTTCCACTACTACGCTCTTAGCGCTCCAAATGTCCAGTTGCATTTTCAACAGAAAGAGTGTTCAGATCTGCTCAATCAAAAGTATGGTTTAACTCTGTTAGCTGAATGCACAGATCAGAAAGAAGTTTCACCGAATGATTCTGTGTAGTTTATATTTGTAGACATTCCTTTTTCCACTATTACCCTCTTAGCGCTCCGAATCTCCACTTGCATTTTCTACAAAAAGAGTGTTTCATAACTGCTCAATCAAAAATATGTTTTATCTCTGTTAACTGAATTTACAGATCAGAAATAAGTTTCACAGAATGCATCTGTGTAGTTTTTATTTGAAGATATTCTTTTTCCCAATGTAGGCCTCTTAGCGCTTAGCATGTCCAATTGCAGTTCCTACAGAAAGAGTGTTTCAGAACGGCTCAATCAAAAGTAAGGTTCAACTCTGTTAGTTGAATGCACAGAACAGAAAGAATTTTCACAGAATGCTACTGTGTAGTTTATATTTGAATATATTCCTTTTTCCACTATTACCCTCTTAGCGCTCCGAATGTCCACTTGCATTTTCTACAGAAAGAGTGTTCAGAACTGCGCAATCAAAAGTATGTTTTAACTCTGTTAGCTTAATGAACATATCAGAAATAAGTATCACACAATGCTTCTGTGTAGTATTTATTTGAAGATATTATTTTTCCCAGTAGAGGCCTCTTAGCGCTCAGAATGTCCAATTGCAGTTTCTACAGAAAGAGTGTTTCAGAAAGGCTCAATCAAAAGTAAGGTTCAACTCTGTTAGTTGAATGCACAGAACAGAAAGAAGTTTCATACAATGCTTCTGTGTAGTTTATATTTGAACATATTCTTTTTTCCACTATTACCCACTTAGCGCTACGAATGTCCAGTCGCATTTTCTACAGAGTGTTTCAAAACTGCTCAATCAAAATTATGGTTTAATTCTGTTAGCTGAATGCTCAGATCAGAAAGAAGTTTCACAGAATGCTTCTGTGTAGTTTATATTTGAATATATTGCTTTTTCCACTACTACTCTCTTAGCGCTCCAAATGTCCAGTTGCATTTTCTACAGAAAGAGTGTTCAGATATGCTCAATCAAAAGTATGGTTTAACTCTGTTAGCTGAATGCACAGATCAGAAAGAAATTTCACAGAATGATTCTGTGTAGTTTATATTTGGAGACATTCCTTTTTCCACTATTACCCTCTTAGCGCTCCGAATCTCCACTTGCATTTTCCACAGAAAGAGTGTTTCAGAACGGCTCAATCAAAACTAAGGTTCAACTCTTTTAGTTGAACAAACAGAACAGAAAGAAGTTTCACACAATTCTTCTGTGTAGTTTTTATTTGTAGATATTCTTTTTCCCAATATAGGCCTCTTAGCGCTCAGAATGTCCAATTGCAGTTTCTACAGAAAGAGTGTTTCAGAACGGCTCAATCAAAAGTAAGGTTCAACTCTGTTAGTTGAATGCACAGAACAGAAAGAAGTTTCATACAATGCTTCTGTGTAGTTTATATTTGAACATATTCTTTTTTCCACTATTACCCACTTAGCGCTACGAATGTCCAGTTGCATTTTCTACAGACAGAGTGTTTCAAAACTGCTCAATCAAAGTATGGTTTAACTCTGTTAGCTGAATGCTCAGATCAGAAAGAAGTTTCACAGAATGCTTCTGTGTAGTTTATATTTGAATATATTCCTTTTTCCACTACTACTCTCTTACCGCTCCAAATGTCCAGTTGCATTTTCTACAGAAAGAGTGTTCAGATCTGCTCAATCAAAAGTATGGTTTAACTCTGTTAGCTGAATGCACAGATCAGAAAGAAGTTTCACAGAATGATTCTGTGTAGTTTATATTTGGAGACATTCCTTTTTCCACTATTACCCTCTTAGCGCTCCGAATCTCCACTTGCATTTTCTACAGAAGGAGTGTTTCAGAACGGCTCAATCAAAACTAAGGTTCAACTCTTTTAGTTGAACAAACAGAACTGAAAGAAGTTTCACACAATTCTTCTGTGTAGTTTTTATTTGTAGACATTCTTTTTCCCAATATAGGCTTCTTAGCGCTCAGAATGTCCAATTGCAGTTTCTACAGAAAGAGTGTTTCAGAACGGCTCAATCAAAAGTAAGGTTCAACTCTGTTAGTTGAATGCACAGAACAGAAAGAAGTTTCATACAATGCTTCTGTGTAGTTTATATTTGAACATATTCTTTTTTCCACTATTACCCACTTAGCGCTACGAATGTCCAGTTGCATTTTCTACAGACATAGTGTTTCAAAACTGCTCAATCAAAGTATGGTTTAACTCTGTTAGCTGAATGCTCAGATCAGAAAGAAGTTTCACAGAATGCTTCTGTGTAGTTTATATTTGAATATATTCCTTTTTCCACTACTACTCTCTTAGCGCTCCAAATGTCCAGTTGCATTTTCTACAGAAAGAGTGTTCAGATCTGCTCAATCAAAAGTATGTTTTAACTCTGTTAGCTGAATGCACAGATCAGAAAGAAATTTCACAGAATGATTCTGTGTAGTTTATATTTGGAGACATTCCTTTTTCCACTATTACCCTCTTAGCGCTCCGAATCTCCACTTGCATTTTCTATAGAAAGAGTGTTTCAGAACGGCTCAATCAAAACTAAAGTTCAACTCTTTTAGTTGAACAAACAGAACAGAAAGAAGTTTCACACAAATCTTCTGTGTAGTTTTTATTTGTAGACATTCTTTTTCCCAATATAGACCTCTTAGCGCTCAGAATGTCCAATTGCAGTTTCTACAGATAGAGTGTTTCAGAACGGCTCAATCAAATTAACGTTCAACTCTGTTAGTTGAATGCACAGAACAGAAAGATGTTTCATACAATGCTTCTGTGTAGTTTATATTTGAACATATTCTTTTTTCCACTATTACCCACTTAGCGCTACGAATGTCCAGTTGCATTTCCTACAGACAGAGTGTTTCAAAACTGCTCAATCAAAGGTATGGTTTAACTCTGTTAGCTGAATGCTCAGATCAGAAAGAAGTTTCACAGAATGCTTCTGTGTAGTTTATTTTTGAATATATTCCTTTTTCCACTACTACGCTCTTAGCGCTCCAAATGTCCAGTTGCATTTTCATCAGAAAGAGAGTTCAGATCTGCTCAATCAAAAGTATGGTTTAACTCTGTTAGCTGAATGCACAGATCAGAAAGAAGTTTCACCGAATGATTCTGTGTAGTTTATATTTGAAGACATTCCTTTTTCCACTATTACCCTCTTAGCGCTCCGAATCTCCACTTGCATTTTCTACAAAAAGAGTGTTTCATAACTGCTCAATCAAAAATATGTTTTATCTCTGTTAACTGAATTTACAGATCAGAAATAAGTTTCACAGAATGCATCTGTGTAGTTTTTATTTGAAGATATTCTTTTTCCCAATGTAGGCCTCTTAGCGCTTAGCCTGTCCAATTGCAGTTTCTACAGAAAGAGTGTTTCAGAACGGCTCAATCAAAAGTAAGGTTCAACTCTGTTAGTTGAATGCACAGAACAGAAAGAATTTTCACAGAATGCTACTGTGTAGTTTATATTTGAATATATTCCTTTTTCCACTATTACCCTCTTAGCGCTCCGAATGTCCACTTGCATTTTCTACAGAAAGAGTGTTCAGAACTGCGCAATCAAAAGTATGGTTTAACTCTGTTAGCTTAATGAACATATCAGAAGTAAGTTTCACACAATGCTTCTGTGTAGTTTTTATTTGAAGATATTATTTTTCCCAATAGAGGCCTCTTAGCGCTCAGAATGTCCAATTGCAGTTTCTACAGAAAGAGTGTTTCAGAAAGGCTCAATCAAAAGTAAGGTTCAACTCTGTTAGTTGAATGCACAGAACAGAAAGAAGTTGCATACAATGCTTCTGTGTAATTTATATTTGAACATATTCTTTTTTCCACTATTACCCACTTAGCGCTACGAATGTCCAGTTGCATTTTCTACAGACAGAGTGTTTCAAAACTGCTCAATCAAAAGTATGGTTTAACTCTGTTAGCTGAATGCTCAGATCAGAAAGAAGTTTCACAGAATGCTTCTGTGTAGTTTATATTTGAATATATTCCTTTTTCCACTACTACTCTCTTAGCGCTCCAAATGTCCAGTTGCATTTTCTACAGGAAGAGTGTTCAGATCTGCTCAATCAAAAGTATGGTTTAACTCTGTTAGCTGAATGCACAGATCAGAAAGAAGTTTCACAGAATGATTCTGTGTAGTTTATATTTGGAGACATTCCTTTTTCCACTATTACCCTCTTAGCGCTCCGAATATCCACTTGCATTTTCTACAGAAAGAGTGTTTCAGAACGGCTCAATCAAAACTAAGGTTCAACTCTTTTAGTTGAACAAACAGAACAGAAAGAAGTTTCACACAATTCTTCTGTGTAGTTTTTATTTGTAGACATTCTTTTTCCCAATATAGGCCTCTTATCGCTCAGAATGTCCAATTGCAATTTCTACAGAAAGAGTGTTTCAGAACGGCTCAATCAAAAGTAAGGTTCAACTCTGTTAGTTGAATGCACAGAACAGAAAGAAGTTTCATACAATGCTTCTGTGTAGTTTATATTTGAACTTATTCTATTTTCCACTATTACCCACTTAGCGCTACGAATGTCCAGTTACATTTTCTACAGACAGAGTGTTTCAAAACTGCTCAATCAAATGTATGGTTTAAATCTGTTAGCGGAATGCTGAGATCAGAAAGAAGTTTCACAGAATGCTTCTGTGTAGTTTATATTTGAATATATTCCTTTTTCCACTACTACTCTCTTAGCGCTCCAAATGTCCAGTTGCATTTTCTACAGAAAGAGTGTTCAGATCTGCTCAATCAAAAGTATGTTTTAACTCTGTTAGCTGAATGCACAGATCAGAAAGAAGTTTCACAGAATGATTCTGTGTAGTTTATATTTGGAGACATTCCTTTTTCCACTATTACCCTCTTAGCGCTCCGAATCTCCACTTGCATTTTCTACAGAAAGAGTGTTTCAGAACGGCTCAATCAAAACTAAAGTTCAACTCTTTTAGTTGAACAAACAGAACAGAAAGAGGTTTCACACAATTCTTCTGTGTAGTTTTTATTTGTAGACATTCTTTTTCCCAATATAGGCCTCTTAGCGCTCAGAATGTCCAATTGCAGTTTCTACAGAAAGAGTGTTTCAGAACGGCTCAATCAAAAGAAACGTTCAACTCTGTTAGTTGAATGCACAGAACAGAAAGAAGTTTCATACAATGCTTATGTGTAGTTTATATTTGAACATATTCTTTTTTCCACTATTACCCACTTAGCGCTAAAAATGTCCAGTTGCATTTCCTACAGACAGAGTGTTTCAAAACTGCTCAATCAAAAGTATGGTTTAACTCTGTTAGCTGAATGCTCAGATCAGAAAGAAGTTTCACAGAATGCTTCTGTGTAGTTTATATTTGAATATATTCCTTTTTCCACTACTACGCTCTTAGCGCTCCAAATGTCCAGTTGCATTTTCAACAGAAAGAGTGTTCAGATCTGCTCAATCAAAAGTATGGTTTAACTCTGTTAGCTGAATGCACAGATCAGAAAGAAGTTTCACCGAATGATTCTGTGTAGTTTATATTTGAAGACATTCCTTTTTCCACTATTACCCTCTTAGCGCTCCGAATCTCCACTTGCATTTTCTACAGAAAGAGTGTTTCAGAACGGCTCAATCAAAACTACGGTTCAACTCTTTTAGTTGAACAAACAGAACAGAAAGAAGTTTCACACAATTCTTCTGTGTAGTTTCTATTTGTAGACATTTTTTTTCCCAATATAGTCCTCTTAGCGCTCAGAATGTCCAATTGCAGTTTCTACAGAAAGAGTGTTTCAGAACGGCTCAATCAAAAGTAAGGTTCAACTCTGTTAGTTGAATGCACAGAACAGAAAGAAGTTTCATACAATGCTTCCGTGTAGTTTATATTTGAACATATTCTTTTTTCCACTATTACCCACTTAGCGCTACGAATGTCCAGTTGCATTTTCTACAGACATAGTGTTTCAAAACTGCTCAATCAAAGTATGGTTTAACTCTGTTAGCTGAATGCTCAGATCAGAAAGAAGTTTCACAGAATGCTTCTGTGTAGTTTATATTTGAATATATTCCTTTTTCCACTACTACTCTCTTAGCCCTCCAAATGTCCAGTTGCATTTTCTACAGAAAGAGTGTTCAGATCTGCTCAATCAAAAGTATGTTTTAACTCTGTTAGCTGAATGCACAGATCAGAAAGAAATTTCACAGAATGATTCTGTGTAGTTTATATTTGGAGACATTCCTTTTTCCACTATTACCCTCTCAGCGCTCCGAATCTCCACTTGCATTTTCTATAGAAAGAGTGTTTCAGAACGGCTCAATCAAAACTAAAGTTCAACTCTTTTAGTTGAACAAACAGAACAGAAAGAAGTTTCACACAAATCTTCTGTGTAGTTTTTATTTGTAGACATTCTTTTTCCCAATATAGACCTCTTAGCGCTCAGAATGTCCAATTGCAGTTTCTACAGATAGAGTGTTTCAGAACGGCTCAATCAAATTAACGTTCAACTCTGTTAGTTGAATGCACAGAACAGAAAGATGTTTCATACAATGCTTCTGTGTAGTTTATATTTGAACATATTCTTTTTTCCACTATTACCCACTTAGCGCTACGAATGTCCAGTTGCATTTCCTACAGACAGAGTGTTTCAAAACTGCTCAATCAAAAGTATGGTTTAACTCTGTTAGCTGAATGCTCAGATCAGAAAGAAGTTTCACAGAATGCTTCTGTGTAGTTTATATTTGAATATATTCCTTATTCCACTACTACGCTCTTAGCGCTCCAAATGTCCAGTTGCATTTTCAACAGAAAGAGAGTTCAGATCTGCTCAATCAAAAGTATGGTTTAACTCTGTTAGCTGAATGCACAGATCAGAAAGAAGTTTCACCGAATGATTCTGTGTAGTTTATATTTGAAGACATTCCTTTTTCCACTATTACCCTCTTAGCGCTCCGAATCTCCACTTGCATTTTCTACAAAAAGAGTGTTTCATAACTGCTCAATCAAAAATATGTTTTATCTCTGTTAACTGAATTTACAGATCAGAAATAAGTTTCACAGAATGCATCTGTGTAGTTTTTATTTGAAGATATTCTTTTTCCCAATGTAGGCCTCTTAGCGCTTAGCCTGTCCAATTGCAGTTTCTACAGAAAGAGTGTTTCAGAACGGCTCAATCAAAAGTAAGGTTCAACTCTGTTAGTTGAATGCACAGAACAGAAAGAATTTTCACAGAATGCTACTGTGTAGTTTATATTTGAATATATTCCTTTTTCCACTATTACCCTCTTAGCGCTCCGAATGTCCACTTGCATTTTCTACAGAAAGAGTGTTCAGAACTGCGCAATCAAAAGTATGGTTTAACTCTGTTAGCTTAATGAACATATCAGAAGTAAGTTTCACACAATGCTTCTTTGTAGTTTTTATTTGAAGATATTATTTTTCCCAATAGAGGCCTCTTAGCGCTCAGAATGTCCAATTGCAGTTTCTACAGAAAGAGTGTTTCAGAAAGGCTCAATCAAAAGTAAGGTTCAACTCTGTTAGTTGAATGCACAGAACAGAAAGAAGTTGCATACAATGCTTCTGTGTAATTTATATTTGAACATATTCTTTTTTCCACTATTACCCACTTAGCGCTACGAATGTCCAGTTGCATTTTCTACAGACAGAGTGTTTCAAAACTGCTCAATCAAAAGTATGGTTTAACTCTGTTAGCTGAATGCTCAGATCAGAAAGAAGTTTCACAGAATGCTTCTGTGTAGTTTATATTTGAATATATTCCTTTTTCCACTACTACTCTCTTAGCGCTCCAAATGTCCAGTTGCATTTTCTACAGGAAGAGTGTTCAGATCTGCTCAATCAAAAGTATGGTTTAACTCTGTTAGCTGAATGCACAGATCAGAAAGAAGTTTCACAGAATGATTCTGTGTAGTTTATATTTGGAGACATTCCTTTTTCCACTATTAACCTCTTAGCGCTCCGAATATCCACTTGCATTTTCTACAGAAAGAGTGTTTCAGAACGGCTCAATCAAAACTAAGGTTCAACTCTTTTAGTTGAACAAACAGAACAGAAAGAAGTTTCACACAATTCTTCTGTGTAGTTTTTATTTGTAGACATTCTTTTTCCCAATATAGGCCTCTTATCGCTCAGAATGTCCAATTGCAATTTCTACAGAAAGAGTGTTTCAGAACGGCTCAATCAAAAGTAAGGTTCAACTCTGTTAGTTGAATGCACAGAACAGAAAGAAGTTTCATACAATGCTTCTGTGTAGTTTATATTTGAACTTATTCTATTTTCCACTATTACCCACTTAGCGCTACGAATGTCCAGTTACATTTTCTACAGACAGAGTGTTTCAAAACTGCTCAATCAAATGTATGGTTTAACTCTGTTAGCGGAATGCTCAGATCAGAAAGAAGTTTCACAGAATGCTTCTGTGTAGTTTATATTTGAATATATTCCTTTTTCCACTACTACTCTCTTAGCGCTCCAAATGTCCAGTTGCATTTTCTACAGAAAGAGTGTTCAGATCTGCTCAATCAAAAGTATGTTTTAACTCTGTTAGCTGAATGCACAGATCAGAAAGAAGTTTCACAGAATGATTCTGTGTAGTTTATATTTGGAGACATTCCTTTTTCCACTATTACCCTCTTAGCGCTCCGAATCTCCACTTGCATTTTCTACAGAAAGAGTGTTTCAGAACGGCTCAATCAAAACTAAAGTTCAACTCTTTTAGTTGAACAAACAGAACAGAAAGAGGTTTCACACAATTCTTCTGTGTAGTTTTTATTTGTAGACATTCTTTTTCCCAATATAGGCCTCTTAGCGCTCAGAATGTCCAATTGCAGTTTCTACAGAAAGAGTGTTTCAGAACGGCTCAATCAAAAGAAACGTTCAACTCTGTTAGTTGAATGCACAGAACAGAAAGAAGTTTCATACAATGCTTATGTGTAGTTTATATTTGAACATATTCTTTTTTCCACTATTACCCACTTAGCGCTAAAAATGTCCAGTTGCATTTCCTACAGACAGAGTGTTTCAAAACTGCTCAATCAAAAGTATGGTTTAACTCTGTTAGCTGAATGCTCAGATCAGAAAGAAGTTTCACAGAATGCTTCTGTGTAGTTTATATTTGAATATATTCCTTTTTCCACTACTACGCTCTTAGCGCTCCAAATGTCCAGTTGCATTTTCAACAGAAAGAGTGTTCAGATCTGCTCAATCAAAAGTATGGTTTAACTCTGTTAGCTGAATGCACAGATCAGAAAGAAGTTTCACCGAATGATTCTGTGTAGTTTATATTTGAAGACATTCCTTTTTCCACTATTACCCTCTTAGCGCTCCGAATCTCCACTTGCATTTTCTACAGAAAGAGTGTTTCAGAACGGCTCAATCAAAACTACGGTTCAACTCTTTTAGTTGAACAAACAGAACAGAAAGAAGTTTCACACAATTCTTCTGTGTAGTTTCTATTTGTAGACATTTTTTTTCCCAATATAGTCCTCTTAGCGCTCAGAATGTCCAATTGCAGTTTCTACAGAAAGAGTGTTTCAGAACGGCTCAATCAAAAGTAAGGTTCAACTCTGTTAGTTGAATGCACAGAACAGAAAGAAGTTTCATACAATGCTTCCGTGTAGTTTATATTTGAACATATTCTTTTTTCCACTATTACCCACTTAGCGCTACGAATGTCCAGTTGCATTTTCTACAGACATAGTGTTTCAAAACTGCTCAATCAAAGTATGGTTTAACTCTGTTAGCTGAATGCTCAGATCAGAAAGAAGTTTCACAGAATGCTTCTGTGTAGTTTATATTTGAATATATTCCTTTTTCCACTACTACTCTCTTAGCCCTCCAAATGTCCAGTTGCATTTTCTACAGAAAGAGTGTTCAGATCTGCTCAATCAAAAGTATGTTTTAACTCTGTTAGCTGAATGCACAGATCAGAAAGAAATTTCACAGAATGATTCTGTGTAGTTTATATTTGGAGACATTCCTTTTTCCACTATTACCCTCTTAGCGCTCCGAATCTCCACTTGCATTTTCTATAGAAAGAGTGTTTCAGAACGGCTCAATCAAAACTAAAGTTCAACTCTTTTAGTTGAACAAACAGAACAGAAAGAAGTTTCACACAAATCTTCTGTGTAGTTTTTATTTGTAGACATTCTTTTTCCCAATATAGACCTCTTAGCGCTCAGAATGTCCAATTGCAGTTTCTACAGATAGAGTGTTTCAGAACGGCTCAATCAAATTAACGTTCAACTCTGTTAGTTGAATGCACAGAACAGAAAGATGTTTCATACAATGCTTCTGTGTAGTTTATATTTGAACATATTCTTTTTTCCACTATTACCCACTTAGCGCTACGAATGTCCAGTTGCATTTCCTACAGACAGAGTGTTTCAAAACTGCTCAATCAAAAGTATGGTTTAACTCTGTTAGCTGAATGCTCAGATCAGAAAGAAGTTTCACAGAATGCTTCTGTGTAGTTTATATTTGAATATATTCCTTTTTCCACTACTACGCTCTTAGCGCTCCAAATGTCCAGTTGCATTTTCAACAGAAAGAGAGTTCAGATCTGCTCAATCAAAAGTATGGTTTAACTCTGTTAGCTGAATGCACAGATCAGAAAGAAGTTTCACCGAATGATTCTGTGTAGTTTATATTTGAAGACATTCCTTTTTCCACTATTACCCTCTTAGCGCTCCGAATCTCCACTTGCATTTTCTACAAAAAGAGTGTTTCATAACTGCTCAATCAAAAATATGTTTTATCTCTGTTAACTGAATTTACAGATCAGAAATAAGTTTCACAGAATGCATCTGTGTAGTTTTTATTTGAAGATATTCTTTTTCCCAATGTAGGCCTCTTAGCGCTTAGCCTGTCCAATTGCAGTTTCTACAGAAAGAGTGTTTCAGAACGGCTCAATCAAAAGTAAGGTTCAACTCTGTTAGTTGAATGCACAGAACAGAAAGAATTTTCACAGAATGCTACTGTGTAGTTTATATTTGAATATATTCCTTTTTCCACTATTACCCTCTTAGCGCTCCGAATGTCCACTTGCATTTTCTACAGAAAGAGTGTTCAGAACTGCGCAATCAAAAGTATGGTTTAACTCTGTTAGCTTAATGAACATATCAGAAGTAAGTTTCACACAATGCTTCTTTGTAGTTTTTATTTGAAGATATTATTTTTCCCAATAGAGGCCTCTTAGCGCTCAGAATGTCCAATTGCAGTTTCTACAGAAAGAGTGTTTCAGAAAGGCTCAATCAAAAGTAAGGTTCAACTCTGTTAGTTGAATGCACAGAACAGAAAGAAGTTGCATACAATGCTTCTGTGTAATTTATATTTGAACATATTCTTTTTTCCACTATTACCCACTTAGCGCTACGAATGTCCAGTTGCATTTTCTACAGACAGAGTGTTTCAAAACTGCTCAATCAAAAGTATGGTTTAACTCTGTTAGCTGAATGCTCAGATCAGAAAGAAGTTTCACAGAATGCTTCTGTGTAGTTTATATTTGAATATATTCCTTTTTCCACTACTACTCTCTTAGCGCTCCAAATGTCCAGTTGCATTTTCTACAGGAAGAGTGTTCAGATCTGCTCAATCAAAAGTATGGTTTAACTCTGTTAGCTGAATGCACAGATCAGAAAGAAGTTTCACAGAATGATTCTGTGTAGTTTATATTTGGAGACATTCCTTTTTCCACTATTACCCTCTTAGCGCTCCGAATATCCACTTGCATTTTCTACAGAAAGAGTGTTTCAGAACGGCTCAATCAAAACTAAGGTTCAACTCTTTTAGTTGAACAAACAGAACAGAAAGAAGTTTCACACAATTCTTCTGTGTAGTTTTTATTTGTAGACATTCTTTTTCCCAATATAGGCCTCTTATCGCTCAGAATGTCCAATTGCAATTTCTACAGAAAGAGTGTTTCAGAACGGCTCAATCAAAAGTAAGGTTCAACTCTGTTAGTTGAATGCACAGAACAGAAAGAAGTTTCATACAATGCTTCTGTGTAGTTTATATTTGAACTTATTCTATTTTCCACTATTACCCACTTAGCGCTACGAATGTCCAGTTACATTTTCTACAGACAGAGTGTTTCAAAACTGCTCAATCAAATGTATGGTTTAACTCTGTTAGCGGAATGCTCAGATCAGAAAGAAGTTTCACAGAATGCTTCTGTGTAGTTTATATTTGAATATATTCCTTTTTCCACTACTACTCTCTTAGCGCTCCAAATGTCCAGTTGCATTTTCTACAGAAAGAGTGTTCAGATCTGCTCAATCAAAAGTATGTTTTAACTCTGTTAGCTGAATGCACAGATCAGAAAGAAGTTTCACAGAATGATTCTGTGTAGTTTATATTTGGAGACATTCCTTTTTCCACTATTACCCTCTTAGCGCTCCGAATCTCCACTTGCATTTTCTACAGAAAGAGTGTTTCAGAACGGCTCAATCAAAACTAAAGTTCAACTCTTTTAGTTGAACAAACAGAACAGAAAGAAGTTTCACACAATTCTTCTGTGTAGTTTTTATTTGTAGACATTCTTTTTCCCAATATAGGCCTCTTAGCGCTCAGAATGTCCAATTGCAGTTTCTACAGAAAGAGTGTTTCAGAACGGCTCAATCAAAAGAAACGTTCAACTCTGTTAGTTGAATGCACAGAACAGAAAGAAGTTTCATACAATGCTTATGTGTAGTTTATATTTGAACATATTCTTTTTTCCACTATTACCCACTTAGCGCTAAAAATGTCCAGTTGCATTTCCTACAGACAGAGTGTTTCAAAACTGCTCAATCAAAAGTATGGTTTAACTCTGTTAGCTGAATGCTCAGATCAGAAAGAAGTTTCACAGAATGCTTCTGTGTAGTTTATATTTGAATATATTCCTTTTTCCACTACTACGCTCTTAGCGCTCCAAATGTCCAGTTGCATTTTCAACAGAAAGAGTGTTCAGATCTGCTCAATCAAAAGTATGGTTTAACTCTGTTAGCTGAATGCACAGATCAGAAAGAAGTTTCACCGAATGATTCTGTGTAGTTTATATTTGAAGACATTCCTTTTTCCACTATTACCCTCTTAGCGCTCCGAATATCCACTTGCATTTTCTACAGAAAGAGTGTTTCAGAACGGCTCAATCAAAACTAAGGTTCAACTCTTTTAGTTGAACAAACAGAACTGAAAGAAGTTTCACACAGTTCTTCTGTGTAGTTTTTATTTGTAGACATTCATTTTCCCAATATAGGCTTCTTAGCGCTCAGAATGTCCAATTGCAGTTTCTACAGAAAGAGTGTTTCAGAACGGCTCAATCAAAAGTAAGGTTCAACTCTGTTAGTTGAATGCACAGAACAGAAAGAAGTTTCATACAATGCTTCTGTGTAGTTTATATTTGAACATATTTTTTTCCACTATTACCCACTTAGCGCTACGAATGTCCAGTTGCATTTTCAACAGACAGAGTGTTTCAAAACTGCTCAATCAAAAGTATGGTTTAACTCTGTTAGCTGAATGCTCAGATCAGAAAGAAGTTTCACAGAATGCTTCTGTGTAGTTTATATTTGAATATATTCCTTTTTCCACTACTACGCTCTTAGCGCTCCAAATGTCCAGTTGCATTTTCAACAGAAAGAGTGTTCAGATCTGCTCAATCAAAAGTATGGTTTAACTCTGTTAGCTGAATGCACAGATCAGAAAGAAGTTTCACCGAATGATTCTGTGTAGTTTATATTTGAAGACATTCCTTTTTCCACTATTACCCTCTTAGCGCTCCGAATCTCCACTTCCATTTTCTACAGAAAGAGTGTTTCAGAACGGCTCAATCAAAACTACGGTTCAACTCTTTTAGTTGAACAAACAGAACAGAAAGAAGTTTCACACAATTCTTCTGTGTAGTTTCTATTTGTAGACATTTTTTTTCCCAATATAGTCCTCTTAGCGCTCAGAATGTCCAATTGCAGTTTCTACAGAAAGAGTGTTTCAGAACGGCTCAATCAAAAGTAAGGTTCAACTCTGTTAGTTGAATGCACAGAACAGAAAGAAGTTTCATACAATGCTTCTGTGTAGTTTATATTTGAACATATTCTTTTTTCCACTATTACCCACTTAGCGCTACGAATGTCCAGTTGCATTTTCTACAGACATAGTGTTTCAAAACTGCTCAATCAAAGTATGGTTTAACTCTGTTAGCTGAATGCTCAGATCAGAAAGAAGTTTCACAGAATGCTTCTGTGTAGTTTATATTTGAATATATTCCTTTTTCCACTACTACTCTCTTAGCGCTCCAAATGTCCAGTTGCATTTTCTACAGAAAGAGTGTTCAGATCTGCTCAATCAAAAGTATGTTTTAACTCTGTTAGCTGAATGCACAGATCAGAAAGAAATTTCACAGAATGATTCTGTGTAGTTTATATTTGGAGACATTCCTTTTTCCACTATTACCCTCTTAGCGCTCCGAATCTCCACTTGCATTTTCTATAGAAAGAGTGTTTCAGAACGGCTCAATCAAAACTAAAGTTCAACTCTTTTAGTTGAACAAACAGAACAGAAAGAAGTTTCACACAAATCTTCTGTGTAGTTTTTATTTGTAGACATTCTTTTTCCCAATATAGACCTCTTAGCGCTCAGAATGTCCAATTGCAGTTTCTACAGATAGAGTGTTTCAGAACGGCTCAATCAAATTAACGTTCAACTCTGTTAGTTGAATGCACAGAACAGAAAGATGTTTCATACAATGCTTCTGTGTAGTTTATATTTGAACATATTCTTTTTTCCACTATTACCCACTTAGCGCTACGAATGTCCAGTTGCATTTCCTACAGACAGAGTGTTTCAAAACTGCTCAATCAAAAGTATGGTTTAACTCTGTTAGCTGAATGCTCAGATCAGAAAGAAGTTTCACAGAATGCTTCTGTGTAGTTTATATTTGAATATATTCCTTTTTCCACTACTACGCTCTTAGCGCTCCAAATGTCCAGTTGCATTTTCAACAGAAAGAGAGTTCAGATCTGCTCAATCAAAAGTATGGTTTAACTCTGTTAGCTGAATGCACAGATCAGAAAGAAGTTTCACCGAATGATTCTGTGTAGTTTATATTTGAAGACATTCCTTTTTCTACTATTACCCTCTTAGCGCTCCGAATCTCCACTTGCATTTTCTACAAAAAGAGTGTTTCATAACTGCTCAATCAAAAATATGTTTTATCTCTGTTAACTGAATTTACAGATCAGAAATAAGTTTCACAGAATGCATCTGTGTAGTTTTTATTTGAAGATATTCTTTTTCCCAATGTAGGCCTCTTAGCGCTTAGCATGTCCAATTGCAGTTCCTACAGAAAGAGTGTTTCAAAACGGCTCAATCAAAAGTAAGGTTCAACTCTGTTAGTTGAATGCACAGAACAGAAAGAATTTTCACAGAATGCTACTGTGTAGTTTATATTTGTATATATTCCTTTTTCCACTATTACCCTCTTAGCGCTCCGAATGTCCACTTGCATTTTATACAGAAAGAGTGTTCAGAACTGCGCAATCAAAAGTATGGTTTAACTCTGTTAGCTTAATGAACATATCAGAAATAAGTATCACACAATGCTTCTGTGTAGTTTTTATTTGAAGATATTATTTTTCCCAGTAGAGGCCTCTTAGCGCTCAGAATGTCCAATTGCAGTTTCTACAGAAAGAGTGTTTCAGAAAGGCTCAATCAAAGTAAGGTTCAACTCTGTTAGTTGAATGCACAGAACAGAAAGAAGTTTCATACAATGCTTCTGTGTAGTTTATATTTGAACATATTCTTTTTTCCACTATTACCCACTTAGCGCTACGAATGTCCAGTTGCATTTTCTACAGAGTGTTTCAAAAGTGCTCAATCAAAATTATGGTTTAACTCTGTTAGCTGAATGCTCAGATCAGAAAGAAGTTTCACAGAATGCTTCTGTGTAGTTTATATTTGAATATATTGCTTTTTCCACTACTACTCTCTTAGCGCTCCAAATGTCCAGTTGCATTTTCTACAGAAAGAGTGTTCAGATATGCTCAATCAAAAGTATGGTTTAACTCTGTTAGCTGAATGCACAGATCAGAAAGAAATTTCACAGAATGATTCTGTGTAGTTTATATTTGGAGACATTCCTTTTTCCACTATTACCCTCTTAGCGCTCCGAATCTCCACTTGCATTTTCCACAGAAAGAGTGTTTCAGAACGGCTCAATCAAAACTAAGGTTCAACTCTTTTAGTTGAACAAACAGAACTGAAAGAAGTTTCACACAATTCTTCTGTGTAGTTTTTATTTGTAGATATTCTTTTTCCCAATATAGGCCTCTTAGCGCTCAGAATGTCCAATTGCAGTTTCTACAGAAAGAGTGTTTCAGAACGGCTCAATCAAAAGTAAGGTTCAACTCTGTTAGTTGAATGCACAGAACAGAAAGAAGTTTCATACAATGCTTCTGTGTAGTTTATATTTGAACATATTCTTTTTTCCACTATTACCCACTTAGCGCTACGAATGTCCAGTTGCATTTTCTACAGACAGAGTGTTTCAAAACTGCTCAATCAAAGTATGGTTTAACTCTGTTAGCTGAATGCTCAGATCAGAAAGAAGTTTCACAGAATGCTTCTGTGTAGTTTATATTGGAATATATTCCTTTTTCCACTACTACTCTCTTACCGCTCCAAATGTCCAGTTGCATTTTCTACAGAAAGAGTGTTCAGATCTGCTCAATCAAATGTATGGTTTAACTCTGTTAGCTGAATGCACAGATCAGAAAGAAGTTTCACAGAATGATTCTGTGTAGTTTATGTTTGGAGACTTTCCTTTTTCCACTATTACCCCCTTAGCGCTCCGAATCTCCACTTGCATTTTCTACAGAAGGAGTGTTTCAGAACGGCTCAATCAAAACTAAGGTTCAACTCTTTTAGTTGAACAAACAGAACTGAAAGAAGTTTCACACAATTCTTCTGTGTAGTTTTTATTTGTAGACATTCTTTGTCCCAATATAGGCTTCTTAGCGCTCAGAATGTCCAATTGCAGTTTCTACAGAAAGAGTGTTTCAGAACGGCTCAATCAAAAGTAAGGTTCAACTCTGTTAGTTGAATGCACAGAACAGAAAGAAGTTTCATACAATGCTTCTGTGTAGTTTATATTTGAACATATTTTTTTCCACTATTACCCACTTAGCGCTACGAATGTCCAGTTGCATTTTCAACAGACAGAGTGTTTCAAAACTGCTCAATCAAAAGTATGGTTTAACTCTGTTAGCTGAATGCTCAGATCAGAAAGAAGTTTCACAGAATGCTTCTGTGTAGTTTATATTTGAATATATTCCTTTTTCCACTACTACGCTCTTAGCGCTCCAAATGTCCAGTTGCATTTTCAACAGAAAGAGTGTTCAGATCTGCTCAATCAAAAGTATGGTTTAACTCTGTTAGCTGAATGCACAGATCAGAAAGAAGTTTCACCGAATGATTCTGTGTAGTTTATATTTGAAGACATTCCTTTTTCCACTATTACCCTCTTAGCGCTCCGAATCTCCACTTGCATTTTCTACAGAAAGAGTGTTTCAGAACGGCTCAATCAAAACTACGGTTCAACTCTTTTAGTTGAACAAACAGAACAGAAAGAAGTTTCACACAATTCTTCTGTGTAGTTTCTATTTGTAGACATTTTTTTTCCCAATATAGTCCTCTTAGCGCTCAGAATGTCCAATTGCAGTTTCTACAGAAAGAGTGTTTCAGAACGGCTCAATCAAAAGTAAGGTTCAACTCTGTTAGTTGAATGCACAGAACAGAAAGTAGTTTCATACAATGCTTCTGTGTAGTTTATATTTGAACATATTCTTTTTTCCACTATTACCCACTTAGCGCTACGAATGTCCAGTTGCATTTTCTACAGACAGAGTGTTTCAAAACTGCTCAATCAAAAGTATGGTTTAACTCTGTTAGCTGAATGCTCAGATCAGAAAGAAGTTTCACAGAATGCTTCTGTGTAGTTTATATTTGAATATATTCCTTTTTCCACTACTACTCTCTTAGCGCTCCAAATGTCCAGTTGCATTTTCTACAGAAAGAGTGTTCAGATCTGCTCAATCAAAGTATGGTTTAACTCTGTTAGCTGAATGCACAGATCAGAAAGAAGTTTCACAGAATGATTCTGTGTAGTTTATATTTGGAGACATTCCTTTTTCCACTATTACCCTCTTAGCGCTCCGAATCTCCACTTGCATTTTCTACAGAAAGAGTGTTTCAGAACGGCTCAATCAAAACTACGGTTCAACTCTTTTAGTTGAACAAACAGAACAGAAAGAAATTTCACACAATTCTTCTGTGTAGTTTCTATTTGTAGACATTTTTTTTCCCAATATAGTCCTCTTAGCGCTCAGAATGTCCAATTGCAGTTTCTACAGAAAGAGTGTTTCAGAACGGCTCAATCAAAAGTAAGGTTCAACTCTGTTAGTTGAATGCACAGAACAGAAAGAAGTTTCATACAATGCTTCTGTGTAGTTTATATTTGAACATATTTTTTTCCACTATTACCCACTTAGCGCTACGAATGTCCAGTTGCATTTTCAACAGACAGAGTGTTTCAAAACTGCTCAATCAAAAGTATGGTTTAACTCTGTTAGCTGAATGCTCAGATCAGAAAGAAGTTTCACAGAATGCTTCTGTGTAGTTTATATTTGAATATATTCCTTTTTCCACTACTACGCTCTTAGCGCTCCAAATGTCCAGTTGCATTTTCAACAGAAAGAGTGTTCAGATCTGCTCAATCAAAAGTATGGTTTAACTCTGTTAGCTGAATGCACAGATCAGAAAGAAGTTTCACCGAATGATTCTGTGTAGTTTATATTTGAAGACATTCCTTTTTCCACTATTACCCTCTTAGCGCTCCGAATCTCCACTTGCATTTTCTACAGAAAGAGTGTTTCAGAACGGCTCAATCAAAACTACGGTTCAACTCTTTTAGTTGAACAAACAGAACAGAAAGAAGTTTCACACAATTCTTCTGTGTAGTTTCTATTTGTAGACATTTTTTTTCCCAATATAGTCCTCTTAGCGCTCAGAATGTCCAATTGCAGTTTCTACAGAAAGAGTGTTTCAGAACGGCTCAATCAAAAGTAAGGTTCAACTCTGTTAGTTGAATGCACAGAACAGAAAGAAGTTTCATACAATGCTTCTGTGTAGTTTATATTTGAACATATTCTTTTTTCCACTATTACCCACTTAGCGCTACGAATGTCCAGTTGCATTTTCTACAGACAGAGTGTTTCAAAACTGCTCAATCAAAAGTATGGTTTAACTCTGTTAGCTGAATGCTCAGATCAGAAAGAAGTTTCACAGAATGCTTCTGTGTAGTTTATATTTGAATATATTCCTTTTTCCACTACTAATCTCTTAGCGCTCCAAATGTCCAGTTGCATTTTCTACAGAAAGAGTGTTCAGATCTGCTCAATCAAAAGTATGGTTTAACTCTGTTAGCTGAATGCACAGATCAGAAAGAAGTTTCACAGAATGATTCTGTGTAGTTTATATTTGGAGACATTCCTTTTTCCACTATTACCCTCTTAGCGCTCCGAATCTCCACTTGCATTTTCTACAGAAAGAGTGTCTCAGAACGGCTCAATCAAAACTAAGGTTCAACTCCTTTAGTTGAACAAACAGAACAGAAAGTAGTTTCACACAATTCTTCTGTGTAGTTTTTATTTGTAGACATTCTTTTTCCCAATGTAGGCCTCTTAGCGCTCAGAATGTCCAATTGCAGTTTCTACAGAAAGAGTGTTTCAGAACGGCTCAATCAAAAGTAAGGTTCAACTCTGTTAGTTGAATGCACAGAACAGAAAGAAGTTTCATACAATGCTTCTGTGTAGTTTATATTTGAACATATTCTTTTTTCCACTATTACCCACTTAGCACTACGAATGTCCAGTTGCATTTTCAACAGACAGAGTGTTTCAAAACTGCTCAATCAAAAGTATGGTTTAACTCTGTTAGCTGAATGCTCAGATCAGAAAGAAGTTTCACAGAATGCTTCTGTGTAGTTTATATTTGAATATATTCCTTTTTCCACTACTACGCTCTTAGCGCTCCAAATGTCCAGTTGCATTTTCAACAGAAAGAGTGTTCAGATCTGCTCAATCAAAAGTATGGTTTAACTCTGTTAGCTGAATGCACAGATCAGAAAGAAGTTTCACCGAATGATTCTGTGTAGTTTATATTTGAAGACATTCCTTTTTCCACTATTACCCTCTTAGCGCTCCGAATCTCCACTTGCATTTTCTACAAAAAGAGTGTTTCATAACTGCTCAATCAAAAATATGTTTTATCTCTGTTAACTGAATTTACAGATCAGAAATTAGTTTCACAGAATGCATCTGTGTAGTTTTTATTTGAAGATATTCTTTTTCCCAATGTAGGCCTCTTAGCGCTTAGCATGTCCAATTGCAGTTTCTACAGAAAGAGTGTTTCAGAACGGCTCAATCAAAAGTAAGGTTCAACTCTGTTAGTTGAATGCACAGAACAGAAAGAATTTTCACAGAATGCTACTGTGTAGTTTATATTTGAATATATTCCTTTTTCCACTATTACCCTCTTAGCGCTCCGAATGTCCACTTGCATTTTCTACAGAAAGAGTGTTCAGAACTGCGCAATCAAAAGTATGGTTTAACTCTGTTAGCTTAATGAACATATCAGAAGTAAGTTTCACACAATGCTTCTGTGTAGTTTTTATTTGAAGATATTATTTTTCCCAATAGAGGCCTCTTAGCGCTCAGAATGTCCAATTGCAGTTTCTACAGAAAGAGTGTTTCAGAAAGGCTCAATCAAAAGTAAGGTTCAACTCTGTTAGTTGAATGCACAGAACAGAAGGAAGTTGCATACAATGCTTCTGTGTAATTTATATTTGAACATATTCTTTTTTCCACTATTACCCACTTAGCGCTACGAATGTCCAGTTGCATTTTCTACAGACAGAGTGTTTCAAAACTGCTCAATCAAAAGTATGGTTTAACTCTGTTAGCTGAATGCTCAGATCAGAAAGAAGTTTCACAGAATGCTTCTGTGTAGTTTATATTTGAATATATTCCTTTTTCCACTACTACTCTCTTAGCGCTCCAAATGTCCAGTTGCATTTTCTACAGGAAGAGTGTTCAGATCTGCTCAATCAAAAGTATGGTTTAACTCTGTTAGCTGAATGCACAGATCAGAAAGAAGTTTCACAGAATGATTCTGTGTAGTTTATATTTGGAGACATTCCTTTTTCCACTATTACCCTCTTAGCGCTCCGAATATCCACTTGCATTTTCTACAGAAAGAGTGTTTCAGAACGGCTCAATCAAAACTAAGGTTCAACTCTTTTAGTTGAACAAACAGAACAGAAAGAAGTTTCACACAATTCTTCTGTGTAGTTTTTATTTGTAGACATTCTTTTTCCCAATATAGGCCTCTTAGCGCTCAGAATGTCCAATTGCAATTTCTACAGAAAGAGTGTTTCAGAACGGCTCAATCAAAAGTAAGGTTCAACTCTGTTAGTTGAATGCACAGAACAGAAAGAAGTTTCATACAATGCTTCTGTGTAGTTTATATTTGAACATATTCTATTTTCCACTATTAAACACTTAGCGCTACGAATGTCCAGTTACATTTTCTACAGACAGAGTGTTTCAAAACTGCTCAGTCAAATGTATGGTTTAACTCTGTTAGCGGAATGCTCAGATCAGAAAGAAGTTTCACAGAATGCTTCTGTGTAGTTTATATTTGAATATATTCCTTTTTCCACTACTACTCTCTTAGCGCTCCAAATGTCCAGTTGCATTTTCTACAGAAAGAGTGTTCAGATCTGCTCAATCAAAAGTATGTTTTAAATCTGTTAGCTGAATGCACAGATCAGAAAGAAGTTTCACAGAATGATTCTGTGTAGTTTATATTTGGAGACATTCCTTTTTCCACTATTACCCTCTTAGCGCTCCGAATCTCCACTTGCATTTTCTACAGAAAGAGTGTTTCAGAACGGCTCAATCAAAACTAAAGTTCAACTCTTTTAGTTGAACAAACAGAACAGAAAGAAGTTTCACACAATTCTTCTGTGTAGTTTTTATTTGTAGACATTCTTTTTCCCAATATAGGCCTCTTAGCGCTCAGAATGTCCAATTGCAGTTTCTACAGAAAGAGTGTTTCAGAACGGCTCAATCAAAAGAAACGTTCAACTCTGTTAGTTGAATGCACAGAACAGAAAGAAGTTTCATACAATGCTTATGTGTAGTTTATATTTGAACATATTCTTTTTTCCACTATTACCCACTTAGCGCTAAAAATGTCCAGTTGCATTTCCTACAGACAGAGTGTTTCAAAACTGCTCAATCAAAAGTATGGTTTAACTCTGTTAGCTGAATGCTCAGATCAGAATGAAGTTTCACAGAATGCTTCTGTGTAGTTTATATTTGAATATATTCCTTTTTCCACTACTACGCTCTTAGCGCTCCAAATGTCCAGTTGCATTTTCAACAGAAAGAGTGTTCAGATCTGCTCAATCAAAAGTATGGTTTAACTCTGTTAGCTGAATGCACAGATCAGAAAGAAGTTTCACCGAATGATTCTGTGTAGTTTATATTTGAAGACATTCCTTTTTCCACTATTACCCTCTTAGCGCTCCGAATATCCACTTGCATTTTCTACAGAAAGAGTGTTTCAGAACGGCTCAATCAAAACTAAGGTTCAACTCTTTTAGTTGAACAAACAGAACAGAAAGAAGTTTCACACAATTCTTCTGTGTAGTTTTTATTTGTAGACATTCTTTTTCCCAATATAGGCCTCTTAGCGCTCAGAATGTCCAATTGCAATTTCTACAGAAAGAGTGTTTCAGAACGGCTCAATCAAAAGTAAGGTTCAACTCTGTTAGTTGAATGCACAGAACAGAAAGAAGTTTCATAGAATGCTTCTGTGTAGTTTATATTTGAACATATTCTTTTTTCCACTATTACCCACTTAGCGCTACGAATGTCCAGTTACATTTTCTACAGACAGAGTGTTTCAAAACTGCTCAATCAAAACTATGGTTTAACTCTGTTAGCTGAATGCTCAGATCAGAAAGAAGTTTCACAGAATGCTTCTGTGTAGTTTATATTTGAATATATTCCTTTTTCCACTACTACTCTCTTAGCGCTCCAAATGTCCAGTTGCATTTTCTACAGAAAGAGTGTTCAGTTCTGCTAAATCAAAAGTATGTTTTAACTCTGTTAGCTGAATGCACAGATCAGAAAGAAGTTTCACAGAATGATTCTGTGTAGTTTATATTTGGAGACATTCCTTTTTCCACTATTACCCTCTTAGCGCTCTGAATCTCCACTTGCATTTTCTACAGAAAGAGTGTTTCAGAACGGCTCAATCAAAACTAAAGTTCAACTCTTTTAGTTGAACAAACAGAACAGAAAAAAGTTTCACACAATTCTTCTGTGTAGTTTTTATTTGTAGACATTCTTTTTCCCAATATAGGCCTCTTAGCGCTCAGAATGTCCAATTGCAGTTTCTACAGAAAGAGTGTTTCAGAACGGCTCAATCAAAAGTAACGTTCAACTCTGTTAGTTGAATGCGCAGAACAGAAAGTAGTTTCATACAATGCTTCTGTGTAGTTTATATTTGAACATATTCTTTTTTCCACTATTACCCACTTAGCGCTACGAATGTCAATTTGCATTTCCTACAGACAGAGTGTTTCAAAACTGCTCAATCAAAAGTATGGTTTAACTCTCTTAGATGTATGCTCAGATCAGAAAGAAGTTTCACAGAATGCTCCTGTGTAGTTTATATTTGAATATATTCCTTTTTCCACTACTACGCTCTTAGCGCTCCAAATGTCCAGTTGCATTTTCAACAGAAAGAGTGTTCAGATCTGCTCAATCAAAAGTATGGTTTAACTCTGTTAGCTGAATGCACAGATCAGAAAGAAGTTTCACCGAATGATTCTGTGTAGTTTATATTTGTAGACATTCCTTTTTCCACTATTACCCTCTTAGCGCTCCGAATCTCCACTTGCATTTTCTACAAAAAGAGTGTTTCATAACTGCTCAATCAAAAATATGTTTTATCTCTGTTAACTGAATTTACAGATCAGAAATAAGTTTCACAGAATGCATCCGTGTAGTTTTTATTTGAAGATATTCTTTTTCCCAATGTAGGCCTCTTAGCGCTTAGCATGTCCAATTGCAGTTCCTACAGAAAGAGTGTTTCAGAACGGCTCAATCAAAAGTAAGGTTCAACTCTGTTAGTTGAATGCACAGAACAGAAAGAATTTTCACAGAATGCTACTGTGTAGTCTATATTTGAATATATTCCTTTTTCCACTATTACCCTCTTAGCGCTCCGAATGTCCACTTGCATTTTCTACAGAAAGAGTGTTCAGAACTGCGCAATCAAAAGTATGGTTTAACTCTGTTAGCTTAATGAACATATCAGAAATAAGTTTCACACAATGCTTCTGTGTAGTTTTTATTTGAAGATATTATTTTTCCCAGTAGAGGCCTCTTAGCGCTCAGAATGTCCAATTGCAGTTTCTACAGAAAGAGTGTTTCAGAAAGGCTCAATCAAAAGTAAGGTTCAACTCTGTTAGTTGAATGCACAGAACAGAAAGAAGTTTCATACAATGCTTCTGTGTAGTTTATATTTGAACATATTCTTTTTTCCACTATTACCCACTTAGCGCTACGAATGTCCAGTTGCATTTTCTACAGACAGAGTGTTTCAAAACTGCTCAATCAAAAGTATGGTTTAAGTCTGTTAGCTGAATGCTCAGATCAGAAAGAAGTTTCACAGAATGCTTCTGTGTAGTTTATATTTGAATATATTCCTTTTTCCACTACTACTCTCTTAGCGCTCCAAATGTCCAGTTGCATTTTCTACAGAAAGAGTGTTCAGATATGCTCAATCAAAAGTATGGTTTAACTCTGTTAGCTGAATGCACAGATCAGAAAGAAATTTCACAGAATGTTTCTGTGTAGTTTATATTTGGAGACATTCCTTTTTCCACTATTACCCTCTTAGCGCTCCGAATCTCCACTTGCATTTTCCACAGAAAGAGTGTTTCAGAACGGCTCAATCAAAACTAAGGTTCAACTCTTTTAGTTGAACAAACAGAACAGAAAGAAGTTTCACACAATTCTTCTGTGTAGTTTTTATTTGTAGATATTCTTTTTCCCAATATAGGCCTCTTAGCGCTCAGAATGTCCAATTGCAGTTTCTACAGAAAGAGTGTTTCAGAACGGCTCAATCAAAAGTAAGGTTCAACTCTGTTAGTTGAATGCACAGAACAGAAAGAAGTTTCATACAATGCTTCTGTGTAGTTTATATTTGAACATATTCTTTTTTCCACTATTACCCACTTAGCGCTACGAATGTCCTGTTGCATTTTCTACAGACAGAGTGTTTCAAAACTGCTCAATCAAAAGTATGGTTTAACTCTGTTAGCTGAATGCTCAGATCAGAAAGAAGTTTCACAGAATGCTTCTGTGTAGTTTATATTTGAATATATTCCTTTTTCCACTACTACTCTCTTATCGCTCCAAATGTCCAGTTGCATTTTCTACAGAAAGAGTGTTCAGATCTGCTCAATCAAAAGTATGGTTTAACTCTGTTAGCTGAATGCACAGATCAGAAAGAAGTTTCACAGAATGATTCTGTGTAGTTTATATTTGGAGACATTCCTTTTTCCACTATTACCCTCTTAGCGCTCCGAATCTCCACTTGCATTTTCTACAGAAGGAGTGTTTCAGAACGGCTCAATCAAAACTAAGGTTCAACTCTTTTAGTTGAACAAACAGAACAGAAAGAAGTTTCACACAATTCTTCTGTGTAGTTTTTATTTGTAGACATTCTTTTTCCCAATATAGGCTTCTTAGCGCTCAGAATGTCCAATTGCAGTTTCTACAGAAAGAGTGTTTCAGAACGGCTCAATCAAAAGTAAGGTTCAACTCTGTTAGTTGAATGCACAGAACAGAAAGAAGTTTCATACAATGCTTCTGTGTAGTTTATATTTGAACATATTTTTTTCCACTATTACCCACTTAGCGCTACGAATGTCCAGTTGCATTTTCAACAGACAGAGTGTTTCAAAACTGCTCAATCAAAAGTATGGTTTAACTCTGTTAGCTGTATGCTCAGATCAGAAAGAAGTTTCACAGAATGCTTCTGTGTAGTGTATATTTGAATATATTCCTTTTTCCACTACTACTCTCTAGCGCTCCAAATGTCCAGTTGCATTTTCAACAGAAAGAGTGTTCAGATCTGCTCAATCAAAAGTATGGTTTAACTCTGTTAGCTGAATGAACAGATCAGAAAGAAGTTTCACCGAATGATTCTGTGTAGTTTATATTTGAAGACATTCCTTTTTCCACTATTACCCTCTTAGCGCTCCGAATCTCCACTTGCATTTTCTACAGAAAGAGTGTTTCAGAACGGCTCAATCAAAACTACGGTTCAACTCTTTTAGTTGAACAAACAGAACAGAAAGAAGTTTCACACAATTCTTCTGTGTAGTTTCTATTTGTAGACATTTTTTTTCCCAATATAGGCCTCTTAGCGCTCAGCATGTCCAATTGCAGTTTCTACAGAAAGAGTGTTTCAGAACGGCTCAATCAAAAGTAAGGTTCAACTCTGTTAGTTGAATGCACAGAACAGAAAGAAGTTTCATACAATGCTTCTGTGTAGTTTATATTTGAACATATTCTTTTTTCCACTATTACCCACTTAGCGCTACGAATGTCCAGTTGCATTTTCTACAGACAGAGTGTTTCAAAACTGCTCAATCAAAAGTATGGTTTAACTCTGTTACCTGAATACTCAGATCAGAAAGAAGTTTCACAGAATGCTTCTGTGTAGTTTATATTTGAATATATTCCTTTTTCCACTACTACTCTCTTAGCGCTCCAAATGTCCAGTTGCATTTTCTACAGAAAGAGTGTTCAGATCTGCTCAATCAAAAGTATGGTTTAACTCTGTTAGCTGAATGCACAGATCAGAAAGAAGTTTCACAGAATGATTCTGTGTAGTTTATATTTGGAGACATTCCTTTTTCCACTATTACCCTCTTAGCGCTCCGAATCTCCACTTGCATTTCCTACAGAAGGAGTGTTTCAGAACGGCTCAATCAAAACTAAGGTTCAACTCTTTTAGTTGAACAAACAGAACAGAAAGAAGTTTCACACAATTCTTCTGTGTAGTTTTTATTTGTAGACATTCTTTTTCCCAATATAGGCTTCTTAGCGCTCAGAATGTCCAATTGCAGTTTCTACAGAAAGAGTGTTTCAGAACGGCTCAATCAAAAGTAAGGTTCAACTCTGTTAGTTGAATGCACAGAACAGAAAGAAGTTTCATACAATGCTTCTGTGTAGTTTATATTTGAACATATTTTTTTCCACTATTACCCACTTAGCGCTATGAATGTCCAGTTGCATTTTCAACAGACAGAGTGTTTCAAAACTGCTCAATCAAAAGTATGGTTTAACTCTGTTAGCTGTATGCTCAGATCAGAAAGAAGTTTCACAGAATGCTTCTGTGTAGTTTATATTTGAATATATTCCTTTTTCCACTACTACGCTCTTAGCGCTGCAAATGTCCAGTTGCATTTTCAACAGAAAGAGTGTTCAGATCTGCTCAATCAAAAGTATGGTTTAACTCTGTTAGCTGAATGCACAGATCAGAAAGAAGTTTCACAGAATGATTCTGTGTAGTTTATATTTGGAGACATTCCTTTTTCCACTATTACCCTCTTAGCGCTCCGAATCTCCACTTGCATTTCCTACAGAAGGAGTGTTTCAGAACGGCTCAATCAAAACTAAGGTTCAACTCTTTTAGTTGAACAAACAGAACAGAAAGAAGTTTCACACAATTCTTCTGTGTAGTTTTTATTTGTAGACATTCTTTTTCCCAATATAGGCTTCTTAGCGCTCAGAATGTCCAATTGCAGTTTCTACAGAAAGAGTGTTTCAGAACGGCTCAATCAAAAGTAAGGTTCAACTCTGTTAGTTGAATGCACAGAACAGAAAGAAGTTTCATACAATGCTTCTGTGTAGTTTATATTTGAACATATTTTTTTCCACTATTACCCACTTAGCGCTATGAATGTCCAGTTGCATTTTCAACAGACAGAGTGTTTCAAAACTGCTCAATCAAAAGTATGGTTTAACTCTGTTAGCTGAATGCACAGATCAGAAAGAAGTTTCACCGAATGATTCTGTGTAGTTTATATTTGAAGACATTCCTTTTTCCACTATTACCCTCTTAGCGCTCCGAATCTCCACTTGCATTTTCTACAAAAAGAGTGTTTCATAACTGCTCAATCAAAAATATGTTTTATCTCTGTTAACTGAATTTACAGATCAGAAATAAGTTTCACAGAATGCATCTGTGTAGTTTTTATTTGAAGATATTCTTTTTCCCAATGTAGGCCTCTTAGCGCTT